>NC_136501.1:40585607-40920607 GCF_053919585.1 Euprymna scolopes
ATATATATATTTTTATATATATGTATATATATATTTTTATATGTATATATATGTGTATATATATTTATATATCTGTATATATATGCATATATATGTATATATATGCATATATCTATATATGTTTATATATTTTTATATATATATTTTTTTATATGCATATAGTTTTATATATGTATATATATATTGTTTATATGTATAGATATATCTATTTATGCATATATATTTTATATGTACATATATATGTATATATATTTATATATATGTATATATATTTATATATATTTATATAGATATGTATATTTATATTTATATATATTTTCTGTATATATATTTTTATATATGTATATATATGTGTATATATATGTATGTATCTATGTATGTATATATATATATTTATATATATATTTCTGTATATATTTATATATATATTTATATATGTATATTTATATATATATTTGTATATATATTTGTATATGTATTTAGTTGTATATTTATATGTATATATGTATATATATATCTATATAATACTAAAAGTCTATGGATCTTGTATGTTTGCAATCAGATTTCCGGTTTTCAACATCCGGTTGCGCATGCGTAAATAGCAACGTCTTCAATCCGTTATTCTAATTCCGGAATCTTTATATCGCTTTTAATACAAACAATTTCATTTAATTTGATCAAATAGTTATTTATATATACAAATAATACATAGATTCATAGATAATTATAATATATATTATAAAATCTATTTATCTATGAATCTATTAATAATATGAAATATTACCCTATACAATTTATGGAAAGAAAACACCTCTCACTTTCCCTCTAATAGATTTCAACACTCCTACTCCCTCTGTTTTCGTTACGTACGCGAGAAAAAGGGAGCGATGTAAAACTGGATAGGGTTATCCCCCTTAACTAATGCAGACCTTTTTACTAGAGGGCGTTATTCCAAAAAATTTCTTTCTTTTTCTTCTTCCCATGGTTTTTAAAGTCGTCTGCTTACATTTCTGCTTACATTTCCAAACGGAAAGCTGAATCGGTAAATGCACACATTTCTATTACATTAAATTGTGTTTTCCTTTACACAATGGGTACTGAATGTTTGCTTAAATTAAATGAAAAAAAGTTACATTTTATTTTCATTTTCTATTTAAAAAGCCATTATTAACATGTGGAGAGTGTTTTTTTTATTATTCTGTACTTTCAACTAACAATTTCATTTAAAAGATGATATATCAAAATTTGAATTTAACTATAATAAGGATTATGATACCTGTTCAGTGCATACGTATGACCAACCACTTATAATTCAGTAACTGTAATTTAAAAAAAATAACAATTATAATAAACAGAACGACTCATAGAAATCTATCTATATTCTTTTTTCATTTTAATATACTTTCATAGAAATGCTTCTGTTATGTAAAAAAAAAACTATTTTCTTTATGCCACAAGTGTCACGCTCATACATGAATTCCATAGCTAATATAACGTACTGACCCAACGGGTCACGGGTGGTCTAGTATTTATATATATTTCTATATATATATTTCTATATACATATGTATATGTATATATTTTTATATATAAATGTATTTATATATATATTTTTTTATTTGTACATATATTCATGTATATTTATATATATATATTTATATATATATTTATATATATTTATATATATATTTTTTATATATTTGTATATATATTTATATATATATATATTTATATATATTTATATATATATATATGTATATACATATATTTATATATTTTTATATATATATATATATTTATATATATATCTATATATATTTATATATATATATGTATATATATTTATCTATATATATTTATATATATATGTATATATACATTGATATATATATAGTTTTATATATATATATATTTATATATATATATTTATATACAAATATTTGTATATATGTTTATATATGTATACATATTTATATATATATGTTTATATATATATGTATATATATTCATATATAAATATTTGTATATATATGTATATATGTATACATATTTATATTTATAATTATATTTATATATACATATTTGTATATATATGTATATATATATACATATTTATATATATAATTACATTTATATATATAATTATATTTATATATACATTTATATATATACATATATATGTATATATATATTTATATATATATATTTATATACATGTATATTTATATATATATTTATATATATATTTATATAGTAATATTTGTATATATATATGTTTTTATATATATATATTCATATAAATATTTATATATTTATATATACATATTTATATATTTATAAATGTATATATATATTTATATATATATTTTTTCATATATATTTATGTATATATATATTTATATTTATACATGTATATTTAGATATTCATAAATATAATTATATATATTTATGTATGCATATATATGTATATATTTATATATATATATATATATATATATATATATATATATATTTGTATATTTAAATATAATGGGTTAAGAAATTTCAATGAAAGAAAGATGTATATTTAAATAAGGGAGTAATTACCAACAATGTGTATTGGTTTACATTATTTTATCATTTTGTGTCTTTGTTTTTCATTGAGCATTATGTTTGGATCATTGTAATAATGTTTTTAATCATTTATATCGGGTTTACGCGCGTTTCAGACGTTCTTTGAAGCGTCTCCGTCAGAAATTTTTTTCATACAACCACACACAGACATAACACCCCTATCTCTAATACAACACACTAAACAATACCAACCCTACTTAACCTCGAAACCAACAACACTAGGAAATACCTAGAACCATAGCATAATATCTGTTCCAACACCTCACCTCCTCGTCAGTCAGTGGAGGAGAAGCCCCTCATGACTGAAGCAACTATCATCCCTTCTATCTTCCGCCTCCCATAATTTTACCCCCTCCAATTTCCCCCTCCCTCTCTGGGGAACAAAATCTCCCCACACTAGGAACCGATCCTAAGTGTGGCCATACCCACATGGGGAGACAAATAAATAGAACCATTAAAAAATTCCCTATACATATTTTAAATACACCCCTCTTTCTAAACAAACATAATATAAGGAATACCCGAAAAGACTAAAACGATAAATCACAATACTAAAATCCAAGAATCCAAAAAATAAATATCAAAATAGAATGAAAGCACCCCTACCCTTATTTCAGAAGAGCTGGTCCCCCCCTGCTCACATATACCCATTAGTAACGACCTCGATTCACAGTCACCTTCCTTAGAAAGAAAATAACCTCATAATACTATAAAACAGGATAGACATTCTCAAACCAATAAAAGCAAACACACACGCGCGCACACACACACACAAACACACACACACGCACACAATACCCCACTCTAAAAAAAAACATTAGCAGAAAGAGAGAGTGACTATAGCCAGGTCAGCAGCCTGGACAAGCCCAATAAAACAGTAATAAAAATTGAACATGCCAATGAATAATAAACACTTACAAGCCTCCATCCCCTGGAAACACTTCAAATAAACTAGGAAAATCACCATTTTTAGATCTCCAACACATTTGAAAATAAATTCTGACGAGGACACTTCACAGAACGTCTGAAACGCGCGTATAAACGATTTCAATGACTTAAAAACATTATTACAATGATACAAACATAATTCTCAATGAAACACCAAGACACGGAATAATAAAATAATGTTAAAAAATACACATTGTTGGTGACTACTCCCTTATTTAAATATATATATATATATACATTTATATATATATTTATATATATATATATATTTATTTATTTATATATATTTATATATATATATATATTTATTTATTTATATATATTTATATATATATTTATATATTTATATATATATTTATATATATATATATGTATATATATATTTATATATATATATATATATATATATATATATATATTTATATATATACATATATATATATATATTGTGTGTGTATGTCTGAGAAAGACTAGGAGAGAAATACAATTATATGTAATTAGCTATCCACAGATATACTGTTTATCTGTATCCTGACCTTTCTGTATGACATTATATGCGAATCCTTCAAGTTTGGATTCTGTGATTAAAAGTCGATGTTTCTTAAACTTCTGAGTTTTATCCAGTAAAACGCGTGCACAAACGAGTAAATCAGTATTATATATGCTAATGTATACACTTTCTAGTTGTGTATAATATTTTTTGTGTTTTTTATAAGATTAAAGCTAAGAGAATAAACCTAAAAATATATTCTTAGATGAAATTCATAGGGGAAGATTATAGGAGTCTTCCCTATTTTTTGCAAACACTCATGTTGCCATGATAGGATAACTCCTTAAACATGCGAATGTATACTATTGTCATGCTAATAAAACCATATACATAAAATACTGGTGACGAATATGCAACTTTCTTTTTTTACTTGAGAGAGTTATAGCACAGGAACTAGACAATAACACTTCAAATATATCTTATTTTGATTAAATTTTCATTTACGTCTAGATTCTTCTTTAAAAGACCATGGAAGCTGTCCGAGTCTACTTTCTATCTGCCAAAAATCAATGTGCCCACACCTTAAAGCGACTGATTCAAAAAAGACTTCTTTACAACTTCCAATACATATATCCGATTATAATGACATATAATCGATATGCTTAATACAATGAATCATATGGTTAGAAAGTGTTCAGCTTAGTCTGACTATATTAAAAAGTTAAATAGTGAGACAGCAGCAGCAAAAGTAAATAATATATTTATATTGGGTGAAATGAATATAATTGTAATTCTCATTAACTTCTGTGTAACGCCGGGTCTCCCTGATAGTTTTATGTCCTGCAGATGGCTTTTTGTGGATACGAAGAACGATCCTGCTAAATACAATTAGGCAGATGTGTAAAATAAGATAAACGTATATATATATACTCATATATATATATATATATTTATATATATTTATATTTATATATATTTATATTTATATATATATTTATATATATATATTTATATTTATATATATTTATATATATTTATTTTATATATATATGTATACATGTATTTATATATATATTATATATATTTATATATATATATATATTTCTTATATATATATTTATATATACATTAATATATATATTTATATATATATATATTTATATATTTATATTAATATATTAATATATATATCTATATATATATATATATAATTATATTTATATTCATATAGAATTATATTTATATATATTTGTATATATATTTATATATATATTTATATATATATTATATATATATTTATATTTATATATATGTATATATATATTTATATATATTTATATATATATTCATATATATATTACACATATATATATGTCTATATATATTTATATATATATATATTTCTATATTTATAGATGTGCATTTATATATATACATTTATATATATAAATATATTTATATATTTATATTTATATATATATTTATATATATATATATGTATATATTTATATATATAATCATATATTTATATTTATATATATATATATTTATATATTTATATATATTTATATATTTATATATATATACATTTATATATATATATTTATATATTTATATTTATATATGTATATATATATTTTTTTATATATATATTTATATTTATATATATGTATCTATATGTATATATATATATTTTATATATATTTATATATATATATATATGTTTATATATATTTGTCTATATATATTTATATATGCTTATATATATATATTTATATATATATATTTATATATATATATATTTATATATATTTATATATATATTTATATATTTATATATATGTATATATATTTATATATATATATTTATATATATTCATATATATATTTATATATATGCATATATATATTTGTATATATGTATATATATTATAATATTTATATATATGTATATATATATTCATATATATATATATGTATATATAGGTATATATATATTCATATATAGGCATATATTTATATATATATTTATATATATAATTGTATATATATTTATATATATATAGATATGTATATATATATAGATATTTATTTATATTTTTTTTTATTTATATATATTTATATATATATTTATATATATTCATATATATATATATATTTATTTATATATATTTATTTATATATATCATATGTATATTTATTTATTTATATTTATTTATTTATATATTTATATATATATATTTAACTATATATATTTATATATATATTTATATCTATATATATATATATTTATATACATATTTATATATATATGTATATAGTTATATATGTATATTTATATATATATATATATATATATATTTATATTACTATAATCTATTAATGGGAGTCCATAATGAGTATAATTTCTACGTGCCCGGATTATTTACTTATATATATATATATATATATATATATATATATGCATGTGCGTTTATATATGTGTATTTTCATCTATATATATGTGTACATGTATTTGTACGTATATATGTATATTTATATTTTTTTGTTTACGTATCTGTGTGTTTTTATATATATATAGGCATGTGTTCTCTCCCCCCATTTATGTGCCTCCGTACGATGTACAGGTGTACGCGTGTATGTGTATTTATATGTGTGCGGTCGTGTGTGTGTTTTTATTTACTTATCATAAACAATTATTTATTAATATTTTGATTTTTAATTTATTTTATTTACCAACTGATATTCTTACCTATCATTATACTATCAAAATCAACCTGTAACTTTTAATTGATTAATTTATCCTACTATTTTTTCGTTTGTTTTTCTTTTCCTATTTTATAAACAATAAATATCTTTCAATCTCTCCCTGCCCGGCTAAATCACTTTAAACACCATTTTCAACTCGTTCCTTCCTCCTTCCACCACACCATACCCACTAACATTAACTCTCCAACCTATTGCCATGGTGATCTTTAAAATCAACTGTTACTTATACCGTTATAAATATGAATAGCGTCTTTTAATTTAAAACCGTTATAAACTAAAAAAATAATAAATATTTAATTATAAACCACTCTCTTATCGTTTACTCTCCTACTACTTTAAATTCCAACGTTATCTTCCCTCCACTCCCCCTTCTTTTCTAACTCCCCTTCATCTACGTTTTTTCCATTCTTATTTGATTTCATAACTTAGTCCATCTATTAATTCTGACGATGCTAGTTGGATTTTTCCTCTTTTTGAGGATCTTCCTCTAGTTTAAACAATATGTAAACTCATTATGGACTCAGTAATAAATTTCGTATATACTGCTCTGGCTACACATTGAATACTCTAGTCCGTTTTTTTTCACCACTGGTATATAAATATTTATATATATATATATTTATATATATTTATATATATATACATATTTATATATATTTATTTATATATATATATTTATTTACATATATATATTCATATATATACATTTATATATATATATTTATGTTTATATATTTATATATATATATATTTATATATATATTTATATATATACGTATATATTTTTATATATATTGATATATATACATTAATATATATATATAAGCATATATATTTATATATATGCATGTAGACATAATCAATTGATCAAAGTTTAGTGTTAAGAGATACTATGCTCGTCTCGACTTGGTAAATTATGATAAAAAAACAATACCACTTAGCAAGACATTCTAATAATAAACTTGTTTTGAAGACGTAATTAAACTGACTTTTACTTTCAATTTTATCTGTCATTCTCTCCCTCTCTCTTTCTTTCTCTTTCTCTCTCTCTTTCTCTGTCTCTCTATCTCTTTCTCTCTCTCTCTCTCTATATATATATATATATATGTATATATAAAGATATATATATGTATATATATATATATATATATATATATATATATATATATATATATATATAAAGAGTAAGTAAAACGACAAATTTAATTAGATTAAAAACTCCCATATCTTGTACATAAGCATACATAGATAATTAACTGTTTTAATTCTTACTTAGGCTTTTGTGAAATTTTAATGTCTTTGCATAGTAATCAAATCTCTTTTCTCATTCAATTACGTGATAAGTATGGTCTTTTCTTAAATGTTAAGTTTTATTATTGCTTTCATCAAAACAAGACAAAAATTCTGTAATAACATGGAAATCAACTCAAAATGGTATTTCTGATATGAAATGAATTTAAAGCTGAATAAAGTCAAACTTTACGTATATGACCATATGTAAGACTACGGCTGTATATACATATATATATATATATATATATATATATATATATATATATATATACAGATAGACAGATAGAGCGTGAGACAGATATAAACAGAAAAAATATAGGTTCCTGAGAGAGAATGTGCTAGAGAGGTAAAGCGAATGAAATACCAGGGTATTCCTCACAGCATTAAATAATAATGATACTTGTTATTCAATATTTTAGTTATTATTCAGTTCGTTTACTTGCTGTGGATTATTTATTTTAATTTTCTTTTTCTGACCGATTATCGAGAGTTTAAAGACGTTATCTTTTTCTTAGACATGTATTTTACCAGGTTTTAATTATTACGGTTTTATTTAGAAAACCCATTGTTCACATGCAGAAGGGAGGGCATTTTGTAATTATTCTGTACTTTCACCTAACAAATTAAAAAATGACATACAACTCAAATTTAATTTTTATAGCATTTGTGGAAGATTTGATTCCACCCACCTTCCAAAGAGGAAGATTTGACCAGCAAACGGACACAGGCACTTTTTTCGTCTTTGTCTTAATGTGGACGATGAAAGCCCTTAAAAATGACCAGTAAGAAGGTGTAGTAGAGCTACTTTTAGAAAAAATGCTTGGAGCATACCGAGAAGAAAAATGAAGGCCGACTTGAAAGATACTGTCATCGGTAAAAGACCGTTATCTACAAATGATTTCGATCACTCTAAACAGTTAATGTACAGTGACAATCCCTGAATTCGAAAAATTCTGTTTTTACGTTATATTATTATTCGAATGGACTATTTGTCGTAATTTTTTGAAGTTATACGGATTATGGATCGACAAATAAGTACGTAATAATGTTTTTTTTTCCTTTAAATGCTTTTTTTAGAATCCGCATGTACCTGCAGGTTATCTCCTTAAACCAGCACTAATTGTTAGTAACCAACAGTGCTGACAATTACAGATAGTGGCTTCCATTAGCTGCCACTGAAAAAACAATGCCCGACAGTGGTAGCCATATTATTTCATTTGGGCCACCAGTGTCCAGCTAGTGTCCGCTATTTTCCAGGGACGGTAGTGGCCACCAACAAAAACCGTAATTTAATTTTTCTTTGAAGGGGTGCTATGTTATACTGGGCAACGCTGGTAAACGGGCCCTGCTTGTGGTAAAATAAAAACGGCAACATAACATGAAAACGAAATTCACAAAATCCTATGGAACATGGATATACAAACTGATAAATCAAGAAAACCGGATATCATAAATGTTAATAAGGAAAAATCAAGGCATATCGTAGACTTCGTCTTTCAAGCAGACAAAAGAGTAAATAAGTAGGAAGCAGAGAACCGAAGCAAATACACTTGCAAGAGAGTTTCAGGAAATATGGAAGATGAAGAACTCTAGATAATATCAATAAAAGTAGGAACACTAGCAAAGATCCAGAAAAAAACTTTGAGAAAATAATGAGAGAGATCGGATCAAAATGTTGGTTGACGATAATGAAAACGACTGTTGAGATTAATGCATATGAGCTAAAGGAATAAGCTGGAAATAGAAATTACAGATGTGCTACACAAACAAATGCTGCATGGAATTATGAAAGCTAAAACTGTATAATTGTGAATCAACACTGTGCCCCCCCCCAAATTGTAGTGTTGATTATGCCACACGACACTAAATAATCGAGAAGGGGAAAGGAGGATGGAAGGACAAGGGAGAGTAAGACTAACCAGACCTCTACTGCATGACTGTCGTAAAGGACTAGGCACGTGGGTAGGTTTACTGCCACGAACATTCCAGTGAAGACCAACCGTCGATACCAACGAAAAACAAATTGTAAGCGGCTATATTTGCAAAAGTTATTGAAATAGGTGGTGAGTACTTGAAACCTGAGGAGACTTGTTGTCACTAAGACTCCAGGGATTATTATAGGTTGTTCTCGAAGAAAAACCTTCGATTATTGGCTGTGTTACTACTCCTCGTGTAAATGAAGTAAGCGTATAGTCTTACCCCGTGAATAAAAATAAGTTGACCAACAGTCCTTTTAGAGTTTCTATGTCGATAAAAATACTGGATGGGGGATACCATAAAACACAAACCCAGCGGTAGAAAAATACCGGTTTGACATCCGGAGGGGTTAACCAAGTTCTACGGTCAGTTTATTGCTCTTTCGACTTTATTGACAATCACCTAGATATAGTTTCTCTATGAAAATTGTGGGCTATATGGTTAGAAAAGAAGAAAAAAAAAGAAAAAGAAGAAAAAGAAACGTACCGGGCGTATCTGCATCGCTCTTTAGGAAAGAAGAAGGGAAGGATGGCCAGCGCATTTGTATACACGAAGGGCATCTTGGGAAGGCAGAGTATGATGGGTGAAGCTATTTTTTTCCTGTCTCTTCCTTTTTTTCTAGATAGGAGGATATAAAAGCAGAGAAAAATTCATTGGGGGAGCAGAGAGAGAGAAAAGAGTCGCGAACATCTCTTGAAAATAATTTTTTATTGCTGACGTTCAGATTGTGCGGTGTGACATTGGTGGCGAGAGGCCAGGTGTGGTCGATTGGAAAAGAAGAGGGCAGAAACGTGCTGTTGTCGAGAGAGTGATTCACTCCTTCCTGAACCCCAGAACCGAATCCTGATTATAATTCTTACTGCCACGAAAATTCCAGTGAAGACCAATCGTCGCTACCAACGAACAACAAATTGTAAGCGGCTATATTTGCAAAAGTTATTGGAATAGGAAATGAGTACGGGAAACCTGAGGAGACCTATTGTCACTCAAACTCCAGGGATTATTATAGGTTGTTCTCGAAGAAAAATCTTTGATTATTGGCTGTGTGACTACTCCTCGTGTAAATGAAGTAAATGAAGGAAGCGTATAGCCTTACTCCGCGAATAAAAATAAGTTGACCAACAGTCCTTTTAGAGTTGGTGTGTCGATAAAAATACTGAATGGTGAATACCATAAAACACAAACCCAGTGGTAGAAAAATACCGGTTTGACATCCGGAGGGGTTAACCAAGTTCTACGGGCAGTTTATTGTTCTTTCGACTTCATTGGCAATCACCTAGATATAGTTTCTTTATGAAAATTCCAGGAAGGAACCTCTACAAATACAGCTGATTTATATAATGAATGCAAATGTACAGTAATTACATCTGGAAAGGACTGCACTTTTAATGCAGGACTCTAAATCCTTTGGGTCAAACGTTCAATCGGGAAGCACTTCTAACATTGGTGTATTTAGTTTACCAAATCAAAGACTATCTTGAAATAGATAGTTCACTACCATTTGAGAACACATAGGGAGAAAAAAGTGTTTAAAAACAAGATCCTAACTATTAATTGATGAATGTATTTTAAAGAAGTGTAAATGTAGGAAAACAAACTTAGAATGCAGCTTTGATAGATTGTAAAAAACATATAATACGATGCCGTATCTGTAGGTACTGAGGACCTTGAACATGGTAGAACTGGTTAAAAATATGCTCGAGTTCATAGAACGCAGTATGAACAGTTGGGAAAACATTTTCTCAGATGGGAAAGTAGTAAAGGCAGAACATCAAACGTAGAATATCCTAAAAGGGATACTTTTTTCAACACTTCTTTTTGTGATAACACTTTATACTATAATACATGTAGCAAGAGAGACAAAGATAGGTTACCAATTTGAAATGAAGGGGTTGATGATTACCCACATGTTATTCATGGACGGTCTGAAATGTACAATGATGAAATATTAGATCTTGATGCAGAAGATTAAAGTGCATTTAACTTGACACGACACCCTATAATGACATGAAGTACCAGAAGAAAGAAGTGCATATGAAAAGATGCAAACCGCTCCTATAACCTGGACTGAATAATAGGAATCTGTTCACAACAACTAATTAGTGGGCTATTACTGTAATTTGTTAGAGTGCATCTTTCGTGGAATTGACATAGAGGGAAATGAAACAACTGCATAGAGGCTAACGGAAATTATTAACCAAGTATGGAAAACTTCAGCGAATCATAATGTGTTTAGGCCGTACACCAAGAGAAGAAAAGAGGAAGAGGGCTGATAAAGATTAAAGAATGTGTCGAGAGGGAGCTTAGAAGTTACCACAACAATTTGGATCGCATTTATGAAGTGTAACTTGCAGCAGTGGCGAAGGAGACTCATCGGAAGCCAAACAAGGAAAGAATCGAAGCAGAGAAGATGACTGAGAACAAAATGACACTTTGTGGTCAGTTTGAGCGATACTAAGAGACTAGGCACCGCCAAAACTGGGGGGGGGGCAGGTCAGTACTTTTTGACGGACCGTCTTTTTAAAAATCTACCAAAAATCAGGTAATTATCCGATCAATACGAAATTTTCAGCAATTATTAGGAGAAGAATGAACTTTATAACAGTGTTCTTATTTTTCATAAACGATATTTATATATATATATTTTTTTGCTAACAAAACCCCCCCCTTGTTTTGAAGTGGGAACAAATATGCTTAAAATAATCATCTGAGACTGAAATCAACATATTGTGTTGTAAGGGACAGAATTATAGATTCAAAAAAAAAAAAAAAAAAAAAATTGTTTGCATACCTTATTTTGACGTCTGAATATCAGAACTTCGATTGTGTTTAATTATCCCGCTTTTGAGTTTTGAAGTGTGAAATTCGGTGAATATGTTAAGTAAAATAATTAATTTAAGTTAAGCAAAACAAAAAAAAATTTTTTTTAATATTTATACGAAAAAAGCTATTTTAAAATTTTTGATAAATAAATTAACAATTTTTTTTTAGCGAGCCGAATAATGCATGACCATTATTAAACAGGGCATGCTTTGAATAATCGATACCAAAAAAAAAATTCGATAAATATTGTGCCCTTTGTGTTAAAAATAGCATCTTTTTTTTCGATCCCGTTTGAAAACGTTTGCCGCCTTTGACTATGGTGGACCAAACGCGCTGAAATAATTTTTTTTTATTCTGCTTTAAATTGCCCCCCCCCATTTTGGGGAGTCTGGCCCCCACACACATACACATTAAAAACAAAACGCATACAAATGGTCACCCATCTGGTACTGGCCAGCCTCAGCTTAATAATACATTGAAATTTTCGTCACTGAAAAATAAGTTTTTTTTGGCCTGTTTGGTCTTCCATAGTTTGCTTTTTATCAGACGAAAACGTAAACAGAGTCGATCTGAACTCTACGTCAACGCGAATATCTGGTTACCTATATGAATAAGTGGAATTATTTGAAATTCAGGTACTTATATTATAATATTTTTGCATATTCTCTTAGAAAATCATCCTAAATCTTAGTTAGACAATAAATAAATTAATTAATTATTTCAAAAACCCTTTTTTTAAAATATTTAAGTACGTTTTTTGTGCAAGACAAAAAATGTCAATTGTTAACTTTTTGGGAAAATTTAACATTTAAAATTGAATTAAAAATAGTAGAAAAAGTTTTACATTATTCTGTTTTCTATATGATAAAATTCAGGGTTTTATCTTTCTGGAAAAAAAAGTTACTCAGAAATAATGGATTTTAATAAACGTAATTTCGTTTTAAAACACAACAACTTGATTTTGCGGCCATTTTTGGCGGTGCCTATAAGAGACTGACATCTCAGGACAGGTGATATTTTCTATCTAAAGGTGACTTGAAAAGAGACAAAAAATCTTATCAGGAATCTGCTCAGAAACAGGCACTAAATACAAATGTAATCAATAGAAACATCTACGAGAAGGACAATTTGTATAAGTATAAACCGTATGATATGATTTTAAAACTGCTAAATATTGTAACTGCGTGTTTTATACTTGCTCAGACGTGCAGAATACTGAAAATCTGGGAAGACTTGTTGGTCACTCAGAATCCTAAAAAAAACATACGCTACAAGTTGTTCGAAAGATACTATTTTGATGATTTCATGTATGTACTCCTAGGGAGTAAATAATAATAATAATAATAATAATAATAATAATAATAATAATAATAATAATTATAATTATAATAATAATAATGATAATAAAAATAATGATAATAATAATATTAATTGAAAGAAACTTCTTGAAGTTTTTAACTTTTAAATTCAGATGGAAATATTTTGACTCTACGAAAATTTACTGATCATAACGAGCAATATCACAATCAACACAATTTCGCCAACACAAACCAGTGTTTTTTGCCAGTAACGTAAAAATCTTGCGTTCTGTTGAAAGCGTTTTTCATATCGACTATGTTTTTGAAGCATTTCTCTCGAAACAAGTTGTCGAGATACTTAAAAAAGTGATAATCGGTAGGTGAGAGGTGTGGTTTATATAGCAGTTGAGGCAAGTTTCGTATCCCAATTCGTTCACTTCTTGCAAGTTCAGTTTAGCAACGTGCGGTCGGGCATTGGTGTTGACGAAAATTGGACCTTTTCTCTTGACTAATACTGGATGTTGTTGAAGTTTCTGATGCATTTCATCCATTTGTTGACAGCAGCTCTCCTCTGTTATGGTTTCGCATGCATTCAAAACACTGTAATAGATGAGATCGGCCACAAAGCACAAAAAAGCCAGCGTGACTTTCTTTCGAGAAGTATCGTGGCGTTTACTTACTGAGATAAACATCGCCAGTTATCGTAAATGAACAACTTTTCTCTAACAAGTCACAACCCCGATTTAAAAACGTGTCGTTCTTGTTGCTTAAAAGGGGGAAGATGACATTTCATAACAGCGTTTCTTTTAGTTATCGTTCAATTTGTAAAGAGCCCAGTTATCAAGTTTTTATCTTTCCAAATTCTCTCTAATTGTTGGAAATAGTCGTATATGTTACGTCTAATTGTGAAGCAAGTTTCCGAACAGTTGCGCGTGGATTGGCTGCGGCTTCAGCTCTTGATTGATCATTGTCAACATCAGATGACCGAGCACTATGCTCATCATCTTTCAGATTCTCGTTGTCGCCACGAAATGTCTTAAAATTGTTCTGTGCATTCGGTAGAGGTTCAATAATATCGCGAACTGTTTCGGAAGCTTTTCGGCCTAAGTTGAATCGAAATGAGGATATTGTGTGAACTTGCTTTTTTCTGTCTTGTAGTCAAAGTTCCAAAAAGAAGAATGTATTGGTTAAATCGATTGCAATTAACACGATTAGATAGTGCGAAAACGCAGTTTAAAATGATATATAAAGTAAAGGTATTATAACAGAAAACTTATTTGAAAATACATTATTTCAAATCAAA
Organism: Euprymna scolopes; assembly: GCF_053919585.1. Taxonomy (NCBI): domain Eukaryota; kingdom Metazoa; phylum Mollusca; class Cephalopoda; order Sepiida; family Sepiolidae; genus Euprymna; species Euprymna scolopes. The sequence goes on from NC_136501.1 coordinate 40,601,122, forward strand.
ATTTTAAATTCCGAAAGAACCATTTTTGCATAACTAATACACATGTGGAATTTGCTAGAAAGCAGAATAACGTATGGCACAATAATAAGAACAGCGAATATGAGAAAGTAGAACCATATGTAGCAATACGAAGAAAATACTTACCAGTGAAAAGATGTAAAATAAAAATAGTACAAAAATACAAAAGAAAAATTACAGTAATCTGAGAAAACTGAAACTTCATTAAATTTAATAATCTGACAAGATCCTAAGGTAAATTTACTGGTATTAGCTTCGATGGATATTATATAAAATGAATGAGAAATATTAAGGATGAAGGACGGCTAGGAAGGCACCTACATCAGAAGGCCACGAGGATCACTGGCATATTAGAGCTGATTAATGAGTCTTTAATTTTAGTAAAAAAGGCGAATCCAGACATAATATAAAGCCAATTTCTACCAATTATTTAGAGAATCGGATATTAGTGTAAATTAACGACAATTGTCACTCAGACTCCAAGGAAAACCACTTATTACTTTCTGATAAACACTTTTCTGAATAATCCTAGTGATTAAATAATAATAATAATAATAATAATAATAATAATAATAATAATAATAATAATAATGTGATACTATCCACGTTCTGCAACTAGCAAAAAGTAAAAACGAGAAAAATATAATACGAAAAAGGGAATACATTCATAAGCAGATAAATGGCGATAAAGCTGTTTATCTACGTACACAAAAGGACGCTGACATAGGATTGCTCCTCAATGTGTGGCAGATGCCGGCATCAAATGACCGGATATAGACGTCAGTGAGTTTTGCGATAGTTTAAAATAGTTAATGACATTTGAGAACAGTCTTTGGTTTACGAGAGTTGACGGCAGTCAGATTTAAAGTAGCGATACGAGTTCGACGCAATATTTGTTTGTTTTGGTTAGGAGAGGAAAGGATAATGAATTGATCACTCAACTGATAAACATGGCATCGGCAGAAAATAAATGTGGATATTTGAGAATCAGTGGTGTCACATACACATATAATATAATTGATATTTGCAAAATATGTCGTAATTTCTGTTTTGTTTTATTTTTATTTTCGATACTTGTGAATACGTGAGCACGCTCTTTCCAGCAGTCAATGTGAAGATCAACAAAGATAAAGAACACCAACGTACGTAAAGTTGAGCTCAGCCATCGTTGTCGGGCGACACAGTAATAACAATACTACTATTATGACTACTAATGATAATAAGAACTTTTTAAGAATGTTTTATGATGATGAATTACGTCGGTCATTTCATAATATTTAACTGATAGTAATCATTAAATATTGAATTAAAGACAAATCATCGTTATACTAACTTCTTGTATATAAATTCTTTTTTTTTCTTCAATAGGTTTTACGACAACCATAATTTTCATCTTTAACATGATCCTATGTAAGTTTTCCGTCATAGTATTTTTTGCTGAAGCGGTTTTATTTATAATGTTTTTATATACGCAAGAAACTTGTTATACAGCTTCTATTTTTTTTACTAAATGGTCAGTAATAACCTTGTAAAAGCAAATACATTTACTTTTAGTCGAGGGCAAGGTGTTGTCAACAAGCTGTGTCTGGAAAGTTTTTATTAATTTTTGTGGCTTCGCCAGACACATGATCACCCCTGTTTTATCAGTTCTATTTTGGAGATTTGGAAAGTACTTTTTATGTTAGGGTTGAGCGAGAAGTTAAAAGTTTATAGATACTTTTCTTTACGAGTCTTAATACAAGACACAGAAGATATTTGATTATATAAGTTAACTCTAATAATTTAGATATTATTTGGATTCTCTGAACTACTGTTCTCGTCTTGAGTGTTATTTTCACAACGTTTCAGTCGATGGCCATCTTCAGTTGTATCACGGCTCTTTGCGCGTTTGCCCCAGGGCCTTGATGTAGTGTATATAGTACTTGGTAATATTCAGTTGTAAAGTAACACTCTTTTTAAGTTAAAAGTTAACTTCATAATGCAAGCAATAGTAAAAAATGCGAATTATTTAAAAGCTATATGTATGAGAGGACGAGAACATGCTACCCGCGCGGAACAAATAAGAGAGTCTGTTCGAAATTCCATGCAGATTGGCGAGTTCGACAGAAAGATTTCTGAATTCGCCAGAAAGATCCTCGAATTCGCCAGAAAGATTCCCGAGTTCGACAGAAAGATTCCTAAGTTTGGCAATATGCACCTGAAAAAGGGCGTAGATTATATTGATTAAAAGTTGTGAAAATAATACTGAAGGTTAGAACAGTAGTCGGAAGAATCTAAATAATAATACCTTTTTTTATTATAATCGCGCGAGGAGTTAAATAATTATAGATAATTTTATTTACGACTTTTTATACAAGAGGTAGAAAAGTCTGAGGAGATATTTTATTCTATATGTGAACTCTCATAATTTACAGAAAGTTATAAACCAAAAATACACAGGGTTAATATTTGAAGTCATCAGATTCCGTCTTGTGTTTTGTTGCTTTGATCTGAAAAATATGTTCTCTTCCTCGCTTTCACCTGGAAAAACAAACCCATCTTTTTAAATTAAAATATAATTTATTTTTCCATTTTTTTGTGAGTGCTTCTTATTATGAAGTCGCATTTTAATTAAAACACCTCGAAACTTTCAGAAAATCAAATAAAATCAATCAACGATTTTTTAAAAATTAAAATACAGGTTTTGATGGCACCTTCATTATATATGATTGTGCATTTGGATTTGATTAAAAAAATAAGGAATCTTAAAAAACAAAGAAACTTTCAAAGTGATATTTATTTCAATAGAAAGAAAAATGTCATGGATTTTATATACTAAAAAGTTGTCTTATATTGTGTCTGCTATTTAAACTTACTTTGAATGAGTGCTAATATTTGTATTAATAATCAAGTGCAATTGGATACATTCATACCAGATATTATCAAAATTGATCTCATAATATCTTTCGGAATTCACAAATAGGTTTTAGCAAGGAAGTGCCCCTTGATGCACACTGGAGTTGGTAATATATGCTACACTATTCGGAACATCAACCACTACATTTATAAACATAGATGAAAATAGTCCCACATGTTCCAAAGCTAGTCCGTTTGTCCATCACATTTTGTTCAAGATCATACTAAAGGATTTTCTAATGTTAAGACGCATCACTTTGGTAACGCAGTTGCCATCGATAGATTCACAATATGATTTTACAGTCAACATGACAGTTATAAATTTTGTACCACGAAATCCATATTGTTTGTTACCAAGATGATTACTTTTGCTATTGTGGCTCATTACATATTAGTTTGAAATAATAATAATTCTGCAGTGATATTCAAAAGTCTGATACTAAGTACATTTTTTAAATGCTGTACAATAAAAATGATGCATGGAAAATTCTACTTTAACTGAAAAGGTTTTAACTGAAAAGGTTTGTAAAGGTAGGAGCTATTTCTGTTTTCAGTTTTCAGCGTACTCTGCCTGGAATATCATAATCTTACCGTTACGGTATGTGTGGCTGATGTTGGCAACACCACGAACATTATATATATGTTGCTTAGGATATTTAAAATCATGGATTATATGTGGCCGGAATCACAAAAGGTTGAAATTGCTTCTAGCATTGCTGCCTGAATTTTAAATTAAATTATAAATGAACATAAACTAACTACCGTACCTAACGCTAGATTAAAATAAACATGTACTTACCTCCATAGATTAATAGTAATTTGAACAAAAAATAACTTAATCTAATCTCTTAACGTAGAACTTATTTTACACAACAGTTTTTTAGTTACATTAAAGAGCCAACTTTAATACAAAAAAACTGCTTTGAAATTCTATTAAATGAGGAACACCTTATTTCATGTGTGAGAAGATTACTTAAGTCTTGTCTTCTCACCATCTATTATACTGATAAAAAAGCAAGTTTAAAATAAATAATCGATTTCAATTATTTGTCGCGTGTTAATATAAGAATGGTCATAAGAAGATGTCTTTCCGAGAAGATAATGCGTACTTTTTAATATGTGTAACATATTTTTATCAAGAACATATGCATATACTTTGTTTCCAGTTTCTAGTTCTTATCTATATAGTCGTCAATGGTCTTCGAGCAGTCATTATAAGCCGCTCTTAATAATAGTAGGGCGATCCTTTTCTAACTGGTTTATAGAGCCTTTCTTATCTTTATAGTCGTCAATGAATGCATCCACAGAATACTTGGATCGCTGTTCTTCTAGTTTTTGCATTAGAAACCTTTTGTGTATATTTGGCGTCTGTTTTTGGTTCTTTCGTAAACGTTTTTTTTATTTTAATTATTATGGCTCACTTGAAAAATAGTCTTGACAACAGTTTGTCCAGTTTCCTGATTGAGATTGTCTTTGGAGAGATCAGTAGGCGATCACAATATTGTTCTTTCCTCCTTTTTGTAACTAGAAGTTGTGAATGGGTTTGTATAATTGTAAAAAGCTGTCGCTGTAAACTGTGGTTATGTTGTCTTTTTTATTTGGTTACAACCAGATTTTGTTCGCCGGCGAAAAGGGTGTACTACTGTTGAAACTGACAACCGTTCGTATAGCAAGTTGAATTTTTCAACTAGTTAAATATATTTGGAAGACACTATACATATATCAATCTACGCTCCCCTGCAGATGTGCCGAGAAAAATTAATGTTATTAACTTTTTTACTAACTCAGTTTTAAAGTTTAAAGATAAATTTAATAGACTATTCTAATATCTGTGTATCTCATATAGCAATCAGATGTCAGCTTGTGGTAAGCCGTTATGATTTCGGGAAACTTCGACTTTTCAATGAAACACAAGAGAGAATATACTATATTTGGCGATGTTATAGAAGATCGTACCGCATCTATGGACGTTAATACTCGTGCAATTATACAGATTATCTTTTGTTATTCTGGTTACATTTATATTAGCAAAATAGTATAGGAATTATTAGTAAGTAGAATAATGCTGTTTGGTAGCAGAATATTTATTAACAGTATACTTACATATTGAGAACACAGGCAATAGTCCAGGTTTGCTTCATGCGCAGTTTGATACAATTTGTCCAAGATCTTCCGGGTCCTGGATATGACCTTAAACTATATGCGATGGTGAGGCCCACACTTGCGGGCTTTGGGGAGTGTGAAACCACCTTCTAATTGGCATTGCTCCCAGGTCCACTCTGACCTGGAGTGGTAGTACCTGTTAGGGTAATAACTATGGGTTAAATAGAAACTGACTTAAACAAACAAAAACAAATATATTCTATTAAAAGACTTTTCTTCAAAATAACTGAACTTGGCATTAAATAACCTGAAAAGGGTTGATATGCCGTAAAACAGAAACAACAAACCAACCAATAGATTCTGAGCGTGTTTAATGTGAATAAAAGGAAATGAGTGTTTAAAGTAAATAAAAGGAAATAAGTTTTTTTTTAAATTCAATTTTCACCCCAAACAAGGCACAGTGCAACTTCGAAGCAGGGGGCTACTATTAGGGAATTAATTAGCGGGGTCATTATGAAGGGAGATGAGTAGAAAGATGTTTGTTAACATTACACTTGAACTTCTGCATATCATTGCAGTTGGGAAAGCAGAATCCCGGAAGGGAGTTCCAAAGACCCGCAGTTCTGGGGAAGAAACTATTGGAGTAAAAGGCTTTCTTGCACCTAGGGATCTCTACTGTAAAGGGATGAGACTAAGTAGCTTGTCGGGTTTGTCGGGGGTAGTTACGTCGGGGAGGTACAAGTGTTTGCAGTTCGTCAGAGCATTCACGATTAAAGTATTTGTAGAACAGGCAGAGGGATGCAACATCTCGTCGATGGGACAGAGATTGAAGCCTAGATGACAGTTCAGGACCTATCAGGTTGGCGACTCTTTTTTGAACCCTGTCCAGGAGCGAGAGACAAGCAGCAGATGCACCAGCCCAGATGTGACAACAGTACTCCATACATGGGCGAATGGTTGCCTTATAGAGGTATAGGATACTGTCAGGCGTAAGAAGTTTTCTAGCACGTTAGAGGGAGCCAACCTTCCTTGCAGCAGCCTTGGCAATGCTCTCAATGTATCTATTCCAGTTCATATTCCCTGTAAACGTTAGGCCGAGGAGTTTAAAAGAAGTACTTTCAGGCAATGTGTTCTTGGCCATTGCTATTGGTGGTAGAGAAGGTTTATTGTAGTTATTGAAGGAAACAAGCTTAGTCTTAGCAGCATTGAATGAGACCAACCATTTTTGTCCCCATTCCACTACGGATTGGAGGTCATCCTCTAGGGTTTCTGCCATTTTCTTGGATATGTGTTCATTTGTTTTCCCCTCATATCTGTTATAGAGAGTGGTGTCATCGGCAAATATACCCATCTCCGAAACAATTTTATCAGGGAGGTCGTTTATGAATATCAGGAATAATAGAGGTCCAAGGATAGACCCCTGAGGTACTCCCGCATTTATGTCATATTATTTGGATGTATGTCCGTCGAGGACAACTTTGATTTTTCTATTACTTAAGAAGGATTTAATTACGTTATGAATTCTTCCAGTTATTCCATATGATCTAATTTTCCTTAGAAGACCATCGTGCCATACCCTGTCAAAAGCCTTAGATATATCAAGGGCCACCGCTCTATCCTCCCTTGTTTTATCCAATGAACGGTATATACGTTCAGAAACTACAGTTAAGATATCTGCTGTTGAACGGGCTTGCCTGAATCCATATTGTTTGTCAGTCAGGAGTTTAGCAGCTCTTAGGTGCTGGACTAGAGTTTGATTAACTAAGGACTCAAACATTTTGGCGAAAAGCGGGAGGGGGCTAATGGGGGGATAATTTAGTGGGTCAGTTCTTTCACCAGAATTCTTGAACTGGTACCACAGAGGCGGTTTTCCAGCAGTCGGGAAAACAAGATTCGTTAAGGCATTTATTGTAAAGTTTGGACAGAACTGGAGCAACCTCGGCAGATCATTTTTTTAATAGCACAGCCGGGATGAGATCTGGTCCACATGCTTTTGAGGTGTCTAGGTTTTTTATTATAGCATGTACCTGAGAAGGGGTGATTTTCAAATCGTCAAGTGTGGCGTCTGTTCGCAGAGGAAAATCAGGGAGTGAGTGGTGTACCGAGTTCAGTGTGGAGTTTGAGGCAAACCGACTGGCAAGCAGATTAGCCTTGTCAGTTGCCGTGCAAGCAACCTCATAATTTTTTGTTAGTGGGGGAATAATTGACTGTCCATTATTAACTACGCTGTTGTAGATTTTCCAAAAATCCCGGGTTCCTAATTTCTGTGCTTCGATGCGCTTTCTGGTGGTTTCAGAGTAATCTGTCTTAGCTGTGTCTATCACTCTCTTACAATTATTTCTAGCTTCTATAAACCTCTGTTTATTTGAGCTGGACTTATGTCGGTTGAATCTGCGGAACGCATGCTGCCTTTGACAAGCAGAAGTAAACCACTGGGGGAAGTGGGGCTTTCTATAGTATTTCCGTGTGGGAACATGTGCTTCAATAGCAGTTTTGAACCATTCAGTTGTCTCATTTGCACACTGTTCCGCTGGAAGAGTAAAGATATTTTGCCATGGGGCATCTCTGATGAGCTCCCTGATGGCTTCCCAATCAGCTTTTTTGTAATACCTCGTTGTTTTGAGTAGTGGGTCTTCAGTTTTAGGGCGAGAATTTAGGCTGATTTCAACCATTATCACAGCGTGATCAGCATTCCCGAGTGGGCTGTGGGCATTTGTTGTACAGTCATTGGGAACCGTTGTCAGAAAGAGATCTAGAAGTGAGGCATGTTGATCGTACTGGTCTGGGAAACGTGTCGGAAATGTAACCAATTGAGATAGGGAATGAGATATAGAGTAGCGCTGTGTTGCGCTACCAGCTACGTCTGTGTGATTTGAGAATCCTAGCCAGTTACTGTGGTGGACATTGAAGTCACCAAATACATGTATTTGTGCGCTAGTATCGAGGGAGAGTGCTATATCTATGCTGTCTGAGACTTTGTTTATTAGGGTACAGTCTTGTTTGAGGAGGAGCGGTAGAGAAAATACAAGTAGCTAATATTGTGTTGCATATTTAGTCTGAAGCACATAAAGGCCCGGCCCTCTGATTCTAGTTTTATTTCTCTAGTTAGGGGGAGGGTGTTTCGAATATAGACTCCAAGTCCATGCATATGTCTGTCCGAGTCCTTACGGTAGAGTGGGAGATAACCAGGCATGTTAAAGTGGTTAGAGGGAATGGAGGAGTGAAGGAAGTAATGATAATATAAATGTTTAATAGTCAGAACTTCTGGCGTGAATTATTATACTATGGATATAAAATGTCAAAATCTTGTTCAATTCAAGTGTCACAAATTCTTAAAAGAAGGAACGATAAAATTATTGCCCTAGGTTTCCATTTCCGGTTGATTAAAACTGCGTTTTGTGATGCATGCCATATAGAAAATGGCAAGTTTTGTAAAAATCCCCAGAGCGATATGGGTTGTCTCTCATGTTTGAAAGTAGCACAATGTTCAATGAGCGAAGTCAGAAATGCGACGCTGTGAAAATCATGCTCTCAATCAATCCAAGTTATGACAACAAGACCATTGCAAGCAAAAATGAATCGTCGGATTGCCACGAATAGCAGGAATGAAAACAAAGTTTCTAGCAACGGTTATAGTGTTTCGTATAAATTAAAGTGGGAGGCACATCATACCACCTGACATATTCGAAGTCGGCTTGAAGGTGTAAGTGTACCTGGACATTCTGTAGATTGCGGTAATCCTCTGCTTCGATCAGGTAACCGCTGGCAGATCCTGAGTTTGACAGCAGACCGGCGACGGACCACAACTTCAAAGAGACCCAAGTTTAGCTTCAGAAGGAGTGCTACAACCTTATAACTTTCTCTCGCTGCTCCCTATTTCTTGAGCTAAACTCGATGGGCTACTTCGTTTGGTCATAAGTCGAGAACATCACCAACTTCAAATAACACCAATACCAGCCAGATCGCTGCCACCCGCTGAGTATTATCCGAGCTCCCGCTGGCGATTGTGGAAAAAGCATGCTCCCAGTTTCGGACCCGTATCGGGACAGTGATTCAAGCCGAAGACGGCTACATTGAACAAATATCAGCTCTACTACATACGCGAGTTTGCTGAATTCATGCTTTCCATAAAAGTTTGAAAATAAAGCTGTAGTGTTGTATCTTTAGGGCGACACCTTTACAGTTCCACTATGTATACAATGCAACAAAGAAAATAAAACTGATATTGTATTAATGGTTTTATCAGAAGTAAATAACAATTCAAGATGTGTCGAATAGTTAGTAAATGGTGTGAGGACAGAAATAATACTGGAGTTTATTCTGAAATAAATACTTCGTTTTTGCAAAAGAATGTTGTGTAATAATTAACGTTGGTCATTATCTCTTCGATTACACTATATTTTTCTCTTAATATATTTTAATAATGCTAATTGCTGCGTCGAAATGCTTTTACACTATGTTTGACATTCAATTTGTTCATTATTTTACAATCTTTTGCTAAACATCACATTCTTGAGAAACATTTTATCGTTCTGTTTCTAGAATTGTTCCAGTTATACTTCAGTATTGATAAACCTAGTACATTGAAGCTCGCGAGAAAATAGCAGCAGCGAAAGATAGCTGGCTTGCCAAGAAATTAGCAGCAGCTGCCGAAAAAAGCAGATATACAAATTAGGAAGTGTGCCTGAGAATGAAACAATAAAAGCTGTTGCGTTGCGGGATACATAGAGATGGCGAAGCCCAACAATTGTGGAGTCCACATTATAATAGCAGAGATAGAGAGAGCAATTCTTATGACAGTAGCGCTAATGTGAGAGGGAGATGTAAAGAGAGGTGTTAATGACAGTTCATAAAACAGGGGAGTGCATTGTCGAAGAGGAGGATACAGTTCACCTTTGGAAGGGGGTTTTAAATACAAAGTTCGTTATACAAGATGATGAAAACAAAACAAATTAACTTGTTTGAATGACAAACGGAGACAAAACGCTTAAGTAATAAATACAAAGCATTTATTCACGCAGTTGGTGATTGGAATTCGATCCCTGCTAAGTTGCTACATTGTCATCTTTTCCTGATCCCCTTCGTTTCCGCAGATGGTTCTGTCAGTTTTCCCGACTCAATCGGACTGCCTCGGACTGGCCCTTTTCTAGTCTAAGTGTATATATTAATTCTATACTTCTTTGTGACGTCGGCACGCGCGCGGGTAAGACATGTGAATACAATGCACATGTTTCCAACACATGTCGTGGCAACACAAGTCCCAAATTTTCTCTGTGGACATTCTTTAATTCTATTATTCTTGATTCGACCCAAAGTAAACCAACATAATTTTTTGTTTACCTACATTCTTTGTTGTATAAGTTTTTTCGGACTTGGGTTCATCACTACAACGGATAACTCACTGCATTCCTGGAATCGTATCTAACTAACAAAAATGTATTCATTTTAACTTTAATTAAATAAATAAAGATTTCAGAATTTTCTTTCAATAATAATATTTCTTCCTAATTAGTTCGTTTCAAACTAAAACCCAGGAACTGCCCTCCTTGACATACAACAAAAGAAGTGAAACAATACATCACGTTTTTCTGACAGAAGCAAAGTGCGCGTCGAATTAAATCTAAATGGAAAGTCAAAAACGAGAAGGAACCGGCTGTGCCGAGCATACGGTTGGAACAAAGAGACACGCGTTCAAAGCTAAAATAGACAGGTGGCAGCGAGAGATTTGTTATAGTTCCTAAAGTAACCGTAATAAGAACTTTTGTTAAAAAGGGAAATTTTGATAATTTGTAACGGCAAAGTTACATTGATGCTACCCCTTATTTTTCCACAAAATGATATGGACTGTAATCTATTTTTCTTACAATGTAATAAATATATGTTTATTATTTCATATGTTTTAAATTTTTTTGTTTGTTAATAATTTTCGAATTGTTGAAATGCAATTCGGAGCAGAAATAAACGTGAAAGTATTTATTTGATATACCCGAGCATCCCATTGTCTACACGTTGAGAGACGTGTAAGTTATTTAGTTAATTAACACCATTTGCCACTTTTTGGCACCAAATAAATTATCGTCCTTCGAGATCTAAAGCAAGAAAAGTAATTATCGCTAGGAAAGAAATTCCGATTTAAAATAACCTCTTCCCTCATTCACTTTGTTTTATTGCATTATTTTTTAAGTCACGTTCTGATTACTTATGAGACAGAATAGGAAAAAAAAGAAAGAAAATGCTTTTCCTCAGGCTGATTAAATTGAAATCAGTTCTGATGAAATGTTGGATTATTTCCAGTCTGCATGATAAAGAAAGAAAAAAAAACGAGTTCAACGTATTTAGAAATCTTGAAGACCGCTTTAATACTAATTGGAAAAAAGCCAGAGGCGGAGATGCGTTGCTAATTCGAATTAGAAGGAAGCTACGTATGACAGGTTTATTCTTATAAGTGTTTACATGTGCTTTTATTAATACATGCACATTTATCTAGAACAGGCTCTCAGTTTTCTTTTTGCGATATCGATCGAGAAATGTTATATTAAGTAATCAATGAATTATAGACGCACACAAACATATGTACATATCTTATATGTAGAAATCCTGTTTATAACATCATGCATATACAATAAACATGCACGCGCAGACATAAAAACACATATACGCATATACATGTGTGCTTTTATATGATTAATTAATAAAAGGGAAAGGAAAATGTTAAAATAAATAAAATATATAAAGACAATAATACCCAAAATGCATAAATTGACTGTCAGTGCCTTTCTTTCAACTCACAGCTTTTTCAAAAATAGATCTGTCTGTTTATAAGATCCAAGTGAAAATTATTCCGAATTTCTTTCTATGATCTCGTTCTCTCTCACACACACGCTGGCACACACTCATACACACACACACATATATATATGTATACACATATATGTATATATATACTTATCTATATATATAAAAGCGAACATGTGTGTATGTATATATGTATGTATGTGTGTATGTTTGGATGTCTGCTAAAAACTTTCGACAAACGCGACAAAAATTCACAAATTCGGTATCACATCGAACTTCCATCCTTTGCTCGAAAAACATCGAAAAATTGTCCAAAAACGTTAACGTTTTCACCCCGAAATCGACAATTTTCGACAGGGGGAGGGTCAACAAAAACGGTCCTCTCGTGACAATGACCGATTCTACGCATGCGTCAGAGGACATCGTGACCTGATTTACTTTAAATAGTTGGAAAACCGAACAAATTTCATGTATGTCGCGTTAGCTCAGTTGGTTATGGTCTTGGTTCATTATCTAAACGTTTTGGGTTCGAATCGTGGTGTGAGATGGGCTTTTTTTTCGATTTTTTAAATTTAAATATTGAAGCAGTGTTTTTTAAGCGATTTTTTACGTAACGATCGTTTTCCTGCTTTTTTTTTACTTCGCTTATTCTTAGCGACACCCCAAAACACCCGGGTAACCACTGATTTTTTAAATTTTAATATGGAAACAGGCTCATTTAAGCCATTTTTCACGTGGTTCGTTTGCCTTACGTTAGTTTTTTTTTAATTATTTTTACTGTTTGATCGCCGCGTAGCGGGGAAAACAGAAACTGTCTTCCGCAACTTGATGTTGTCGCACCTGCTAATTTCGGTTTATAAACGTCAACTTAACACACTTATCAATTCATCTGTTCCGAGATGGTTAGGTCGCAGGGTTTTTTCCCCATTTCCTCTCCACCTCTGCGTTAAATGTCGGTGTTCAAGCCTACCTTTATACTAAAACTATTTTTTTCTTTTACACCTCCAAACAACCGGCCAACGTTTTTTTGTTTAACAGGGTTGTTTTAATCTACCCCTCCCCTCACCAACACACACCTCCAAACACCCGGGCAACGCCGAGTACTCCCGCTAGTATTATATAAAAAAAGGACGTTGAGTCACACGGGGTTTGATTGAGCTAGGAAACATGTAGTTTCAAAACGAGTTTGATTTGCGAGGCAGCACTATTGTCAAAAAAATAGTAAGGCATATGTTTCCTTTTATTAGTCAAAGGCCAGAACCCACTTAGTCTGCGATTAAGGGTCGGGGAAAGCAGGTGAGAAATGTAATATAGAAGCAATTAGGATTTTTTGTGGTTTCGTATCTCGTTCTGCTGAGTGGAAGATTCTTTTGGAAACAATGGTCAAGGCAATCACTCAGTGTAGTCACTGCTCAGACAGAAGGAAAATGCAACCTACTGTCTATAAACTGCAAACTAAGCTATGGCAGTACATCAATCACATTCGAGAAACGGTGTAAATGGGATTCTCTGAACAATACTGAATTCATGAATGCCCTTAAGTAGGGCATAACTTGAATAAAATAATTAATTATATTCCCCGTTATTTTTTATTCTATGTAACTTTTTCATGATTAGTTTACTATCTTTCTCGCTTAATAAAAGCATATAGATATATATATATATATATATATATATATAGAGAGAGAGAGAGAGAGAGAGCGAAAGAGAGAGAGAGACATACAACTAATGAGAAAAGGAGAAAGTCAGATCGTCGTTGATACTAAACACCGAATGATTGTTACTCAATATAAAAACCTACGTTGCAAACAAAGTCGACATAGAGAGGAAGAATTTTAAACTATCAAAAGCCAGATTAGCGTGTTTAATCAGGTAAATTCTGAACATATTTTGGCACTATCAATGTCTATCAAACTATCCGGCTTTAAAATGCATTATGCCCTACTTTTAATTCTGACTATCAAAAACGTAGGGCAGATCGTTGAGTAGATACTGCCACTTGTTGTGTTTACACCATCTCTAGTTCGATAAAATAAAATAATACAAACTATAATTTCTAATCTAAAATTTAAAATATAATACATCTTTCCATACCATAAAATTGATTTTACATTATAGTGCCTTAATATATTATTTAGACGAAATACAGGCATCTTCAAGCATGTCCTTGTGTTATATTTCTATGTAGTATCTTCATTTTCTTATTTGATTTTCTGAATATATTTTCTCAGATTTTCATCTCTGCAGTCTACAGACTCATACAGAAAAAAACTAAGGAATCTAATGTTTATTTGCTTAAGAATTTTTTGGCTCGAGTTATTAACATAAAATAGATGTGAAAATATGAATAAGCTCTAACATGAAATAATATTCGCCCAAACATGATTTTGTATTTACTTGAACAACTCAACCACATTGCATTCATTTATCAATGTACGTTGTTCATTCACTCTTTAATAGTTTTCAATGTCTCTGTGAACATTGAGAGAAAGGGAGCTCATCTCTTTTTACCTTGTTTAGAGAGCGTGTTCGAACGCGCTATTAACCAATAGGTAACTTTGATAGAAAAGTACATGCATTGTCTACTTTCATAGTATGCATAAAAATAATGGAGAAGTAAACGACCTTGTCGATTTTTATTTACGCAGGAATAATTTCTTAACATATATTTTATGGTTTATGAATTTTCGAACATGAGTTAATTATTAGATTACATACCTCCGCGTGCTAATGTAAGCTGGAATTCCATCAAAACGTAAGGCTTGAGCAAACTTTTCGATGCTACGCTCAAATGTCCATGTGAAGTTCAATATCATATTAGAGATTAGACCTTATTGCCTACAAGTAGGGAGACCCTACAATAAAAAAATAAATCTTTTTACCAAAACTGTGACATTGATCTTTTTAACAGGCCCAAATTAACCTTATGCATAATCTGTATGATGAAGGCAACACACTGTTAGTTGCGTCACAATGAGTTAAAGGTAGTCTCTCTCCTTCTCTTGTGTCACTCTCTTTCTCTCTCTACATCTTTCTCTCATTTTCTTGTGTAACTCACTCTCTCTTTTTCTTTCGTTCTCTCTATATATGTGTATATATTGTATTTATGTATTCGTATGTTTAGAAGAAGGCTGCCCGGCGTTGTCCTGTCATAAAATACACATATATCTATTTTAATTCACAGAGATCCTGAGACATGTGCATGCGAGTTTTATGTTTTTTAACAGTTCACTTCTTGTAAGTAAAATAAAAATAACTCGAGCTGCGATCGAAACAAAAACTTTGAGACAGTGAGTAAAGTACGATATCAATTAGGCCAGCTTGAGGCGATATGTGAAACTTATTTTTACCTACTTATTCTTAGCATAACGTATTTTTCATGTGAACGATTCAGGCATGCGCATTCGTAAAACAAGTTGACAAGCAGACCAAAATCCGACGACCCCATCGTACCAATTTTTCAATTTTTACTTCTTATATTTTTTTATCGAATGAAAAATGATCAAAATTGTAACTTATATACTTAATTTTAATTCTGTAGATATAAAATTTGTTGGGTATATAGGTTGAGAAGTATCCTCATATGCACATTCTCACCTATATATATATATATATATATATATATATATTTATATATATATGTGTGTGTGTGTGTGTAAAAATGCATTATCTTATTTGGATAACAGATTATTAATAATTTCTTGTTTTTAAATGCTTAACTAAAGTTGTAAGAAAACATAGTTTTATAATATTAAAAAAACACAAAAAGCGCGGCTAACTTCAGAATTATTAAACAAACAGTTTCAGAAAACGCAAACAACGCGCGCAACTTTGGTAAATTAAGACCTAGGACGATGAATTAATACCTTATTACTCGCGTGATGTAACGACTTTCCTTGATGCAATATGTTCAAGTAATTGGATTAAGAGAGTGTGGGGGTAACATTTTCTAGGTCTCACGTCTATATAATCATATGCATTAGTATAACTCAAAAGTAAGGTTTTAGTTGTTAAAATAAGCAACGATCAATTATTTTTATTCGACTAAGATGTTTCTTTATTAAAAATATTTTGTAATGTGTTGTGTCTGCACAAATAATTAATAAGAACACGAAAGTAAAGGTATAACAATAATATATTAGGCAGAAAGGTTATATACATACCTAAATGTCCTCAGATATACTTCAGTTGGAATTATTCCGGCAGGTGGCGTGTTGCATGTCTTACTGGAGGCAGCATAGGGGTCTTGCCTATTTGGTTGTCGTTGCAGAACTCTCCCGGTATTGAGGATTGATACATTTATATATCTCATTCACTCACCATTGTTAATTAGTGGGCGTCTCTACAACATAATGTTTTCAAATTCATCACAGTACATTGTTATCACTTTGTTGTGCAATAGAAGAAAAAGTTAATTTTAATATTTACGGACACAGAAGCAAATTAAGAAACCATTAAATAATTCTAAAGACCAATAAAGAACAAGTTATGCAACATTTTAATTTAATGAATGTATTTGAACCTTTTTAGCATTGTTTGTGCAACAATAAACAAAGATTACTTAAGCACAAATTATTTAATAATTATTCTTATAAACGTATAGACACTAACGTTTGCGTAATCATCAGTGTAGGATGACAATTCCTCCGGTCAGGATATTCGAACCTAAAACGTCCTTTAACGTCATTTGCTAAACTTTTGCTACGGGGCAACCAAACACTTGCCTTGAGAATAAAGAAAATAATTAATTAATAAACGCTGGGTTCGAGCACAAGCATTAGACAATCAAGAGCGTTTGAACGACGGAAATTGTGAACGTGGAATAAACGCATATTGACTGCCGATTACTTCATATTTTCAGATTGTGCCCACCCTTAAGTGCTATTAAAAGAGCTTGATAATTTCATAATAATTTTTTTATTATATATATATATATATATATGTATGTATGTTTATATGTATGTATATATGTATGTATGTATATATATATGCATATATATATGTATATATATGTATGTATATATGTATGTATGTTTATATGTATGTATATATGTATTTATGTATATATATGCATATATATATATGTATATATATGTATATATATGTATGTATATATATGTATATATATTATGTATATATATGTATGTATATATATATGTATATATATATGTATATATAGGTATATATATATGTATATCTATATAAATATATGTATGTATATATATGTATATATATAAATATATGTATATATATGTATGTATATATATAAATATATGTATATATATGTATATATATAAATATATGTATGTATATATATGTATATATATGTATATATATGTATATATATGTATGTATATATATGTATATATATTTATATATGTATATATATGTATATATATGTATATATATGTATATATGTATGTATATATATGTATATATATGTATGTATATATATATGTATATATATGTATATACAGTTGTGCGCAAAAGTATTCGACCCCTACCAAAATTGTCTCATTTCTTTGAATGGATACTTCAATAATCTGTAAAACCTTCTTTAACGACAAAGTTCGAATAAACTGTATAGTTTTCAACAAAAAATAATAAAAAAGTAATTAGTGCTTGATAATATAAATAAATTTATTTACAAAAATAAAAATATGGATGTTGCAAAAGTATTCGACCCCTTTCATTAATACTTGGTTGAAGCTCCTTTGACCTTGATTACTGCAAGTAAACGTTTCCATTTAACATCTAACGAGACTTGTACATCTGTCCACTGGAATTTTAAGTCACTATTCTTGACAGTACTGTTTTAATTCAATCACATTAGATGGTTTTCTTTTATGTACAGCAATTTTTAAATCATGCCATAAGTGCTCAATCGGATTTAGGTCTGGCTACTGGGAAGGCCATTCTAGAACTTTCACCTTATTATTCTTTAACCATGCCTTAGTGCTCTTTGAAGTGTGTTTAGGATCGTTGTCCTGTTGAAAGGTATACCTCCTTCCATGCCCCAACTGGTTCGCAGACGGAACAAGATTTTCTTTCAGTATGGACTGATATTTTACTGAATCCATTCTTCCATCGATTTTGGTTAATCTTCCAATTCAATTTATACTGAAACAGCCCCACACCATGATTGATCTACCTCCATGCTTAATGGTTGGAACGGTATTCTTCACATTATAAGCAGTATTTTCTTTTCGCCAAACATAGCGTTGCTGGTTGCGTCCAAATAGTTCCACTTTCGTTTCGTCTGACCAAATTATATTATTCCAGTAATCAATAGGCATTTCTAAGAACTTTTTTGCAAAATTTAATCGAGCCTTTTGATGAGCTTTGGAAAGTAAGGGCTTCCTTCTGGCAATACGTCCATGCAATCCGGCACGATTTAATGCCCTACGAATAGTTGACAAGTGTACATCTGAGCCAGCATTCTTCAAATCGTTCTGCACATCGTTTAGGTTAGATTTAGAGTCTATTGAAACTTGTCTAACAATTTTCCTAGCCCCATGTGTCGTAATTTTTCTTGGACGACCTGATCTTGGAAGATTTGATACAATCCCTTTTACTTTCCATTTTTTGATAATGGACAGAATAGTCGACCGTGGTATAGAAAAACGTTTGGAAACTTTTTTTTATAACCTTCTCCAGACTCGTAGGCATCGATTACTTTTTTTTTAATGTCTTTAAAGTACTCTTTGTTCTTTGTCATAGTTGCAGATTTGTTGACGTTGAAAAATAATTTTTTTTCCTTGAAACAATTATTCAATCATTCAATATGGCATTGAAGTTAAATTTGAACTGATTTTAGATTCAGTAGAGTCATAAATATTATTTATAGGAAATAAATAAAAGGTCAGACTAAAGTAATAAACTTAAAGACGCTTTTATTTAAACTTTAAATTAAAGGGGTCGAATATTTTTGCAACATCCATATTTATATTTTTTGTAAATAAATTGATATATATTATTAATCTCGAATTACTTTTCCTCGTTTATTGTTGAAAAATATACAATTTATTCATAATTAGCCGTTAAAAGGCGTTATGAAGATTTTGAAGCATAGATTCAACGAAACAAGAAAATTTAGACAGGGGTCGAATATTTTTGCGCACAACTGTATATGTATGTATATATGTATGTATTATATATAAATATATGTATATATGTATGTATATATATATAATCCTTCAGTGAGACTAGCCGCCCTCCTCACCAAACAAGTCTGGTGGGGGAACCAGTTTAGTCGCCGGTGGCCCGACCATGAGGCAGGTAGTACTAGGTTACATGGTACCAGTAGCATATGACATGACCTGACATAAAAAGGATTAAAAACAAGACCTTCCAAAGGGCGAATGAACTCTTTTTCTGGGTCAACAGGCAATTAGCACCGTGTATATTTGTGTGTGTGTGTGTGTATATGTGTATTGGGGTAGAGAGGGCTCCCGAAGCCGTGGTGAAGTCAACCGTTCTAGGAGAAGCAAATCTCTGATTTAAAAAAACCATAAAGCGGAAGACCAGTACCTGCATTAAGCTTGTCTGCAGTTTAATTTGTTGCTGGCTATCTTGCTCTTGCTTGTAACTGGATCTCAAAATTTTGAATCGAGAGAGAGACTTAGCTGTCGTACAAAGCTAAGACTCTGTAACATCATATTTGTATAGATACTCCCTCAGACATTTGGGCTCATGGATTTTAAATGTCTGAGGGAGTGGCTCTCGTCTGACAAGACGTTGCAATCATATATATATATATAAATATATGTATGTATATATGTATGTATATATAAATATATGTATGTATATATATATGTATGTATATATGTATGTATATATATAAATATATGTATGTATATATATGTGTATGTATATATATGTATATATATGTATATATTTATATGCATATATATATGTATGTATATATATATATATGTGTATATATGTATTTATATATGTGTATATACATGTATGTATATATATATATATATATATATATATATATATATGTGTGTGTGTGTGTGTATCCCGCATTTTGCTAATTTCTGCCCTCTGATTAGAAGGAGAGTATTTCATCGAAACTCCGCGTATTAAGGACTATCCACTTATCTTGTGCTTCCTTTTTTAAATTAAATATGTTTTTAACTCTTTTTCAAGATTTCTTTTAACATGTTTTATAAATCATTTGTTCATATATATATGTATATATATATGTATGTATATATATATGTATTCATATTTATATGTATATATATGTATGTATATATATGTATATATATGTATATATATGTATGTATATATCTGTATGTATATATATGTATGCATATATATATATGTATATATATGTATATATATGTATATATATAGAAATATATGTATGTATAAATATATGTATTGATATATATATATATATATGTATGCATATATATATGTATATATATATGTATGTATATATACATATATGTATGCGTATATATAAATATGTGTATGTATATATATACATATATGTATATATAAAAATCTCTCTCTATATATATATATATACAGGGTGGCCGAAACTATACATGTATTTTTAATAAAACACAGTATTTTTCATGAAACCCACAGAAAAAATATATATTCAACAAAAAAGAGAACTTTATTAGAAACAAAGCAGAAAACAACATAAGATATTAAAATCAATCATATTTAACAGCATTAAAATATTAAAAATAGACTGTCCTGGGACTTTTCGGCCACCCTGTATATATATATATATATATATATATATATATATATATATATATATATATATGCGTGTGTGAGTTACGTAAATCCAGATAACTCTTGACGGCGTATTATTTATTTTGGTCAATTTAGTCGCACTGTTTATATAATGTCTAAACCAGAGAGTTGTCGGAAAGAACAAGAAAATTAATTGTTCAGCTACATATCGATCGTTTATGGTACAGGAAAGGTTCAACAATGTTGAATATCTTAATTTTGACCGTCGGTGACACGATTCATAGATTGAACTCGAACCAGTGCACTTCAAATCTGCCACGTTCAAGGTGTCTTTCAAAAATGTCTAACATTATGGGTCGACTTTTTGTCTCCAAAGTGAAAGAGGATCTAGGAATAACACGTTCTGAACTCCCGAAAATATTAGGAGCATCTGGGATACGTGCATGCAAGAATACAATTAGGACAGTGCTTCAAAATAAAGTATTCAAATCACGAAAACCAAGAAAAACTCCTTTGTTAAAGCTGACTCATATCAAGAACCGTCTGCAATTGGCCAAATAACAATTGGAGAAACTTTCAAGTTTTCTTTTGGGATAAAATATAATTGTCAGACGAAACGAAAATCGAGTAATTTCGTTGAACTAATGTAAACATGTCTGGACACAGAAGAACTCCGAGTTTGACCGAAAGAATACCATCCTTACAGTAGAGTTTGGAGGTGGAAGTATAATGGTTTGGGGTTGTTTCTCTTCAGCCGGCCCCGAAAAACTTCATTAAAATGAATTCCCAAATTCATCGAGCTTCAATCTATGGTCACCCCTCGCCAAACTTTCACAATAAACACTCGTCTAGCTGAAAACACTATCAATAATTCCCCCCACTCTTTATCTGGGCCTAAACCTAAACGTAGATTCCATGAACAAAGCTTCTTTCTTAGACCTGCACGCTTGTGGAACTGTCTTCCGTTTTCCTTCTTTCCAGCTGACTAAAATATGATTTCTTCAAGTCTAATTTAAACAAGTTCTTGATAAGCCGTTCCCCTTAAGTTAACAAATTTACTGAATTTTTATTACTGACGATTTCTATATTTTCCAATTGACTACTGTACACTTTTACACTTATCTTCGAGTAGTCGCTGGGTTTTGATCAGTGGCGATGCCTATATATATATATATATATATATATATATATATATATATATATATATATATATATATATATATGCTTGACGATAATCTATCGATGTCTGCAGAGGACTTGAACTTGCCTAATGTTGAATATTCCAGCCGGACAAGGATTCAAAGCACACGGTTGAGCCAACTGCCGTATGGTTTCAGGAGAAGGAAATAAAGGTATTAGGATGGCCTAGTAAATCACCTTACCTCAACCCAATTGAAAATCTTTGGCGATGGTTAAAGTTGATAGTACAAAAGAGAGGAATCTGACAGAACTTAAACGAATCTGCCAAGAGGAGTGGAATTAAATTCCATTTAATATTTGTAACCATCTTGTAACCATCTTGAAACGTTTTGAATACTAATACTAGTTTTACTTTGTGTTGGATACTGTTTGAACCTTCGATATGGCATTTATGTAATTATCTAGTTAATGCGTAATTATATTAGAATTTTTATATGAGATTAGATTATAATAATACATAACACATAACATTAGAATACCACTTTGTTATTGTTTCTGCTATCCTGTAATAAATAAATATCAACTTTTTGCTTTGTATCGGATACTTATCGCATCCACTGTATTTATATATATATATATATATATATATATATATATATATATATATATATATATATATATACATGCATATATATATGTGTGTGTGTGTTTGTGTGTGAGCATTTATTCGTGTGCTCTCAAGGACAGACACATAAGGATATGATTAGTTGTTTTACACTCATATACATAGATGTGTGTGCTCTCAATTATTTTATCAGTTTCTTACATTAAGATTTCGTTATCTGAAAAATCTTTTTCATCGCCAGTGAAAAGAATATAATCCCATTTCTTGAAGCAAAATAAAAAATCATATATGATAGAATGAATTTATCTCGAATAAATCATAGAAAAAAATCCAAATCTTTTTTTTCGTATTTTATTTAATAGTTATTTCAGTTATTGTTTTTGTATTGATCTTGTTGGGTTTATACATTTATTTGAATAATATTTTACTCATATTGATCAGAAGACTATAATATTGTAATAGGAAAAATAACTGACCACTTTCTAAATCTATATAATATAAAGATACACTATGAGAATAAAAATATTTATTACGATGGGCGTGCAATAAGTAATGCCCCTGCCCCACTTACAGTGGACTGATCTAGCTGAAATTTTTCAGGTGCAATGACTTCTATCTCTACGGGTTAAGTGGAAAATTACAGCTCTGAACTAATTGTGGTTTCCGTTTTACAGGTGTTTGAACTAAGTCAGGTGTGAGGTTGAGCCTGTTGAATGTCGAGCAGTGATCCGATTTTTGTATTTGAAAGGATACACACCACATGAGACTTTTGATGAAATCAAAGAAATTTATGGTGGTAATGCCCCATCATATGACCTTGTAAAGCGCTGGCATGGTGGATTAAAACATGACCGGAAGTCTGTGGAAACAGCTCCAAGACCTGGTCACCCCATTCTGCCATTGATGAGGCATCTGTCCGTCAAGTTTAGGCTGCCATTTTCGAAGATCGGCGCATTATTATTCACCAAATAGCCCAAGATGTCAAGATTAGAACAGTGTGTGTAGAAAATATCATTCATGGCCATTTGCATATTCATAAGGTGTCTGCCAGATGGATTCCCAGGTTGCTCACACCATTCCAGAAGCGAGAACGCGTCGAGTGCTCGAGGACAAATTTGGAGATGTGCCAAGAAGATGAATCAAAATTTTTCAAACGACTGATTACATAGGATGAAACCTGGGGCCATCGCTATGATTCAGAGACCAAAGCCTAGTCAATGTAGTGGAAGCAATTGGATTCACCACCTCCAAAGAAGACAAGGGTGCAGCCCTCCGCTGGCAATGTCATGCTCACAGTCTTCTGGGACCAGGACAGAGTAGTGATGACAGATTTCTTGGCAAAGGGTACCACAATTATAGGAGCCTATTATGCTTCACTTTTGAGGAAATTAAGGGAAGCTATCAAAATGAAGAGGCGGAGCAAGATCAGCAAAGATACCCCGCTCCTGCAGGACAACGCTGCGGTCCACAACTCGCATGTCGCCAGATCGCAAGGACGGGCGTGTGGTTATGAAATCCTTCCAATCCTCCCTACTCTCCTGACCTTGCATCCTCTGACTTTCACCTCTTACAAGCAATGAAGTTGCTTTTGAAAGGAAAGCGTTTCCCAGATAATGTAGCCTTGATTTCTGAAGTCACGTCGTGGTTGGAGGACCAACCTGAGGTGTTCTACAAAAACGGTCTCTGCATAACTCGGGTGCTTCCTATGTAGAGAAAGGTTAATAACTGTGCCAAGTTTCGTTGCCCTACCTCTATGGGAAGTGGGCCAGGGGCATTACATATTGCACGCCCCTCGTACACACGCAAGCACACATGTATGTGCACAAGGTGTCTTTAAGAAATTCAAGACATTTTTCCTATGATCCCTCTTCTTGATTGTACACCCATAAAACTTTTAGTTAGTGCCCCTTCGAAGTAACCCCCTCTGGCTGCAATGCACTTGTTGTACCGTTCCAACAACATAAATGGCCTCTTGTGTAACCATATTAATGACCCTCGTGACAGCTTTTTCATCTCCCTAATTGTCACATGAGTACAAGTTTTACCATGAACTTAGAGATTTACCAATAGTCACAGGGAACACGGTCTGGACTAGAGGAGTCAAGGAACTGTCCTGACGATTATCCTGGTTATGACAACGTCTTTCTTTCTTATCGTCTCTGACCACCCTTAGGACAAACGTTGCACAAATATTCTGCATCTTCAGTTCCTCGCGAATAATTGTGTGTACAATCCCCACACTGGCATCAAACTGTGCACTGCAATCTATAGACACACGACGGTGCGTATCCTTGAAAGTTTTTATTTGTCCAATAAACTCTGCTGTTCTGATTTTCGTACACTTCCCACACCTCTCATCATCTGCCTTCTTTGAATCACTTATTCCACACCAACACCGATTTTTGATTCGTGCAAGATGATCCAAAAGAAGTCAAAAACATTCCGTACATTTCTGTAACATTTTCCAAATTTAAAACAGATTTTTTGGATATCGTTCTTATAAAGTGTACTTCTATCCAGATTGTATTTTTGACAATCCGGCTTTTGTAGACTGTATTCCAATTCCTCCTATAGCTGCTCCTTTTAACCTGAAGTTATGAAAAATAGTTAGTCATGCCATAAGATGTATTACAATAAAATACTGAATTTTCAAGAGTCTACAATTTAAAATGCCTTTAAAATAAAGTCTAAAACTTATTGGAGGGACCTCGATTATATAGCCACATACGGATTGGAGGCATAAGGCATTACCTTAAGTACTGATATTTTTTCGTTGACTCATCAGAAAAAAAGCATGAAGTTCTCAAAGACAAAAATACATAACAATGTAATATGTCAAATTCAAGAATAACCAAAATAGCAATCTTCTTCACACACACACACACACACACACACACACACACACACACACATTAACACATACATACATACACACATGCATACATACATATATATACACACACACACACACACATATATATATATATATGTATAGTGTACTACAGTTTCTTGGTACAAAACTAAAAGAGCTTAATCGTAAAAGATAATTTTTTTTCCATATTTCCTTGTATATATGGCGTAGGTTATATATACAATAGTACGCGTTATTCATCACCAATATAACCATAATAATAATAATAATAATAATAATAATAATAATAATAATAATAATAATAATAATAATAATAAGTGCTATTCATCACTAATAATAAAAATAATAATAATAATAATACGTGCTATTCATTACCAATATAATAATAATAATAATAATAATAATAATAATAATAATAATAATAATAAGGGCTATTCATCACCAATATAATAATAATAATAATAATAATAATAATAATAAGTGCTATTCATCACCAATATAATTATAATAATAACAATAATAATAATAATAATAATAATAATAATAATAATAATAATAATAATAATAATTATAATAATAAGTGCTACTCATCACCAATATAATAATAATAATAATAATAATAATAATAAAAATAATAATAAGTGCTACTCATCACCAATATAATAATAATAATAATAATAATAATAATAATAATAATAATAATAATAATAAGCGTTATTCATCACCAATAAATAATAATAATAATAAGTGCTACTCATCACAATATAATAATAATAATAATAATTATAATAATAATAAAAATAATAATAAGTGCTACTCATCACCAATATAATAATAATAATAATAATAATAATACTACTACTACTACTACTAATAATAATAATAAGTGCTATTCATCACCAATATAATAATAATAATAATAATAATAATAATAATAAAAATAATAATAAACGTTATTCATCACCAATAAATAATAATAATAATAATAATAAGTGCTACTCATCACCAATATAATAATAATAATAATAATAATAATAATAATAATAATAATAATAATAATAATAATAATAATAATAATAATAATAATAAGTGCTATTCATCACTAATAATAAAAATAATAATAATAATAATAATAATAATAAGTGCTATTCATTACCAATATAATAATAATAATAATAATAATAATAATAATAAGGGCTATTCATCACCAATATAATAATAATAATAATAATAATAATAATAATAAGTGCTATTCATCACCAATATAATAATAATAATAATAATAATAATAATAATAATAATAATAATAAACGTTATTCATCACCAATAAATAATAATAATAATAAGTGCTACTCATCACAATATAATAATAATAATAATAATAATAATAATTATAATAATAATAAAAATAATAATAAGTGCTACTCATCACCAATATAATAATAATAATAATAATAATAATAATACTAAGACTACTACTACTACTACTACTACTAATAATAATAATAAGTGCTATTCATCACCAATATAATAATAATAATAATAATAATAATAAAAATAATAATAATAAACGTTATTCATCACCAATAAATAATAATAATAATAATAATAATAATAATAATAATAATAATAATAATAATAATAATAATAATAATAATAATAATAAGTGCTACTCATCACCAATATAATAATAATAATAATAATAATAATAATAATAATAATAATAATAATAAGTGCTATTCATCACTAATAATAAAAATATTAATAATAATAATAATAAGTGCTATTCATTACCAATATAATAATAATAATAATAATAATAATAAGGGTTATTCATCACCAATATAATAATAATAATAATAATAATAATAATAATAATAATAATAATAATAATAATAATAATAATAATAATAAGTGCTATTCATCACCAATATAATAATAATAATAATAATAATAATAATAATAAACGTTATTCATCACCAATAAATAATAATAATAATAATAAGTGCTACTCATCACCAATATAATAATAATAATAATAATAATACTAATACTACTACTACTACTACTACTACTAATAATAATAATAATAATAATAAGTGCTATTCATCACCAATATAATAATAATAATAATAATAATAATAATAATAATAATAATAATAAAAATAATAATAAACGTTATTCATCACCAATAAATAATAATAATAATAATAATAATAATAATAATAATAATAATAATAATAATAATAATAATAATAATAAGTGCTATTCATCACCAATATAATAATAATAATAATAATAATAATAATAATAATAATAATAATAATAATAAACGTTATTCATCACCAATAAATAATAATAATAATAATAATAATAAGTGCTACTCATCACCAATATAATAATAATAATAATAATAATAATAATAATAATAATAATAATAATAATAATACTAAGTGCTACTCATCACCAATATAATAATAATAATAATAATAATAATAATAATAATAATAATAAAAATAATAATAATAATAATAATAATAATAATAATAATAATAATAAGCGTTATTCATCACCAATATAACCATAATTCCTTTTTTAAACCTATACATAACAGTTACTGTACGCAACATATGCACATACACGTTTCGTGTCAGAAGAACCAAATTTATTAGTACACTAGCACACGGACACAACTTGAGAAAGAATGTAAAGCACGGAGAAAATGGTTGTATCGGCTTTGAATATTTTAGTTTGCCATATTCTTTTGTTATTTACTGCGTAATATTTTACTCTATTCGTTTTATGGTATTTTACTTATTTATTAATTTAATTTCAATAATTTCAAGTAGGGAATTATAATAACATGTCTCACAAATAGCTACTATTATACAATTTTATTATTAAAGATGGTATATTGTATGCAAGGAATAAAATACGGTTGACTATAGAAGGCCACACTAAAATGATATAGATTTTAGATGTATTGCAATATAATACTGGATTTTCAAGATTCTAGAGCAATTGTAAATGCCTTTACAATAAAGGCTAAAAACTTATTGTATGAACCTCGATTATATTGTTCCACAGTAAAATTATATGGATTTTACAAGATAAAACTATCATCTAATCTCTATACTTCCAATATACGTCGTGAACCATCAAGGTAAGCTGGTTGCCAGGATCAAGATTACGAAGGCCTAGTGGTCAGTTTCATTTGTCGAATTTAGTTTTTGATAAGAATATGAAAAGCTTCCTCAAGTAAGATTTATTGAACGCATTATCACTTCAGATATGCACGGTTAATTGTACGAATATATTAATTATTGTCAAAATGTTTGTCTTTATGCTCTTAAAAAGTGCCAGGTGTGTTTTGGACACACTACCTGATTTTAATAAATGTACTCAGAATAGTATAATAAATGTATCAAAATAGTAAAATAAATGTATCAAAATAGTATAATAAATGTACTCAAAATAATTTAATAAATGTACTCAAAATAATTTAATAAATATACTCAAAATAATTTCATAAATGTACTCTCCACCCTACCTGATTTTAAACAATGCACTCAAAATAGTTTAATAAATATACTAAAAATAATTTAATAAATATACTAAAAATAATTAAATAAATGTACTCTCCACTCTACCTGATTTTAATAAATGTACTCAGAATAGTATAATAAATGTATCAAAATAGTATAATAAATGTACTCAAAATAATTTAATAAATGTACTCAAAATAATTTAATAAATATACTCAAAATAATTTCATAAATGTACTCAAAATAATTTAATAAATGTACTCTCCACCCTACCTGATTTTAATAAATGTACTCAAAATAATTTAATAAATGTATCAAAATAGTATAATAAATGTACTCAAAATAATTTAATAAATGTACTCAAAATAATTTAATAAATATACTCAAAATAATTTCATAAATGTACTCACCACCCTACCTGGTGTTAATAAATGTACTCACCACCCTACCTGATTTTAATAAATGTACTCAACACCCTGCCTGGTACTCAACACCCTACCTGATTTTAATAAATGTACTCAACACCCTACCTGATTTTAATAAATGTACTCAAAATAGTATAATAAATATACTCAAAATAATTTCATAAATGTACTCACCACCCTACCTGATTTTAATAAATGTACTCAACACCCTAACTGATGTTAATAAACGTACTCAAATATTTTTTATATATTTCGAAAATGAATATTTATTTTTTCTACCAATGACGCAAATTTAATTTAAATTCTGAGATAATTACTCAAACGTTGCATTTTCCTGAAGAAATACGCGGTGGCTTTTTGCCTTTACTGTATGACAACCATCACTTATTTTCCGAATCGGAATTGAGATTTAATCTGCAATGTTGGCCCGACCTAGTAGAAACGTTACAAAGTTATGCATATGAAAAAACACCGCTCCGTTAAAATAACGTATCGATAGTTTTTTTTTGTTCATTATTTAGTAATGCATACGAATGTATAACACTTTCATGAATTTTAAATTAAGATGATAAATGCACATTCTATCATTTGCATGACATTTCTTATCCGTTTTCTGTGGAGCACCTGCCACGAATTTCAAAATCTTCGAATTTCCCCTGACAATTTCAGCGATAATAGATCGCCGTATTTTAATTCACTTCACTTTTTAAGATGCACCCACTTTTCTGTAGAGTCATTTTTCTTTTTGTTACGCATACGTAAAAGGCGAGTCAAAAATGAATGCTAATGTAATCTGATAAAAGCATCGCATTTGAAAGTGAAAAAATCAGTTTCAACCCAGAGAAATCATTGATAGCAACAGAGTATCACATTTTCGTACAAAAATATGGCGCAGTATGAAATTTCTATTTATTGAATCCAAAGTTAGACACAGATCCCTTTTTATTGTACGGTCCTGGAAATGACCTTAAACTATATCCGATGGTGAGGCCCCAGCTTGCAGGCCTTAGGGAGTGTGGAGCCACCCTTTAATTGCCATTGCTCCAAGGTCCACTCTGACCCGGAGTGGTAGTACCTGTTAGGGTCCCAACTACGGGTTAAATAGAATACACCTTAAAAAACAAATATACTATATTAAAAAATCGTTCTTCAAAATCACCAGATTCGGCATTAAATAACCTGGAAAGGGTTGATAAGCCGTAAAACAAAACAACCAACCAACCTTTTTATTGTGGAGAAGAGAGGGATCTACACAAATTGGCAGACATGACGAATCACAATATAAAGATTTCCCTTCGAAATTTCCTTCACATTCCTAAGTTCGACTTAAGTTCGACTTAAGGATTCCCGAGTTCATAGAATACTAATAAAGATGCCCAGACTTTATATCTGCTGAATCGTTGTGAGAATAAATCCTCAGAAAAAAAAACAGAAGTTCGAATAATCAAAATAATACAAATCATCACTTCTCATTTCCAAAATTCAGAAATATTAGAAATTGCCTCAGTTTAGAAAGAATTATTGTTCTCTGACAGAAAAGGTGTGTGCTACATTTAGATAAATTTGCGGCAAGGTCATTTTGTTACGTAAGTATATATGAGCCACTTCGGATTACCATAAACAAGTGAATAAATTTTAATGAGAATTACTTTTTGGGTTATGTACGAAACACTATATATAAAATACAGTAGTTATCATATAAAACATATATTGTAAAGCGTAGATAAAAAGTTATATTGAAAAACAACATCTTTCATTTATTATTATTTATCTCAACATGTCTCTTAAAGTATATTGCATACGACAGTTACACAGTTCTTTCCATCGTCCTGTGCGGCATCATTAAGACATGCAATCTCTTTCGAGTGCATTATTTTGATAGCAGAGCACAAGCGAGCGAGTACTGCATCATATCGTCATACTATCCATATTTTTAGATAATTGTGTGTTTTTGTAGCCTTATTTTCCCGTAGCAGCTTTTTATCGCCCAATTCCTATTCTCGGGCAGTTAAGTTTCCTCTACTATACCCATGATGCTTATGACCTAGATACTTCACATTAGGAGATGTTAATAGAAAATAAACAGTCTCTATACCTCTGATCTATAGCTACAAGCTTCTGTCTTCCTTCGGTAGCATTTGAGCCTAATATGACCGTTGGAGCTTAAAGATTTTCATGAAGCTGTATACACGTTCTCGACAAACATCGCTGCTCCTAACGATGTTGACGTGGTTTATTTCTCTTTTATTATATTTTTTCGTCCCGTATCACCAGTTCTCACACATTGGTGACAGCCGAGCAGACGTGCATGTTTTCAAAAGTAAAAAAAAAAAAATAAACAACGCAAAAAAACTCACACTCTGACTTATTATTTAGTTATCACTTAAGCTCTGGATGCACCTTGGATACCATCGCGGGAAACGGCCCCCAAAGCGCTGACGTCCGTATCTTCGTCGTCTGTCTAGTATATTTATCATCGGTTACCGCCAGCTTAACTAGGTTTCCTAAAATTCTTCTGATCTTGTCCGAGTTGCAACCTGCATTCAACTGTCTTCACACTTGAAAATATCCTCACCAGTTGCGAACTCAAGACCGTCCGTACCTAATTTTTATAAAGTGTCGCAGAACCTACTCCTTTTCCCCAAAACCCACTGTCAATATATTGACGAAAGTCAAAACACACCTCGATTAATAATATTATTTTATATTGCCTTTTTAAACAACTTCCCCAGCATTTGTATTTTAGTTTCTCCTGTTTGTTTTCACGTTTTGTGGTGATGTCTATAGTAAGACACGTTGACCTCAATCGTTTTAATAAACTGGCACGTTTAAAGTGTTAATGTTCAGAGTGTGGCAAGCGTAAACGACTTAAAGACACCTATGATTGGCCACTATTCTCATGGGTAACAGAAAAGAAATAGTATTTATGCAAATCTAGGCAAATTTGTTCGCATACATAATAAATCAACATTGTGAATTTTCAACGTGACAATGTCCTTCAACACCATGGTTTGTATTCCACGAGGACGATTTCGAAATTATTTTAGAGTTGTGTATTGATATGCACGCAACCATTAGCCATCTTCAAAAGAGTATCCTAAATAAAGAAAATTTACTTTGTAACATAATGAAGAACCTTGCCAGTAGCGAGTAGGTGCACTAGTGTGAATTTTAACAAGGATCGACCGATACGGAGCTTGAAAAAAATGGAGATAATTTGCATGTAAAACATAAGCGACGGATCAGGCGGTATCGACAAAATAGTGATATGAGTCGAGAGAAGATGACTTCAATAGAATTGTTAGGGCAAAAACAACGGTTGGAATAACTCATTCCGCTAATGGAAGCCGAAAAAGTAATATCGAATAATACGAATCTGCCATGGATTGCGCGAGATAGTTGGTCAGCAATTTAGAATGCAAAGTTCGAATATTGTCAATAGCGAAATGATCTCCCTTAGTTTTTGTTCACATGTAGCCTATCTTAGTTATGTAGAAGAGTTAACTACATAATCTGTTTAGTGTATTTTTGACATCCTAATGCGTGGATCTATCGTCTCCAGAAATAAAACTTTAGAAAATATCAATAAACATGCTGTATTTCTTTCTTCATAGAAAAAAGAGTTTATTAAATAAATGGTCTAGCAATACTGATGAGGAATCGATGCCAGGAAAAAGAGAAGGGTTACAGAAATCATGCAGAAAACACTAGATAGAACGAAGCGAAATACACCTCCTTAAGATCTGTTATCACGTCACAGAAAACTTAAGAAAAATAAGATAAGTTGATGAATTAATCAACTAAGTGAACGTTGGTCTCTTGTTGGAGTCAATTCCCTCTAAAAACAAAAACGTTAAACAGTCAAGAATGTCTTTCTTCATTTTTATTGCATGAAAAATGTAGCATCTGTCTAGCTAAACAGATGAGACGAAAAAGAATGGTCTCGTTAGTCAACATTGAAAGAGAAGAGGAAAGGTAGCGAATCAAGATACGTCACACGCACACATATACATAAAGAATATTTGAGGGTACCATAGGAAAAATGATAAAAGAGTCACGGATAAATATCATGTATAAATAATTTTTTTTTAGCAATTAAAATATCACACTTTCCTTAATGTTTTATTTGTTACTTTCTTACTATTCTTTGCTGCTTTTGCCAGATTTGTTTACTTTATTCTTCTATTCTTTTTCTTTTTGAACCGATTTTCATTTGCGAACGCAGCAACAGACAACGTATACAAAAGACCGAACCCTGTGCGAGGTGATGTCACAGCGAGGGAACGGAAAAAAGGGCAAAAATGTGTGCACAAACTGAAGATCACGTAAGAGAAATACAGATAGGCATGTTACACATGTGAGCCGAGAACGGAAGGTTTGAACAAGAGACAAGGCGTTATTCAGGAAAATACCTGAAAATAAATGTCTGTTATTGAAACAGAAAAAAAGTTACAGAATGTACAAAACAGTTTCACCAGGTCCTAGAGACAAACGGATACCCCAGCACTGTCATTAAACACCTCTTGAACACATGAACACGTGTAAGAAGCTTCGCCACCAATACCTGCTTCCTTAAAATGCCCCATCTCAGCGACAAGACCACAACGGCTATCCGCAGGGCTATCAGAAGGGAGGATCTCAATATGCAACTAGCCCACTCCGGACCATCCCTTAGACAGCAGCTTTCTAAACGCATGCACACTGACAAATTGCCCCGTATACCCTGCAACCATATGTCACCGCACACATGTAGTATACAAACTAGAATGCTCTGCCTGCGGAAAATTCTACGTAAGCAGCACCAAAATACCCCTACATAAGAATCAAGGAACACACACAAACACAAGCATCATCATTCCACAAACACCTCGACACCTCAGAAACACTAATATATCTATTAAAGTCGATATTTATACCACAGAACGAAATATTGGGAATCTTGGCATAAAGGAATCATTACTAATATCCAAATTACGGCCAGAACTCAACAACAGACTGGAGCTCGGATCATCATTTATTATATAACTTTAGGTACGGCTCCCACCAAAGACTTACTATTACAACCATAACCCATTAGAACAGGTACACCATTGCACACCTCTCATACACCAACTCACAGTCCGGACAAGGCCTTACTTCAAGCCCCCTCCCATATAAATTATATATAAAAAAATAAACGATAGTAAATAAATAAGTAAAAAACACCAATATATATATAAAAAATAATAAAAATAGTTAGCTGAAGTAACATAAACCAATAAAAAAAAAACTTTTTATTTAAGCTAACCCACCTATTCAAACCCAAATAAACACTAACAACAAGCACAAATAATTTAATAAACAAATAATAATAATAAATTAAATAGAAAAAATGTTCCATCTATAACCACTTATAGTTTTATTAAAATGAATAAATTAACAATTCCTAAGGAATGTCAATCGAGTGCCCCCTTCCCACAATCTTCCTATTCCTGACAACCGCACCCCTAACCTAAACACCCCAACAGCTGACTGAGAGCGCCCCATCCTGCACCCCTTCCTCCCTCTCACCCCTTCTACTTCTCTCCTTCCAAAGCTTACCCGTATTAGACTGCTAGCGACTTGTGTGACCTAGATACACAAAGTCATTCCACTGAATATGCTAGGATGTTAAAAAATTAAACAAATAATTGGAAAATACATAGCAGCAGAAAAAATAAATAATAAAGACAAAAAAATAAACATAGAATATACAAAATTTAAAAAAGCTTACGCTAAAGCATCAAGTTATAAACTAAAAAACATAATAAATAATATATATATATACAAAAAATTATAAAAAAAGGAACAAAAATATGTTAATTACCTAAAACAGGCCATACATAAATCCCCTCCTTACATTTGCTCCGAGGCTCCGCACAGCCATTCAATTTCCGCTCAGTCATCTAGCATGCTCTGAATCGATCTGTCACGTCTACCATTTGAAAAGAGAATTTTCTTCCGAAATTATTATGGATATTTTCGCAGACATAACAAGTAAGACATTTGTATTTAATACAACTGAATAAATATATGTATATATAGACATATATGTATGTACTTATTGATTTGTAAATCTCCACTTGTTTTCGTCTTCTTTCACCAATACCGATTATATCTCATTCCTCGCATTGTGATAGCCTTCTAAATCTCTACTACATATCTATCCCACACAATGCTTCGAGCAAACTATATATCAGAAAAAAGTGAGTCAAGTTATTCCTCGTTTGTCGGTTATTATTAGGGCTAGAACAACAGCATATTCTTTTCATTGTTGTGACTCTCGGGTGTGTATCCGTTGATATGTTATATGCTTTTATATAGAGTTATGTGGTTCTCGGTTAGTTAACTGTTTTAATTGTGTCGGAAATATACTCGAGAGTTATGCCAACGAAAAGAATATGCTGTTGTCATAGCCCTAGTTATTATATTTGAACAAATTGTACATATAAACATAAACTGCGTTTCAGTATTTCTCTCTATATTTCTCATGTCTCTTTGACTTTATTTTCCCTCTTTTTTATTTCAAAATATGTTAGTTGTAGACAGAACGGCGATGACGAAGTGAAATGGATTCCAACCAATAACGAAAGAAGAAAAAAAAAGGAAAACGCTGATTCACTTACATTCGAATTAAATTAAAAGCATTTGTCGCTTGTAAATTGAGAATAATGTTAAAATGACGTAGGGAAATAAGTCCGCTATCTTGGCTTTAAAAAAAGTAATTGCAAAAACCGCGTATAAAGAACTTTAGATAATGAAAACGTAAGGATGTATTTTCTAAATCGTTCATTTCAAATGCTTGTTCCAAGAAAACACTTGTAATTATATAATTATATATTTTAGTTTGTAACTTCGATGCTTGTTTAATTTTATCGGGGAGGCGGACATAGAAGACAACATCGAATCTATAAATAGCGAAAATAAAAGTTAAATACAGACGCTAAATGTTCATAGTTCTTAATTTCCCCCCAAGTGTTTCATTTAATGAGCCGTTCAAAATTGCCGGCGGAAGGGTTAATTTGCATCTTCATTTGAAAGTTAGACAATGATAATTATACCTATTATTGGATATCCGACATAAAAATCTACACGCCTTTGGCATTGGAGTACAATGTCCACACACTCATTTATTTATAATCGTGAGATCTTATAGCTACACAGGTTCTAAATAATGTACGGATTCATTACTTTGTATTAAATTATTTAATTTAATACAAAGTAATGAATCCGTAAATTATTAATAGTTATAAATAAGTATTCCTTTATAATTTTATTTCATAAAATAGAGGTTTTTTAAATTAAATTAATAAAATGAGGTTGTTTTATTTGCTTATTATGTACATATCAACCCATTTTCAGTTAATTTAATGCTGTTCAGTATTTATTCGCCTTTTCTGGAAGTGATAACACTAAATATTATGACGTATAAGATTAATATCGACCACTATCATACAGATAACTGGGAGTAACAAGGCCACTGTATAAATAATTAAATAATTAATCGTTTTTTTTCATACTCATCCGTATTCTCTAACAAGGGTCACTTACACAAATTGTTAGAACCTACGAAGGTGTTTTGACTGGCATGAGCCTCATTACCAATATGCATATTCCGTACATAAGAGGCAGGGCATTTTCTATGATCCATCCAACAACTGAATTTTAATACTTTAACCGCAAAACATGATCAAAATTGAATCACATTTATTTCTGCATTAAATAAAAACAGCAAAAACTGAGAGCCACTTTAATCGACTGATCAACTGCAAAGTGACAATGCTGTCTCAATCATTTTTGAAAATGTTATTTCTTTCAACAGTAACCCCCCCATCGCTTAATCCTGTACCTCACATATGTAATCTGCTAGCCGATTCCAATTTCTTATATACATTTTTTCATTAACTGTTTCAAACATATACGTGGGAATTTCATCCATTTCGATTCGGTTGTTTTTTACTTTAAATTATTTTGAAGTTTCTTAAGAAAAGCTAATTTTTGCTCGGCGTTTTTCTAATTTAAATTTTGTTTGGTTTTGTGATTTTTCACTGTTACAGTTGACTATGATTTTAAATATATAGGGTGACAGCGTTCTACAGGTTAGTACAATAAAATTGTCGCCCTAATAAAACCACACTACAGCTTTATTTTAGTATTTTTATGTAAAAATCAATTCAGATCATTTAAGCGTGTAGTAGAGCTGACATTTATCCAATGTAGTCGCTTTCAGCCCCAACCATCGCCTTGATATGAGTCCGGAACTGGGAGTATATCTTTTTCACAAGCGGCGGCAGGAGCTCGGCGAATACTCGGCGGATTGCGGCGATCGGACATATGATCAAACGCCGTAGTTTAGAGGCTTCAGGTCGGGGGAGGAGGGATCCAGTGAGAGAAGGGTACAAAGTCTTAAAACTCCTTCTGAAGCAAATCTTGGGTTTCTGTAGACTTGTGAACCGGCGCCATGTCCTGCTGCCATACACGGGGTTAGCCAGTGGCCATGTAATTGAACCAGGAAATTACGACACAATTCAGTGCATTCAGGTGCAGTTTGGTGTTGACTTTCAAGCTGACTACGAAGATGTGAAATGTTATAATGTGATTCTCACTTGTAACCAAACCAAAGACAATAACCCTGGTCGGAAACCTTATTTTTCTCAGCCTGACACGTCCCTGTTATTTGTAACAATCCAGTAGAACAGGATGCTGGAAATGGTCTTGTTGTCATGACTTGGATTAGTAGAGAGCATGAGATGTACAGCTGCACATATCTGATCTTGCTCATTGAACATTGTGTTACGTACAGACATGAGAGAAGGCTCCTATTGCTCTTGGGATTTGTACACAACTGGCCAACTAGTAGATGGTCTGTATCGAAAAAAGAAAAATCGGGTTTATCAAACAGAAATGGAAGCATGTTTTTTTATCAAGTGCAACGATTTTATCGTTCCTCCTTGCATATATTGTAAATATTCTCAAGATGTCGGCCTGCGACACATCATAATAACACGATTCGGCCTGCCGTGTCGAAGGAGTTGCTGCCCTCTGCCTTAGACGAATAGCAATAAACTAACTCTTTTATAAATAGAACGTAAACACTATGAATATTGAGCTACTATTACTAAGCAGAGCGACATTTCGGTCTGACCTACACGATTTCACTGTTAAGCCGATTGATCAAGTCTAATTTAATCAACAAGAAAAACAAACAGTATTGATAATTTGTGTTGTAGTATTTGGACTATTATTCTCGTCTGGATTGTTGTTTTTTCACAATGTGTCGGCCGATGTGACCTCTGACCATCTTCATGTGTATTCACACTGGATGTTAATAGTGAATAGTGAAAAATGTTTGTTTTTTTTGCTTTCCCAACGAACATAGTTGTTAGAAATTCAACCGCAATTAGCGCCAAGTCTATTTATTTTTTTATATATAGATTTATCAAAAAAAAAAAAAAACCGGCATGGACCCAGATTTACAAAAAAAAAAAAAATAAATAAAAGAAAACAAATAGATTTAACGTACTCTGTTCAAGATGGAGTCGGGCTAATGGTTGAACCCACATTTTTAACGGTTTAACTGGTGGTTTATAAGGTAAAAAGTCATCATAAACTATAAATACAGTAAAACTTCTTTAATTCTAACTTCCTCTAAAGTTGGACTTCCTCTCATTTGGAATTCCTCTCATTTGGACTTCTTCTATATCTGGACTTTCTCTAAACTTGAACTGTCTCGTCATTGAAATTGTATTAGCATATTTGATGCGGATTTGCAGTAAAACCGTTTACATGGTTTATCTAGTCAAATATTGCGCAGAAATGTTTATATTGGTACTATGTAATTAATGTAGATTAGATATTGATAATTAATTTACACTGACTGTAATTTTTTTGTTCAGATTGATATATTTAAAATAGTTTAAAACACCCCATCGCATTGGGTCTAGAAAAAATTCTTGAAACCAAACGGTTACCGACCAACTACGCTGTTCTTAAATCACTTAATGCAAATGATATTGAAATGTGGATGCAACAAGATGAGGAAACTACTGATCAATATCCTAAAGGCAGCAATGGTGATGAAAATAGCGACAGCTCCCATTCACTTGATCCTATAGTAAGTTACCAAAAACACTCTGATGAAGCAATATCATGGGATGATGCAGAACAGTCGATGGAGACGGTTATAAAACTTTTAGAAAAAAAGTCCTTACTTTAGTGACAACTATATTTTGCATGCAATGTAACTCCGACGAGATATAATCATAGAGAAGCTACAGAATCAAGAAATTGTAGATTTTCGTGATCGCTTACTGAATACAATGACAGGGCCCGAGAGCTCAATCGATGGAAATAGAAACTGCAATAAGACTAATTCAATGAATAAATAAAAAAAAAAAAAATTTATTTTACATAAATGTATGATTTCTGTAGATGATAACTTAGGTAATAAATACCTAAAAAGTAAGAGTAGATTTAATTTATTTTCAATGTTTTTGTTCCTGGTAATAATATTTAACAATTATTACTTATAATATATAGTGAACTCAATATATACTTGAAGTATCATATAAAAATGAATTTCTTAGAAAATTAAAGTTAACTGCGGCAAATTTGTTAACAGGAAATTTGAACAGCATCCTCTAATTTGAACGAAGCGGATGTTCAAATTATAGGAGTTATACAGTATATAAATTAATCCGTTAAGATAGGTTTCTCCCTGGCATGTTATGTCTACATATTACATGTTAAACGCATTTAGTTCCTTCATTTCTTAGATCCGATACGTTATAAAATGCCATATGGAGATGAATGAAAATAAATAAAAAGCAACCAGCAATCAATGGATACATGCTGAAACCACGCAGTGACCACATCTCTAAGTGCTTATTCTTTGTTCACAAGAAAAACAAATGCAGTTACCTCCCTTTGATTTGGCTAAATATGTCTAAAATCATACGCTAGCGCTACATAAATCTCTTCTTCATAATGATTTATGTAATGTTGACATTTTACGATACTTATCGCTGAGGTCACGTAGAGACATCGTATTATAGCAAGCGTGACGAAGGTTAATCGATGAAACGACTTCCAGGAAAGGCTAGAGACGAGATGCTGCTTCAGGAAACGTAGAAGTCAATTCATTTCAATAAATAATTTCTTGTACTGCCAGAGAAAATAGGAGAAAGTGAGTGATAGATCATGTCAGTCCGTACATGCGTGTTGATGCGTCTTTGTATGTGTTTATGTCTGTGTTCGCGGGGGTTTCTAGCTGAGAGAAAAAGAAAGAGAGAGATAGTAACCTTGATAAAAAAAAAACGTGACATTTCAAGAGAGCGAATCGCAGTCTGGGCGTAGATGGTCTGCTAGGAAAGCTGTAAACACGACGAATGTTTTCCTAAATATAAGACTTAATTGAAAATCAAGATGTAATAGAAAAAAATACTGGTTATAGCCGCCAATAGTAAACATGTAGACAAAATTAATACTCGTTTAAATTAGGTGCGCCTTTAAGTAGTGGAAACACATTTATATTCAGAATTTTTTAACACTTAATTAATTAGTATAAATTTAAACATACATAAGAATAAAAGAATACAATAACTGTTTCAATACACATATACTCAGAGTTTGGAGAAAATATATGTCAAGGTGAGACACTTTTATGCATGTGTCTATAACAAATAGATAGAAAATTAATCACTTGTATTATTTTGATTTTTCTAACAACTGTACACATTTTGGTTGCCCAATTCACAACCTTTCGGCAACCTTTAAGCAGACTGTTCAGGCGCATCTTTTCAAACTTGAAATCCATCCGGTAGAAGTCTAGACTCTGCATGTCAAACTTGTAAAAGAAAACAGAATCATAAACTACATACGTGCATTAATACACAAAGGTTGGTTGGTTGTTTTGTTTTACGGCATATCAACCCTTTTCAGGTTATTTAATGCAGAATCTGGTGATTTTGAAGAACGATTTTTTAATATAGTATATTTGTTTTTTAAGGTGTATTCTATTTAACAAATAGTTGGGACCCTAACAGGTGCTACTACTCCGGGTCAGAATGGACCTGGGAGCAATGGCAATTAAAGGGTGGCTCCACATTCCATAAGGCTTGCAAGCTGGAGCCTCACCATCGGATATAGTTTAAGGTACAATACACAAAGGTATATTGATCTCATTCAGACAGTTGTAACCGGGTAACATTGAATATTGATATTATTCTTAGTCGTTATCGTCTGCAGTATGCTCACTTTCTTTCGACAATTGCTAACAACAGAAAAGTTGTCGATAATATTATGACACACGCATTTTCTGTTCACAATCATATAATACACGATTTTTCAACATGCATAAACAGTTACCACTTATGTTGTACTAAAAGGGGGCGCCCAGCTTTGCCCGGTCGTAAAATACACTTAAATATGATATTTTATTTTTCCATATTTCGTATATATTATTATAGAAAGGTGATTTCAAAAGTAAAAAGAAAACATTTGGGTGGCATCAGTTAGAATAGAAACCCAAATTGTAGCATCCAAAGCTGGTAACGTTACCACTGTACCAATGTGAAACACATAGGTGCGGGTAAACAAGATTAAACTAATATAAATATAAAAATGTACGACGATTTTTAAAATTTAGATCCATTTTTGACCCCTTCAAACTATTGTAACCAGCTTAAGACCCATAAAAGAACGGTCCGTAAAGAATCCAATCAGTTTAAGCCCCAAGCGCCGCTCTGCGACTTTAGTTTCGGAGAAGATAGAGTTTGAAAATATGGAGGCAAACTGACAGATGAATAGACCAATAGCCTGTAGGAGTACATCGTCTCCTTCTTACAAGAGCTGCAAAAACCTAACGTCGCCTTCCCCGCTAACGGGAATATGCATGCGACTGCAGACCGCGTGTGAATTTCATATTCCCAAGAAACCTTCTTCCTTCGACGGAAAGCAGTTCAATCCGCTTTGAGTCAATGTTCTAGTTTGATTATTTAAAACAGTAGCACTTTTATTATTTCTAATACAATACACATTTCTTCTTCTTTCCCGGTAGAACTAACCCTCTTCTAAATACTCCTTAAAATAAATAAAATGAATCCTACTTTTAAAAAGAAAAAAAAAAGTGTCCATTTTATATTATAAAATGTTAGTCGATGGGGCGATATAATTTGGATTGTGAACAATTTATTTTCACTTGGGTAACGTCATATATAGCTAAATTTCCAACTTGAGATGAATCACTTAACAATATCCTTGCTGATTCGGCGATCTTATTGTTAATCCGTGTAGAAATCTGCTAAAAATTTTCCATAAACCACCTAGTACAGTATGAACAAGATTTATGAAAAGACAAACATTACACTATTATTTACGGTGTTTATCAGATAAAATAACGATTTTAACGTGGTATTTGTGTTTGCGTTCACATAATCGAAACTAATATGTAGTATTGTCAATGAATTATATATATATATATATATATATATATATATATAAGAGGTGGGTGTAGTTTGCTTGAAGCATTGTATAGTATGTAGTTAAATGG
The DNA here is from genome assembly GCF_053919585.1 of Euprymna scolopes. Classification (NCBI taxonomy): domain Eukaryota; kingdom Metazoa; phylum Mollusca; class Cephalopoda; order Sepiida; family Sepiolidae; genus Euprymna; species Euprymna scolopes. Next base: position 40,643,831 of record NC_136501.1, read on the forward strand.
AATTGTAGAAGGCGGTACAATGCAGAAGTAACGGAAAGACACAAGCTGAAGCAGGTGAGAAATTTATTAATGCAACATATAAATACATGTGTACATATTCATATTTCATATACGCAGTATATTTATATTTGCACAGTGGTTATTTGGGAAAGTCGGTCTGGTGGTATGTCCGTGTAATATAATATTTCGAGAAAGATCTCTTCGTCAGATATTTACTTGACTTTGAAAAACATGTTGTTGTAAGCAGTGACTATACCGCAGAAAATCATTGCTCGGGACTTGTGGGTAGTATATGGTTAGGTTTTTTTTCTCAATTCTTATTTTATATTTCTAAATTATTTATTTTATATTATATTTTATTTATTTATTTTTTTTATAATAGTTTATCTTTGGTTCAAACGTGTTGTTGTAAACAGTAAATAGTAACAGCATCGGGCTAAATAATTGTCCGGACATTGTTGGTGGCTTTTTAATTTAATGTGATTGAGTTTGTCTGTTTTTCTTTTACTTATTTTTATTTTAATTCATTTATTTATTTATTTTATTTATTTATTTATTTTTTTTATAGTAGTTTATGTTTATATTGAGGAGATTTAATTAACTAGTTTATTTGTTGTGTGTTTCTGCATTCTGTTTGGTAGTGGTGGTGGTGGTGAACGTAGGCTCAGAATATGTCGGTTGGTCAAGGGAGACTACTCGATGGGTTGTTCTAAGGGGGATAATCGTTACCAATATTTCTTCCCGAGGGTATAACGTTGCATTACTTTTTTGTGTTTATTTGTTTGCTAATTTATTTTATTTTAATGATGTTGTTCTCATTCTGGGGGTATATTATTTATTTCGTTATGTAGTGTATATATACTCATTTATGGATTCTTGTATCTTTAATTCAATTACCAAGTAACTATAATTATTTATTTATATATGCAATGTGTTATGACGAAGTGGTTAAAGTTATTTCGGGTGGTTTAGTATTTTTTTATATAATGTATTTATTTATTTGAGTTTCCTTGGATTTCTGTTTTTGGTGTATTATGTCTTATTGTTATTTGCGATTAATATTGTTAGGTTTATTTGGAGAAATCAATTGGGTTATATTGGGGCATATAAGCTTATAAATTTGCATGAGTCGTATACATGTAGTCGTGTAGCCCACATGCTCGTACCATCTAATTCATATATCTTAGGCTTTCTATTTAATTGTTTAATATTGTTATTATTATTAATGTGTAGTAATCTTGAATAGGGATTGCTTATTAATTATTTTGTTTGTTTATTTATTTTTGTTTCTTTTAATTTAATTTTGGATTTATTGTTTTTTGTTTATTTTGTTTGTTTATTTATTTTTAATTTTATTATGGAACAATGTCCGGACAATAATTTAGCCCGATGCTGTTACTATTTACTGTTTACAACAACACGTTTGAACCAAAGATAAACTATTATAAAAAAATAAATAAATAAAATATAATATAAAATAAATAATTTAGAAATATAAAATAAGAATTGAAAAAAAAACCTAACCATATACTACCAACAAGTCCCGTGCAATGATTTGCTGCGGTATAGTCACTGCTTACAACAACACGTTTGTCAAAGTCAAGTAAATATCTGACGAAGAGATCTTTCTCGAAATATTATATTACACGGACATACCACCAGACCGACTTTCCCAGGTAACCACTGTGCAAAATAAATATACTGCGTATATGAAATATGAATATGTACACATGTATTTATAAGTTGTATTAATAAATTTCTCACCTGCTTCAGCTTGTGTCTTTCCGTTACTTCTGCATTGTATCGCCTTCTACAATTCCATTTAACTATATATATATATATATATATATATATTACATAGGGATAGATAATCAAATAACATTCGAAATAAGTCCTATTTTGACTGTCAAAATACATTGAATTTTATTTTCACAAATGCTACTATAAGGTCATATATATATGACCTTATAGTAGGACTTATTTCGAATGTTATTTGATTATCCATCCCTATTTAACGTAAGGCATGTGTAGATGTTTACACACACTTACACACATATATCTTTTTTACTTTTACATTGATATAGATATTATTAATTGTTCAATCTATTTTCTAGAAATTCGTAACCCGGGTAAATTATTTCTCTTGTAAAATTTATCATTTATTAGTTGTGCCTCTTAGGTAGCAGTGCTACAGTAACACCCTTAATAAAATAAGTAAGACACTGAAGTTAATCGGAATAAATCTCTCTACATTATAATATGTGTTATACTTTGTAATAAAATGCTAACCATCTTCTTAGCGAAAAGTATTTTATAATTATGTGCAGATGCACGGCTAACTAATTAATTTAACAAAGTTTGAAGGGTGCGTATTTCAAGCAGCCCCCAATAAAAACGTCTAACAATCAAAAACTATTATTATACATCAGTTTTAAAAATATAATTTAATTCGGATTCTGATTTATTATATATTTAACTTCATCATTTATTTAATATTACAGAAACAAACTCCTCATTGTCTAGAACTTACTCAATTATTACTTTGGTTTCTTTATTCCAGAATTCACGCATGTTCGTTTTTAAAACATATTTCAGTTAGATTGTTTTGCAATAATTAATGTCAACTTAAGAAACAAATTTCATTAATTTTTTGTCGTTGTCGTGTGCTATTTAACATTTTCCAAATTACAGCGGTAATTTCTCTTTTACCAACACCTGCCCAAATCATTAATTTTATTCGTTTTTATGCTTAAAGTTGATATCGCACATGTTTTATTTTCTATCCGCATGTAAAATACTATTCTGCCTTTTCATTACACGTCAACAAGACGAATTTGATTCCGTATTCTGTCGAATATTGGTTAGCATCATTAGATTATGTTTCAGAAGATTCTTACGTTCAAAAAATATCAAAGTTAAAAATCTATACAAACAACAAACAATTTAAAAGCAGTATGTTAACACACCGTATATTATATTTTGACATGTTTTATTGTCTTATTATTGGTTCATTACATAATCGTAAAATGATGCTTGATACTTTCTTGCGAAATATAATTTAAAGGTGTCCGAGGAAGAGTTGGCACTCTTCCTTAATCTCTATCTAACATCTCTGGAAAAGTATTAAAACTTTTTTTAAAAATTCAATTTATTAGCAATTCTTAGTGCTGCAATATTTAAAGTTATAAATTTATTATATTTTTCCAAGACTATCGTGACCTTTTCTTTTCCATTTTAAACAACTAATCCTTTACTTTTCCATGTTTAAGCTTAACCATATTACTTTTCATGCTCGCATTTTTCGATTGTAATTTACTATGAGATGCTTTCAATGAGTTTCCGGACTATATTTGTACACACATTAAAAATTGAAATAGACTCTTGAAAATTCAATATGTTATTGCCATGCATCTTATGAGATGTCAAAGCAATTTTTGTGAATTCAAGTTCAAATGAACAGCTACAGCAGCCATTGGAAGACATCCGACTAAAGCCTGATTGTTACAGCTAGTGGATTTCAAAAACACAATCTTGACGTGAGGACATATTGAAAGAACGCTATGCAATAACATTCTGTTTCAAACTTAGAAAATGACACATAAATGTATGGAATGCTTCAGACTGCAGTTGGGCCATCTTGATTAGAATCGAGCATCATTTTTGGAGTGACATAAGAGATTCAAAAGAGGCAGACAGTTTGTGACGGATATTGTGTGGGAGAAGTAAGGAAGTTAGAACACCAAAGTTGATTGGTCAAATAAAGAATTTCATGGATAAGTACCATTGTGCATCAATTAAGAAAATGAGTATACCTTTTTATGTCAGTGTGGAAACTGTACACCCAATTCTTAGCAAGGAATTGAAGATGCAGAAGATTTTCGCGACGGCATCAGTCTATAACTCCATTTTGGTCATAGATTATTTAACCAATAAGAGAACCAAGACAACTCCTCACCCTCCCTATAGTTCAGACCTTTCTTCTTGTGAATTTGGGTTTTTCCTTAAGCTCAATGAAAACCCAAGAGGCTGTCGTTATTAGACAATTTAGCATGTGAAAATGTCTGTGACGATGACCATTGCCATCCTCTCACAAGAGGACTTTTATGGGTGTCTTCCAGAATTTGATAAAACGGTACAACAAGTGCATTGCAGCTGAGAGATATTACTTCAAAGACGACAGTAGAGTTTCATTTGTGCCCGTTAATAACAGAGCTCATACGAAAAAAGTCTGGAAACTTATTGAAGGAATCTCGTATATTTACATTCTAACGCATTATCACTTTACAATAGGCCACAAATCACATAGTTATCTTTAAATAATCATGTATTACTATTGATTATAATAGTAACATATTGTAGAGATATGAGTAAAACAATTGTGTTATTAACTCTACCATCAACGCTCATATATATATGTACATGTGTACGTATTTACTTTTCGCAATACAAAATTTGCGGATTTTTGCTCCCCCACCGAGGAAACCATTTATCTGTTGAAAGGAAGAAAGAAAATCAGAATAAAATCATACAGTATGTAATAAAGTGCTAATGGCCGGTGTTTAGTAATGATAATTAATTTATGAAAATTAAATTGACATAATTCCATTTCACCAACGTAGTATTTTACGGATATTTAAGTAATACATCTCGATCAATAGATATTTGAAACAAGCGTTTCAATACATAATATTTTATATAGCGTATACACAAGTATGCACACACACACACACAAACACACACACACATATATATACATATATACATACATATATATATATATATAGTAATTTATAAAATATATATGGCGATATAGATTATATATATGAATTCATACAATTACTGTTTAGTATTACTTGTACCGATTTCGGGCCTATATTTTATAAATTACTAACTAGTTCTACCTACGCATTGAGCACTTTTGAAGTAAATACTTAAAGCTTACGCATAAATCTATACTTTCGTATATTAGTTTTATGTGAGTAAATGAAGTAGTTATATATAGATTATATATATGAATTCATACAATTACTGTTTTTTAGTATGACTTGTACCGATGTTAATTTATGCTACCTTGTATTGAGTAATTTTATAAGGAAATATTAGTTGTAGGATTTTTACCAATAAATTCGTAATTATATATATATATATATATATATATAATATATATATATATAATATATATATATATATATATATATATAAGAAAGGTTAGCCTATAATTTTATATAATGTACATAGGAACGACTATTTCGATGTAAAACTAGAATGGTGAGTACAACATGCATTTTACTTTTTGTTATATATTTGTGGTGTATCAAAGCATGATTCAGGAATTAATTTTCTTTATAACCGCTTGTAAAAGTTTTGCATATGCCAGGAAATCATATTATTAAAACATATCGGGATTAAACGATGGATGCCTTGGATGGATGGACCATTGTGTTAATATTGTCAATGATGTTATTAGGGTAGGTGAAAATTCCCTTTTGTCCAAATACCGTGTGGCAAGAATGGAGTTGCTAACTGGTGCATCGCGCCAATCTTTTGCATCTTCAGTTCCTCGGGTACAGTTCATATACTGGCATCAAACTGTGCACTTATTGTTTCTATTGACACACGGTGGTCCTCATCTATGAAATTCTTTATTTGGATAATCAACTCTAGGATTCTGATTACTCCTTTCACACTACTCATCGTCCATTTAAGAATCCCTGATTTCTTTGAATCCCATATATAACTAAAAAACTGAAGCTTGGTACAAGCAAGATTTACACCATTCCCCGCGTTCATGTGGCATTTTCCCCATTAAACAGAATGTTATTGCATATTGTACATCAAAAGCGTCCTTAGGCCCGGGTTGCATTTTTGTGACAATCATTCATTAGTAGAGTCTATTCTAATTCCTGCTATAGCTGTTCATTTGAACGTGAAATCATAAAAATTAATCAGCCATCTCATTAAAGTATAGCAATAACACGCAGAACTTTGAACTCTCTCCGACAGTTGTAAATGCCTGTACAAAATATCGGGAAACTTAGCTTGGTCATAGGGTACACGTTTGATAATGCTTGAGAAAAATGATAATTTACTTCAGTTACTCACGTTAGTGACAATAATATAGCAATGTAAGATTACGGATGTTTAGAATCCTTGAATAAAAATTTCTATAGCCAGAAGCAAATGCTACATAAATAAAATGCGTTGTTCTATTCCTTATTTATGCATAACAATGTTCTACAGTAAGCCGTCGGTGAGAAGTGACATGATAACGACGATAGAAACAAATAACAACGCTTGTACTGTATAAGGTTAACACGTGATGAATACATTAGATTATATCTGAAAGAAAATAAACCATTTGCGTGCGTAAGACGCGCAAGGGAATCGACAAAAATATCCACGCAAATTACACGTCTCTAAGCGAACAATCTGACATGCCACGCATAATAGACTTCTTTTCAATGAATCAACACAAAGTGAAAACGTAGGACGTATGCGTATTCCAAAGAACTAATGGATAAAGAGCAGAGGAAATAAAAATAAAGGTACAAACTAATACATTGGTGATCTAATAAAAGATAGAGACGGTGAGAGAAATGGGAACATTAGGTAATTGCATGATGGGAACACGGCTTCGGGGGAAGCAGCGACAATGGTTGAAATCGAAAAACGAGATTAAAAAGGATTTCCTAGAATCGAATAAGAAAATGTTGCGTTTATTGTTTATTCTTTAAATGTAAAGGAAAGAAAAGTTTTTTTTTTAAATACATTAGAGGCGGAAGGTAATAAATAAGTTCAGTAAATTCTATTAAAATCTTTCGGTTACTTTTAGTTTCGTGAAGGACATTAAGACGAAACCGGAATAATGGAGGAAGATTAAAGATAAACTTCTTGATAACAATTTTGTCTTGAAATTTGCGTATTTTCTTGGGACTTCCATTTTTACAGTTGTGTTTTATTTTTTTTGTACTCTTATTCCACGCTCGTCCGTTTGTCTCAATATTACTGTTTGAAATCCATTTTCTCTTTTTAGAATCTGCCTGTTATCATTTTTTTATATTTTTATTTAACGAGTATTTCTTTGTATTTCCTTATTTAATCCTTATTTGTTTCGTTCTTTACTGTTTCCATTATCGTCTTTCTTTCGTATTTTGCTTTATGTCATTTTCGTGTATATTGTTTTTACCTACCCTTCTTTATTCATCTTCTGATCCGTTTTAGTTTTCTTATTCATCACTTTCTTTTCCTTTTTTTTCGTATTTTCATTACTTTTCGTTAAAGATTGTTATCGTAGTTTCTTTACTTTTTTATTGTATGCATTTTATTACTAATTTCTTCTTTATTTCCCTTCACAGTTACTCTTCTATCCAATTCTTTTACGTTTTCATATTTTTCTATACTTTTGGTTATAAACTCTTGTTTTCCGCTTTACTTTGTTTCTATATCCATCTCACTATTTATCTACTATTATATAAATGAAACCTCTTCTATGTATGTGTATGGGTTCGTTTCCTAACTATTCAGCTGATGCTTATGAAATTTCACAAAAAAGTACTTTATGTGCTGTGCAATGTTATCAGATAAACTTTGTATCGGAATATCTTTATTAAGTATCGAAAATCGTTAATCGAAAAAATCCGATGAAAAAAAGGAACAGGCGATTTTGCCCAAAACTAACGCCTTAACATCACAAGCTCACTTTAGAAGTTTTATTACCACACAAGCAAACATGCCCGGCATTAAAAAAAATCAACAGTAATCTATTTGATATGACATGGCCTCGTTTGAAATGAATGTTTCTGTTTAAAGCACGATTGAATAATGATAATTACTTTTCATTTTAAACTTAAATTAAAAATGTTTGCAACGCACAAACAAAAAGAGCAGGAACATAAAGTAAACAATAGATTCTTTCATGTGGCAGGGGTGCGTTTGAAATGAATCTGTCTGGTTGAAACACAATTGAAGCATTTCAAACTTAAATTCAAGCCATTATATATAAACTAATTTTATAAATGCAACAGTAAGTTTTTACAGTGCAATTTAGACTATAATGCATTCAAGCTATGTTATTAAGGAGAAGTGCAAGAAGCTTTCACTCGGTGCATCGTTATGAGCCCTTAACTAGAGTAAACATTCGATCTAGAATGGCCTATTTAATCGAATTCGATGAAAATAGATATATAAAAATGTGACACATTCCTTGATTTTCATTCAATACCGGAAAACGTCTGGTCTCCCTGATAATACTTCTTAATTTATCTGTGTCTACTCTTTTTTCTAGGTTATTTTTAATATCTTCCTATCTATTTTTGTTGTTTATTATAGTCTGTTTGTCTTTGTATACTCTCGTTCACCTCGTTCATTCGCCATTCTCCGTGATATCGCATCGTTGAATTCTCTTTCTGTCTGCTTATTTTTATTTTTGCTTCTTATCCAATTTAATTTTAAAAAGCTTCCGATTTTTTTCGACCGTTTATTAGTTATTCTGTGCACTTTCTGATTTGCTATTAGTTTTTTTGTTTGCCTCCTTATTTATATTACCGAACTATGTTTACTAAACATATTCTGTTTATTTAATTCTCACTCTTAATTTGAATTTCTTTTCTTCTATTGGTCGTTTGCCCTTACTTAATAAAGATTAGAAACCACAAATACAATTGAATACAATCCATTAATGAAATGCTCGCTTAAAAGCAATCGTTCATTAGTCGCTGAGGAGTATTTGCTAAGTACATCCTGTCACTTAACTAAAATTGTCCCGTTTCTCATGGCGAGTCCACCGGGCAATTTTCAAACATAGAAATTGATTTTGTAATCTGATTGTTAAACATTGATCAATACTAACAGAAATATTTGTTGCGCGTTAGAAATACACAATTGTATGAAATTAAATTTTATTTTCATTCTAGACTAGCAAGGTTGCCTTCGGCCAAAATTTAAACTATTTGAGGTCAAACGTACATATCTCTACTTTTCTTGATCGATCTCTTTACAATTCTATCTCATCTCCCGTTCCCTTTCGCCTATTACATTTTTGACAAGTTAGACATACCCACACAGACACACAGACAGCTTTCCTTTATCTAATATACACGCATTTCAGCCCGGCGCTGCCCGGATGTATGTAGGTATATGTTGAGCACAAAAAAAGCGGTCAATTCTTTTAAAAAATTTACCACTATTATGACCCCTAAACATTTTTTGTTTTAGGTTCTAATCAAGTTATTAAGTTAGATCCATGTCAAAGGAACCAGTGTCTAAAATTTCAAGTATTTAGACCTAAAATCGGAGGAGTTCGGTAGAGTTCTCAAAGGTCTGGCCGAAAATGGATTACAAAGATTTTCCAAAATCTCAGTACCCTGTATATCAAATTTCGAGTCTGTACGCAGAAAATTGACAGAGTTATTGCGTAGGAAAATGTACACAACAAGACACACATACACGTTCACTTTTATCTATATAACTAGCATTTACGCCCGGCATTGCCCGGGTGTTTGGAGGTGTATTTTTTTTTTAAAAAGCGGCCAAATGTGACCCGATTATGACCCCTTAACATTTATAGTTTGGGGCTCAAATCAAGTTATTAAGTTAGATCCATGTCAAAGAAACATATATCTAAAATTTCAAAGTGTGTAGAACCAAAATTGTCGGAGGAGTTTGGTATAGTTCTCAAAGGTCAAATCGTTGAACTTTGACCCCGTAGACTTAAAATTGACAGAGTTATTGCGTAGGGAAATGTACACAAAAATGCAGATACACAGATACACAGACAGACACGCAGACAGACAAACATACACACGGACACGTTAACTTTTATAGATATACTAGCATTTAAGCCCGGCGTTTCCCGGGTATTTGGATGTGTCTGTTGAAGGGAGGCTCGAATCCGTACCGCTAAGGAGGGAAAGAATGGTGAAAACACTGACGTCTATGCTGTTGCGACCACCGCCAAATCGGAAGTGGCATTTTTTAAAATTTAGGCAAGACAATCGAAAGGAGAGGATGACTTTCGAAAATATCGGCGTAAAAACCGACCCCCCTGTAGAAAAGTTCCCAGTTTAAGGTTAAGGTGTAAATGTTTTTAACCAATTTTTCTATATTTGTCGTCTGAAAGGTCGCACGTAAAAACGATACTGATCTTGGCAAAATCTGTCGCCTCTGTGGAAAGTTTTAGGCAGACATGCAAACATACATACATGCATACATACATACATACATACATTTATATATTGGAAACTAAAATTTTTTTACCCAAACCAATGAAAAAGCTTGCCATATCTCTGAATATCCTATTATGTAAAATTTCAAATGTTGAGACCAGAAATTGTCTGAGTTATTTGGAAGAGACTGCAGACGTTATTTTCTTTTAACTTTGATTTTGACCCCTTAACAGCATAATTTCTGTCCGAAAACAGATTACAAAGATTTTCCCAAATCTCAGTAAACTGTATATCAAATTTCGAATGTGTAGATTTAAAATTGAGAGAGTTATTGCGTAGAGAAATACACACAGACACACAGACATGTTCACATTTATAGATATACTAGCATTTCAGCCTGACGTTGCTCGGGTGTTTGGAGATTTATGCTGAGCAAAAAACAAAAAAAAAACGGTCAAGTTTTTAAACTTTGACCTCTTAACATTTATTGTTTTGGGTTCAAATCAAGTTATTAAGTTAGATCCATGTCCAGGGCACCTATATCTAAAATTTCAAGTGTTTAGACCCAAAATTGTCGGAGGAGCTTGGTAGAGATCTCAAAGGTCATATCGTGAGCTTTGACCCCTTAACAGCCAAATTTCTGGCTAAAACCCAATCCCCTCAATTTTCACAAATCTCAGTACCCTGTATATCAACTTTCAAGTCTGTAGACTGAAAATTGAGAGAGGTATTTATTAGGAAATTGTACACAGACACAGACACACAGACACACAGAAACGTTCACTTTTAGAGATATACTAGCATGGGTGTTCGGCCTTGACCGGGTGTTTGGAGGTGTATGCTGAGCAAAACAAAACAAAAACAAAAAACAAAAAAAAGGTCAATTTTTTAAAAATTTGCCCCCTATTATAACCTCTTTACATTTAAGTTTTTGGGGCTCAAATCGAGTTATTTAGTAAGATCCATGTACCAGGAACCTATATGTTAAATTTCAAGTGTTTAGACCAAAAATTGGCGGATGAGTTTTGTAGAGTTCTCAAAAGACAAATCGTTGAACGTTGACCTCTTAACAGACAAATTTCTGGCCGAAACCCGATTACGTAGATTTTCCCAAATCTCAGTACCCGGTATATCAAATTTCGAATTTGTAGACTTAAAATTGACAGAGCCATTGCGTAGGGAATTGTGCAAGACAGACAGACACACAGGCAGACAGACCCACATACATTTTCACTTATATATATATATATATATATATATATATATATATATATATATAGATAGATAGATAGATAGATAGATAGATAGAAAGATTAAACAAAATATATACGTATACATAAATATATATGGAAACAATTTTGTGTATCCTGTAAACATTTTACGCAACTATTATGCAAGGATAAATCATGTAGACTATCTGCATGAATATAATTACATGTAATCATAACTAAATATGATCATCCCATAAGAAAACCGAAAAAAAACTAATAGGGAATTAATTAAAATGAATGTTTAAAAAGGCATGCAAATTGATTAAACCTTTTGGTAGTGTATGCAATTCCACAGCCATATATAAGAAAATTGTATTGTGTTTTTAAATAAATAGAAAATAGGTGTTTTAATATGAATATCAACACACACAAAAGAAAAACAAATTATAGCAGTACTAGCATGGCTTCCCGGCGTTGACAGGGTGTTTGAAGCATGGTAAAAACAAAAAAATAGGGTCATTTTTTTTAAAATTTAACCCCTATTATGACCCCTTAACATTTATTGTTTTGTGCTGTAATCAAATTACTAAGTTACATCCATGCCCAACGAAACTATATCTAAAATTTCAAGTGTGTAGATCCAAAATTGTCGGAGGAGTTTGGTAGAGTTCTTAAAGGTCAAATCGTTGAACTTTTACCCCTTAACAGCCAAATTTCTGGCCGAAAACGATCACATAGATGTTCCCAAATCTCAGTATCCTGTATATCAAATTTCGAGTCTGTAGACTAAGAAGTGACAAAGTTATTGCGTAGGGAAATGTATACAGACAGACAGACAGACAGATACATACAGACACACAGATAAACACACAGACACGTTCACTTTTATAGATATACAAGCAGTTCCACCCGAGTTTGCTTGGGCGCTATGTACTGTACATAAGGTTATGTGCATGCGCATTTATTAAAAAGTGTGAATATGTAAAGTAATACCTTTCTGTATAATAGTCTTCCTTAACTACTATAGAGAAAAGACAGACAGACATTTTATCTTTTATAGATATACTAGAATTTCAGCCCGGCGTTGCCGGGTCTTTAGAGGTGTATGCAGAGCAAAAAAATAAAAACTGATCACATCGATTTTCCCAAATCTCAGTATCCTGTATATCAAATTTTGAGTCGGTAGACTTCAAATTGACAGAGTTATTGCGTAGGGAAATTTACACAGACAGACAGATACACAGAAACACAGATACACAGACAGACACACAGACACGTTAACTTTTATAGATATATAGACAGATAGACGATATATTATTCGAGTAATAATTCAGCACTTTGTTTCTTAATAAGAACGTGATAAAACCGAATAATCGATCGCTTGTTTCGTAGAGAATGAATACTTTTTTTTTATAATTTTTAAATATTATTAATCCAAGTCTACGACAATCAAGAATATACCAATTTTGTTAGTGTTTTAAATTTAAACTGGCGATACAACTACACATACTGCCCTTTAATTAATACTAACGAGGGTAACCAGCGTTGCCCGTGGGTGTGGTGGTGGTATAGTAAGGAATCCCGAGGGGCAATCAAAACAACAGTAGCGGGTGTGCCCTGCGTTGCAGGGTGTGTGTAGGTTGTGTGGTAAGGAACCCCGAGGAGTTGTAAAAAAGTGGTAGTAGGCGGTATGAAAACAACAGTTGGCAGTTTAGGTTAAGAGAGGTGTTAAGAGGCTGGAACCCGTAAGGCGTAGGAGGAAAAGAATATTTTTTTAAAAAATGCGACGTCTTAGCCGATGTATCTATCGCGCGACTGGAAATGCTTAGCGTTGAAATTAAGCTTAGTCAATCCAACCGATGATTTTACGAAAATGTCGACGCAAAACCTACGTCTCCTTGTAGAAAACTTCCCAGTTGAGGGTGAGGGTTTCTCGATATTTGTCCCCCGAAAGACGACGCTTGTAAACTATACCGATCTGTCACTATTACAACCTAACTTGAAATCGATTCTTATATATTCTGGTTTGAAAAATAGATAGCACTACATTTGAAACGAATCTGGTTATATATATATATATATATATATATATATATATATATATATATATATATATATATATACATACATAAACATAAGTCCAAATTTAATTATCGTGACTTTGAAATTACATAGCTATTACATTAACCTTTCATATATATATATATATATATATATATATATATATATATATATATATATATATATATATACTTTTTCTTTAACATTAACATTTTTTCTACATACTTTATTAATACTTTATAACTTAATACTTTTATTTTTATTCTTTTTTTCTTTTTTGTTTGCCCGGTGTTTTTATCTGCAATTTCCGTTTTAGTGTTTAAATATTCCTGTCTATCAAATATATCAATCTACCTACACATTCACACCCTGTATGTATACTTACTTATATTTTACTATATGCATTTATTTACATATTAAATGCTTTATCCGGAATTTGCAAATACCGGCCATCCTCTCCCCTTAAAATGTTGTTTAGTGTCTTTTAATAACTCCTACTGATATTTTCTTTAGTAATAACTTAGAAATTTCAGTTGACCTCTTTTTTGCCCTATATTTTTGGCGCCTTTCAACGTAATCTTGTCTGGGTCATTTTGACATTTTCTTTTCTATTTTACATTTTCTTCAATCACAATTCAATCTGTTTCTTCTTCTTCACTCATTTTTCTCTCTTCTTCTTCACTCATTTTTTTTAATTACACCTTGTATCGGCAGCCGAATTTTACGCATATCTTATTTTTCTTTTAATAATATTATTGGTATTCTTTCCCCTTTTCCTTGTACCTATTTGTGAATTATTCCACGGATTTGGCCTTTTGGATTATTTTGGACCATCTTCCAATTACACGATTTCCTTGGATTTTACTTCTGCGAATGGAAATTTAACTAACTTTCTTGGGTTTGCATTTTTGGATTTTACCGTCATTGGATAATATCTTTCACCAGACTATCCATTCACGTGAAATCACCTTTTTCTTCACCCTATTCCCTCTGCTTCACTTTTTTTATAAAGTAAGATCTTTGCCTTACTCGCAGTTTCATCAAATACTTTTACAAGTCAAATCCAATCCCGCATTTTGCTAATTCCTACCCTCTGATGAGAACGAAACTCCGTGGATTAAGGACTATCCACTTATTCATCCATGTGTTTCCTTTTCAAATTAAATATGTTTTTTAACTCTTTTTCAAAGTGTTATTAACATGTTTTATTAACTATTTGCTCTTATACACACACACACACACATACATATATATATATATATATATATATATATATATATATATATATATATATATATATCTTGGGAGATGAAAAAGGAACGAACCAAATTATATGTTCATTAATATTTCGTCTTTACATGTCTTACTCCGGATGAACAATTTAAAGAAAATAAGAGACCCAAATTGTTCATCAGGAGGAAGTCTGGAAATAAAGATCGCATGTTGATAAACATATGATTTGGTTTGTTCTGCTTTCATCTTTCCTTCATGCCCTATTATCTCCATAATTATCATCATATTTTGCTATCTCTCCCTCTTTTTCTTTCTTTCTTCCTTTATTTCTTTCTCTCTCTCACTTCCCCGCTTTCTCTCTCTCTCTCTCTCTCTCTCTCTCTCTCTGTGTATTTTAGAGATGTGTCTTGCGCAAAAAAGTGGTAGTAGGAAGGCAGGGTCGAAAACGTACCGCGAAGGAGGAAAGAACATGAAGTAAACCTGCCGTCTCTGCTTTTACGACCACCGCCGAACCGGAAGTGACGTAGTTTAAAATTAATGCTAGACAATCGAAAAGAGGCGATGCCTTTCGAAAATAGCGGCAAAACAGCGACCCCTCCCTGTAGAAAATTGCCCAGTTGAAGGTGAAAAAAGCCAATTTTTCGGTATTTATCGTCTGAAGGGTCGAGATTTAAAACGATACTAATCTTGTGAAAATCAGCCGCCCCTCTCAGAAGTTTTAGGCTGACATGCAAACCTGCATACATAGATTATCATTTTTGTAGCTCAACTTTTCGACCTAAACCGATTAAAAAGCTTGCCCTATCTCTGAATACCCTTTATGTAAAATTTCAAATGTTAAGACCAGCAATTATCTGAGTAATTTGGTAAAGACCGCAGAGCTCAATTTTTAAAAAATTTGATCCCTATTATGACCCCTTAACTTTTATTGTTTAGGGCTCAAATCAGCTTATTAAGTTAGATCCATGTCCACGGAACCTATATCTAAAAATTCAATTGTTTATATCCAAAAGTGGCGGAGGAGTTCGGTAGAGTTCTCAAAGGTCAAATATTTAACTTTTACCTGTTAATAAGCTAATTTCTGGCCGAAAACCGATTGCTAAGATTTTCTCAAATCTCAATCCTCCTAATGTAAAATTTCGAGTCTGTAGACTGAAAATTGGCAGAGTTATTGTGTAGGGAAATGCACACATACAGACAGACACTTTCACTTTTATAAATATATATAAGCAACATTAATTTGAAAACTATTATTGAAAGCCATTGCCAAAGTTGAAGTACAAAAGGTAGGCTATCTCTGTCGTGTTAGACAATTACGAACACCTGGCTGTATTTTGTATATCTATTAAGCTACCGTTCTCCCATGCATGAAGTATTGCGGTCACATTTATCTGCTGTATGCACCATTTATTTCCCCATCTGGACAGGTTAAAAAAAAAGAGCACTACACCACACCGTCCCTTCACTATCCACTCAACTCCACCTTGGTTATATTGCAAAAATACTGCTTTCGTCTGTCTGTTTAATATTTTAATTGGATGTGTTCCGATGAACTACTGATACTTGGCTCGTTACTTATTCAATAACCAGAAAAATTACCTCGATTCATTGCAGAGATGCCTAATTACCTGAGACTCTTCTACTCTCGTAGACTTTTTAATTACCTTTCCTGACTGTAATGATAGACAGGCGTTTAAATGTAATGTAAACAGATAGCTTGTTGCTCAACTACATACATTGTGTTCGTATAAATATAGTCCTAAATAGTACCCTTTTACGTCCAAAAGGCATTGTTCCTTATCTGGGACAGGTAAGAGTATTATACATATATATATATGCATGTATATACACATATGTATGTATATATATATATGTAAATATATGTACATATATGTAAATATATGCATGTATATACACATATGTATGTATATATACATATGCATATATGTGTATGCATATATATGTAATAGATATATGTGTGTATATATATGCGTATACATATACATATATATGTGTATATATATGTATATATACTTATATATATATGCATATATATACATATATGTATGTATATATGTATATATATATGCCTATATATGTATCTATATATGTATCTATATATATGTATATATATATGCATATATGTATATATATATGTATATATATGCGTATATATATATGTATGTGTAAATATATGGATATATACATGTATATTTATATTGGTATATATTTATATATATGTGTGCATATATATATATATATGTATATATGTGTATATATATATGTTATATATGTTTACTCAATCATTCTGTTGAGTCCTCATTTCTGATATATTTTCAGTATTGTATAACATCACATGATAACATGTATTTTATAAATACAATGGTGAGATGCTGTACTTATACATCTGGCTATCGCGCGCTCTCTCTCTCTATCGCTCTATCTCTCTCTCTGTCTCTCTCTCTCTATATATATATATACATACATTCATATATATATAGAGAGAGATATACATATATATATATATATATATATATATATATATATATCACAGAGTTTAGACCGCATTTTCATCTTACCAGAGACACCTTTCCTTCCACTCATACCTTCAGTTATCTCTCTTAAACCCCTTTCGCTTGTTCCCCTTCTCTGTATAGTACTTCACTTTGCCGTTATACTTATTAATCTCATTGTTTTCCCGATATTTTTTTTGTGTTCTATTTATTTTATTTACTCTTATTATCCAGTGCATTTCTTTGATATTTAAAGTTGTTAAATAATCTATCTTGCTTCTCGCAGTAATGTGACGGGGAAAAGCGACGTAAACGGATGACCTAGATTGTTAAATCTCATGCCAGGAGATTTCATTTGAAGGATGTTAGTAACTGTCGCGTGTTCTCTCGTATAAGTAACTGATTCTAAATCTCTCGTATAAGTATCTGATTCTAGAAAGAACAGAATAAGTCTATGCCAACATCACCATCGAGCTATTTAAAGTTAATTAAAATATTAAATCGCAGTAATTAAATTTTGATCAGTATTTATCAACTTTACGTTTCCCTTTTATTATTTAATTTTCTCTTCTTTAATGCAAGTTTCCTGGAAAGCATCTTTTACGAAAATTCTTCTTTAATCACCATGTCTTTTCGTATATCACTTTTAAAACTTGGTAATTTATTGATTTTTAGATGACTCTTTGTCTGCGAAAAAAAATCTATTTTATTCCGGATATAATTATTTTCACTGTCAAAGTTACGATAATTATACGGGGAGTTTTTACCTGTAAAATATATTAAAGCGATCGATCATTTAGAGTCGCTAGATGAATCATTTATTTAACATTTTTGTAAAGCAGGCTCATTTAGTCTTGGACAGAATATGGATACTCACGAAGGGTTGCTTGCGCGTAAAATTTTTGTGGCAGGATGTGCGCAATCTCCAACCACACTCCTAATTTATTTTATTTTTTTATTACATTTTCTCCCCAAACAAGGCACATTGCCACTGTGGCGTAGGGGCTACTATCAGGGGCAGCAGCTACTGGGGCACTCTGTTGGGATTTTGGCAGCAAGATGTCGGTTCACGTTACACTTGAACTTTTGCATGTCAGTACGGTTGGGGAAGCAATGAACTGGAATAGAATTCCAGAGTCTAGCGGTTCTGGGGAAGAAACTACTGGGGTAGAAAGATCTTCAACACCTAGGGATCTCTACTGTGTGGGGGTCGGATTTAGCTGCCTGTCGGGTTTGTCGAGAGTGTCTACGTCGTGGGGGCACAAGTGTCTGCAGTCCGTCAGAACATCCACCATTAAAATCCTTGTAGAACAAGCAGAGGGATGCAACATTTCGTTGATGGGTCAGAGGCTGAAGCTTAGATGCCAGTTCAGGGCCTATGAAATTGGCGACTCTCTTTGGAACCTTGTCCAGGAGCGAGAGACTAGTAGCAGATTCACCAGCCCAAATGTGACAGCACCTCTCCATACATGGGAGAATGGTGGCCTTATAGAGGTTCAGGATACTTCCAGGTGTCAGTAGTATTCTAGCACAGTAGAGAGAGACTACCTTCTTCGCAGCGGCCCTGGCAATGTTTTCAATATAATTGTTCCAACTCATGTTTCCTGTGAACGTTAGGCCAAGCAGTTTGAAAGATGTACTCAGACAGGGAGTCACTGGCCATTGCTATTGGTGACAGAGAAGGTTTCTTGTAATTATTTAAGGAAACCAGTTTAGTCTTGGCAGCATTGAATGTGACCATCCATTTTTGTCCCCATTCCACTAAAGATATGAGGTCATCCTCTAGTGATTTTGCCATTTCTTTAGTTATGAGTTCATTTGTTTTCCTGTCATACCTGTTATAGAGTGTGGTGTCATCAGCATATATACCCATCTCAGAGGCAGTTTCGTCGGGGATGTCATTGATAAATATTAGGAAAAATAGAGGTCCAAGGATAGACCCCTGAGGAACTACCGCATTTATATCACACTGTTTAGATGTATGACCGTCGAGGACAACCTGGATTTTTCTCTTATCTAAGAAGGGATTAATTATGTTAAGTATTCTACCAGTGATACCGTATGATTTAATTTTCCCGAGGAGACCCTCATGCCATACCCTGTCAAAAGCCTTAGACATATCTAGAGCTACCGCTCTGCCCTCCTCAACTTTGTCCAGTGAATGGTATATACGTTCAGAGATTACAGTGAGGATGTCTGCTGTGGAACGGGCTTGTCTAAATCCATATTGTTCGTCAGTCCGAAGTTTATCATCTGTAAGCTGACGGACTAGAGCATGGTTAATCATGATCTCAAATATTTTTGCGAAAAGTGGGAGGAGGCTTATGGAGCGATAATTTGATGAGTCAGTTCTTTCGCCAGAATTCTTGAATACTGGTACCACAGAAGCAGTGTTTCAACATCCCGGGAAGCATGATTCATTAAGGCATTTGTTGTAGAGTTTGGAGAGAACTGGAGCTACTTCGGCTGAGCACTTTTTTAATAGCGCAGCTGGGATGAGATCAGGTCCACATGCTTTTGAAGTGTCAAGGTTTTTATGATAGCATGTACCTGATCAGGGGTGATTTGTAGACCGTCTAGCGTGGCGTCTGTCCGCAAAGGAAAGTCAGGCAGGGGATGGTTGGAAGGGTCCAGTGTGGAGTTTGAGGCAAACCGGCTGGCAAGCATATTAGCTTTGTCGGTTGCTGAGCAAACTACCTCGTGATTGAGACGACATTGTGAAATACCAGTGGCAAGTGAAGCACAGGACGACTGGGAACAGATGCCGAGATAAGCGGAGAGCACATACAGCGCCTAGAATTCCCAAATGCTCAACCTTCTGGCACTAACCAGGCTCAACGTTGCTTGACTTCAGTGATCTGACGAGAACCGGTGTGTCAACGCGATTATGCCGTATTTTTATATAAATTATTATCTTCTTTTAGCGTATGACTAATATACTTTTGTTTTTATACGAGGATGCATATTTCCACACAAACTTCGAGATTATAACTCTACTAAAAATGACAAGCATATGAAAATAGATATACTACTAAAATATCCGTATTAGGAGAGGTATAAAATAAATACTACATCATTTTAAAATTATAAGTTTTCTTTCTTTCTATTGGGAGCGGTTTGGTTGGCGTCCAGCTAAATGATAAATGTTACAAGGATGAATCATGTATCAACGTTACTCACACTATTACCTAGAATATAAATTCAATAATTCAAAATATGCTTAATAGTAAATGATTTAAACATCACATAATTAATATGTCCAATAATAAAGGATGTTTACGAAAACCTACATATTATTTACTCTTAACTGTGAGCTGCCATACTTGTAAATATGCATTAATTAATATAAATCTAAATTTGATGTGGAAAAATTATGTTCCTTACTATTATTTTGTATCTAATTATTTATAAAATATTTGAAGAGTCAAATGCGTGTTGGGATGAACACATACGTATATAATAAATAAAGCCTTGCACCTACGTTTATGTTATGACCGATGGTTAAGAAAACAATAACACGGACTGACTCAGTCAGTCATTCTGTTTATTCTAACCTATCGCTCAGAGTGGGTTGAAGTATTCATAAGTTATAATAGTTTATTCATAGGAAGGTTTTAACCCCACCCCGTCAAAGCATTTTACTCCGTAAAAGCGTTTATTTCTTTTTAATACACTTTTTGGGGGTGGGATGGGGTTAATGCTTAATACATATTTTCTCCCTAATTATATCGGTTGTGTTGTCATGTTGAGTAAGATCAAGGTCAGACTTTTCGTAAATTATCTCGATAACTTCTTCCAATTAATTCTCTATGTATAGGATCCATTTCATGCTGTTTCTATTAAATTGGCTAATATGTCACTTATGGTTATGCCTTTGCACATGGATTATAAACACTATCTTTCCGATCTTCCTAATAATATTGCTATCCTTCCAGTATGGCATGCTCTTTTGTAAACTTTAATTGAGTAATTATTCTGCCTTGGAAGAAATTGTTTTATTTCCATTTTTTCAGCTTTGTTGTTTTTGACTGTTAAGAAATTAATTTGTCAGACCCAGATTCCACTTTTCTGACAAAAATATTCCTGCCGATGTACTAGTTGATGGGCTATTCAAGTGATACATTATACGATAGAATTCTCAGTTAATGTTGGAAATAGTATCCTTAAAATAAATTTAGGTGTGTTTTGAGACGTGACTAAAAACATATTTATTCCGCTTGAGACTGGTCTTGGGGTTAAGGTTAGATAAAGAGTTTCGTAATATACTATCTTACTCTGTAGAATAGATTTTTTCTTTAACAATGCCTGTTGATCAGCAGTGTTTCCTATGCAGAGTGTGACGCTTTTTCTTCCGGGTGTTGCCGTATGTAAAGTTCAAGAAAATTGTTCCGGAATAAGATGGGCTTCAAAAGATACCCGTTTACGTTTAGTACTTGCCATATCTGATCCAGTTGAAAAATGTTCGGTGCCCGGAGCATATTTTAGAATCTGTAAACCTATCATTAGACATAAAGTAACAAGGTGTTGCCAATGAGCTCAGCGTGGGGACTTTTCATCAGACTAGTCAGGAACATCTAAAGTTTTACTTGTCGTTTTTCTCGACAGTGATGAAGAGGAAGACACATTATTGGTCGTATTTTCCACATGTAACCAATATTATTGATTGGTTACTTTAGTCAATCAGTTCCAAATAAGTTTTTAGAATTTTTATTGACGAATACCTTGACAATTTTTATATGAGATTTATTGTTAAAAGACGTGTTAAATCATTTTCAAATTTGATTGATTTTTCTGTTACGTAGTTTTCTGTCTTTTTCATCATGTTTTTAAAAACATTTTCTGTGTGTTAAGATTAATGATTGAGAGGTTACTTTTTAGACATTTTATTCAAGATGTTGATTTCGATATATTTACATAAATTTTTATCTGCTTTTTTTACTTGATCTTACTTGTTTTATACTGTTTTTATAGTCACTTTTATTTCCACCGTAAACCCTTTTGTGGTAACTATTATATTTCGTCGAAACAGTATTTTTCTAGTTTTGCACCCCCCGCAAAAACCGCATGAGTTTGGGGGTATTTTTTTGTTTTGAAAGGGTGAACTAATTTTTCTTGTGAATAGTTACACTCTTTGCTCTCTCTCTACCTTTCCCAATGGAATAATGTTTTCGCTTTTACTTAATTTTTCATGATGCATAGATATTTTTATTTAGATATTTTTAGAATCGCTTCTAACACTAATTACCGGCTGAAAATCCTCGGCCAGTTTTCTCAGCGTGAGACCTGGTTGGCTTTCTAGTCTTGATTCAACTCTCTTCCTTATCTCTGAGTCTTTTGTAAAGACAAGTCGAATATTAATCATTTCAAGTAGTCGGCGGAAATTACGCCAAGCTAAAATCATCACAATGCTTATTTACAATGAAGGAAAATGTAAGATAATGTTTGTAATTCTAGTTTGGCATCGAAATATTTCTATCATTTCTTGGAAAATTTTGCATTTGGAATGACTATCTCGTAGAAAATTTTCATTTCGAATTTGCTTATTTTTATCAGTAGAACACTTACTATGTGTTAGTTTTATGTACTTCTTTAAAATACTCACAGTTTATCGTTTAATATTCTTCATGTATTCTACAAAAGAAAGCTCTAATTATTTTAGCTTCCCCCGAATTATATGTCGCTTTTAATATTAATTTCCGGCTAAAATTCCTCGGCCAATCCCTCAGTTAACAGATAAAGTCCGTCACCATAACATCACACCTGGTCGAGTTGTTTGGTCGTGACTTATTTCAGAAAATTTAAAATTGAATATTGTATTCGCTTTTTCTAAAATCTACTAAATTCATCATAGATACATTTACGCCAACCCGATCCCTTCAAAACCTTGCTCTTCTAGTTGTCCATGTTTATTTAAGAGTTTTCTGTTATTTTAATTATGATATTAAAACATAGCTTTGTATATCGCAAGTTTTTCATGTTGCAGTTAGCTATAAAACGGCTGCTATGTGAGCATGTAATTTAATCGTTTTAACTAGTTCCCGTGTAGATAGATACGTAGTGCACGCTCGAAAGAAGATATTTAAATTCTCGACATAGGCAAGAGTCGAGGAGTGATGTCATGGAGAACCTCCCGTAAAATGATTTTGAATTTCTCGGACTTTACTTTACATCTAGCAATGGTTGAGTATGCTGGAGATGGCTCGGTAATATATGAAAACACCTGATAGGGTGTGGGAGAAAGCCATTACACCCACACACACAGGCACACACACTCGCGCCCCCCTACACATATATATAAAGAACGATGTCACTGCAATAACGTTTCATATTTGACAAGATTTGTTGATTCAAAAAGTGTAATACTGAGCAGAGAGTGTGTTTTAATTTCCTTGTGAAATCGTTTAAGCTCTTTCGCGAACTCTAATGGTCATTCAATCTCATCCAGTATTGCCCATAATTCTACTCTATTTAATATATATATAGACACTTTTGTCACGTTTTCAAGAACAATGGAGTTTTTTACCCGTCTTTTACATATACAGTGCTGCAGTGCTGAGTTTGCATTCTTGAAATTCTGTTGTAGAGAGGAACAATCTTTTTTCACATGAGCCGAGATATGCCTGATACAGGTTTTTCTTTTCCAGAAGATTGTTGATCTAAGAATCCATTTCATCAACCCAGTCATGTAATTTAGTGTCTTTTTTTCTTTAGAAAAAGAACGTCGATGCTGGCATAATTGATTCTATGAATTATTTAATTCTACATTCGTAATTGAATTTACAATATCACCACTATATCCCTTCTCTCCCTCTCTCTCTCTCTCCCTCTCTCTCGATCCAAGATAATTCTGATGCAAGATTTTCCAAATAATGAAAGTAAATATAATAAAAAGTTGATGATCCTGAATACCATTGAAATGAACGCTCGTCACTCCATTATTACCTGATGCCCTCAAGGTTTATTGTCATTTTTCTAACTAAGATAATTGAAGTCCATAGCAAAAATCTAGTAGCTATTTGAACCTAAGTTTGTACACTCTTAGAGTCTTGTGGAAAGACGTAGTAGACTATTCATAACTGCAAAGAGTTAGATCATAAAACAAAATAACAGCCATTAAGGAGTCGAGGGTTCAGTAGTCCATAAAGCTATATAAGGTACAAATAGATACTATAGACTTACTCTGTGCGAACACAGCTGAACCTAAGCTACAAATAGATCCCATAAACTTTGTTCGAACCTACAAAACTACTCCACTTATTCGATTTACTCCCTCCAGTTTACATTTTGCAGAAATATATATACTCTTCAACTCTGTCAATTGATCCCCATTGCTGCGTTGAACTCACTAATGCAACAATGTCGGTTCAATACATACGGTTTTCCAATTAAAATATATTAATATGACGTTCAAGATTCTAAGATTCATCGCAATTAAAAATGTTATATAACTTTAAAACTATCGAAAAGTAAAGTATGTTAGAATGCGGTTGCTTGCTTTTTGTCATGCTAGTACAATCGGTGCCAGACACAGATTTCTCGTCAGCTTAATTTAAACAGTTGTTTGGTAATATCACCGTTTCCCGAGTTCTGGTTGAGCACTTCTAGCTTAAAAAGATATTACTGTAACTAACGGTTGAAGTATGTTGCTGTTTGATCAAAAGTGTTGCGGCATAATATGAGTTGTACTTCTTTGCTGTGTAATTTCAGAAATTACGGCTGAATACTTTGCAAATTCTTTGTCTTCATATTTTGCATTGATGCATAAATCAATATACATCAGTATAAATTTTATAAATTTAATTACTTTACGCGTAATTATGTAAGTTTTCTGAATTTTTAATTTTTAAGACGGCCATAGCGCAAAAGAGAAATACAGTAAATAAAAAGAATATGTAGAAAAATGCATGAGAAGAAAATTTTTAACAGACACGCAATTATATATATATATATATATATATATATATATATATATATATATATATATATATATATATATATATGTAAATTTGGTTCGTTCCAAACGAATAAAACCATATTTCTCCATTACCAATTTATTTGAAATTTTCAGACAACCCATCTTTAGAGTCGAGGCATGTTTTTCTGTTATTAACATAAATTTACCTCGCGAATTATTAAAATATTAAATAAAATAAATATATTTTTTAACCGTGGTGCGAATCTGTTCTGTTGATAAAACTGAACTTCCGGTTCGATTCATTTCACAGCCACAAATTGACGAAAGATTTAATTTTCTGTTTAGTAAGTAAAAAAAAAACATAATTCATTTGTTTATCTTCCAAATTTTTTAATTTACACATTTTTTCTTTATTATATAAGGCCAAAAAATGTTTGTCGCTTGCTTTTTGAGTTTTTTTTTTGTTTTTCGATATAAGATTGGTTGGAAAAAAAAAACACAATTTAAAAATAGCGCGGATCACTCTCTGCATTAGCACCGAAAAATGTTACTAAACATTTATTAATAATTATTAAATAAATAATTTCTCACTTTTACAAACATTTGATTTAAAAAAATTTTAAATGACGACTTTTATCGACTTTTTTTAAATACCACCCCCAATGGTGTTTATTCCGAAATCCGTTGTTAACATGGAGAGGTTTATTCTGAAAGTCGTTTTTTAACATTTGTGGAGGTGGACCTAATGTAAAAAAATAAACAAATAAATAAATAAATAAATAAAAACTAAATCATTTACTGATAACTTTTGATAACTTCTCACTTTTACAAATATTTTATAATTTACATGCGCGTATGGACAAATTGTTGAATAGTGCGAAAACAAAACGTTTTTGCAATAAACTTCGGGATAATTTTTTGGGTAAATATTTACATTTAGGTCCACCTCCACAATTTTCTTTTTTAAATGACGACTTTTATTGATAAGTAAATTTACTTCTCCGCAGCTTTTATTGATAAATAAATCTACTTCTCTGACACGGGCACTGACCCCCTCCTTTTTTTAATAGTATTTTCGGGTGGTAATGCTGACAACAAATACCAGTTAAATTTTGAAAATAGCGCCCCCCCAAAAAAAGCGGTGTTTATTCCGGAAGCTGTTCTTAAGATTTGGAGGTTAGGGGGTGATTCCAAGATGGACCTAATCTAAAAAAAAAACAAGTTTTTTTATGCGCACATAAGCAACTATTTTTTATTAACTTTTTTAAAAACTTTTTTTATTTAAAAATTAGTAAATGTCAATGAATACAATAATAAATCATTTATCATTAATATGTGTTTTTGGTTTTGTGTTGAATGAAACTTTTTTTTCATTACAACAATAATGAATCAATTTAAATCTTCCGGCATGCGTTTAAGGGTTACGAAATTATCAATAAATCGTTTAGTTACTAAGCCAACGTCAGTAAATAAAAAAAATGCTACGTGTGCATGCATTAGCTTTGCTAGGGGGGCTAAGGGAGCGACCATTTAATAATTATGCTGGTCGCAATGGAACCCAACGTCCATGGAGTACCTAAAGTGGAACTTATGCACATGTTATCGTGCTATTTTTTAAAATAGTATTTTCGTGTTTAATTAAAATTTTACAATATGTTTTTCTTTTATTAATTTGTTAAGTGAAACTAAAGATAACTCGGTCGGTTTCTAATGTGAAGAAAATCTAGCACCCCCCAAAGGGGTACTCTGGATAATAACAAAGCATTAAAATTGCCTCAGTCTCGAAAGATTTCTTCTCTACTGAACGAGGAAACAAACGGTGAAGTGTAGTTCACCTTCTGTTTCTCTCCCCCTCTCTCTTCCTCTCTTAATATCTCTCTCTATCCATATCTCCCTTTCCCTCTCTAAATCTATCTTTCTCTCTGTATCACCCTCTCCATCTTTCTTTGAGCTCGTTTCTCTCTCTAACTCCCTCTATCTCTCTCCTTTCCTCTGTCTCATCCCTCTATGTTTATCTATCAATCCCTTTATCTCTCTATCTCTTTCTCTTTCTCTATTTTCCTCTCACTTTCTCTTTTCTATCTATATATCTTCCTCTCTATCTGTCCATCTCTAATCCCTCATCCTATTTTAGTCTCCTAAATTAATTACAGTGAATAAGACATTGTCAAAACATGGATAAATCCTATTTTAGTCACCTAATTTATTGACTGTGAGAATATAAGTTATTTGGAAATTACTGCTACCTTGAACAGCACCAGAAATTAAATTGATTTTGGCAGCCATTTAGTAACAAAATGACATAGCCTTAGCCCTTGCTGCATGAGGAATACCTGCGACCTTGCTGCCAAGTAGAAGAATTATTTATTCTACTTTAAAACATTCAATTTTTCAAAAATCTCATGTTCGACATCTCCAAAACATCACATATGGGTAAAAATATTGCAGAAATGCAAACTTATAGTTTAGGATGAATGCACAATGGTATGCAAAAAATCACTTGAGGCTCTTGGTCGATCCCTGCAAGATTTGCGTGGCAATGTCAGACCATTTGGGAATGCAGTAATATTGCTTGCAGGAGATTTCAGACAAATGTTACCTGTTATTCTTCAATCAACACGAGCAGATGAAATAAATGCTTGCCTCAAATACTCTACTTTTTTGTTCCATGTGAAGACATTAAACTTAACTCAAAATATGCATGTCCAGTTGCCGACTGTTCGATCCGCACACAAACTTTTGCATCACTTGTGGGAAATTGGGTACGAAAAAGTGCCAGCTGATCAGAGTTAAGGGCAAAATTCTTTGACTTTTAACTTCTGTAATTTCTGTAATTTTATTTCATCAAAAGAATTGTTAGTTTAAAAGTTTTTTGCAGATATTCAAATTATAAGAATTCCATTTGACTAAGTGAATGAGCTATTCTTGCAGGTACATTCAAAAATGCCCATGAACCTAACGCTATTATTTAATGTAAAATTCCAAGTGAGGTAGTCAAATACAAATCCATCGACCCTGTTGTGAAAGCAGATAAAGTGGTTAATTATCCAACAGCTATATTTGCCAGGATGCCACTGCATGTATTGCAACTGAAATTTGGTGTACTAATTATCATGTTGTGAAATATAAACCAATCCAAGCTTTGCAATGGCACATAGCTTGCAGTAAAAAAAAACAAAAAACAAACAATATCACAGAAACAACAATCTTAACAGGACCTTTCACAGATGAATATATCTTCATTCCATGCATTCCTATGATTCCACCGGATACATCATTACACTTACGGAAATTGAACTTTCCAATTTTATAGTCATTTCCAATAACTATCAACAAAGCACAGGGAACAATCTTTACAATTGTGGGCCTTACAGTTACACACTGACTGTTTGTTCACATGGACAATTTATGTTACGTATTCAAGAGTCACCAAACCGGAAAATCTCTATATCAGCTAAGAAAATGGAACAGCAAAAACTGTGTACCCATGCAAAATGGAAATTTAAACCTATAAGAAACATGCTTTTTCTCATTTTGGAACTTTTTCTATTGCGGCAATTTGAGCAACAGCAACGCTTGGCAGGGTACAGCTAGTATATATGTATATATATATATATATATATAAAGTGATAGTTGGAAGGAAGGCTCGAACCCGTACCGCGAAGGAGAAAAAGAACATGAAAAAACGCGCCGTCTTTGCTGCTACGACCACCGCCAAATCGGAAGTCACATATGTTTAAATTAAGGCTACACACTCGAAAAGTGGGGATATCTTTCGAAAATATCGGCGAAAAAAGCGACCCAGCCCTGTTGAGAGTGAAGAATTTATGTTTGTAGAATATTTTTCGGTATTTGTCGTCTGAAGGGTCGAGCTTCAAAACGATACTGATCTTGTGAAAATCCGTCGCCTCTGTTGAAAGTTTTAGGCAGACATGACCACATACATACAAATTGGTAGCTCAAATTCTCACCCCAAACCGATTAAAAAGCTTGCTCTATCTCTGAATACCTTTATGTAAAATTTCAAATGTTACGACCAGAAATTAAGTAATTTTTAAAATTCGACCCCTATTATAATCCCTTAACATTTATAGTTTTGAGTCAAATCAAGTTAGTGAGTTAGACCAATGTCACAGAAACCTATGTCTAAAATTTCAAGTATTTATACCCACAATTGTCGGAGGAATTTGGTAGAGTTCTCAAAGGTCAAATCGTTGAGATTTTACCCCTTAACAACCAAATTTCTCGCCAAACACAGATTGCAAAGGTTTCCCCAAATTTCAATACCCTGCGTATCAAATTTCGATTCTGCAGACAGACAATTGACAGAGTTATTACGTAGAGAAATTTACACAGACAGACACACAGATAGACAGACATACAGGCACTTTCACTTATATGTATATCTATAATATAAAGCTGAACGTCTGTGTGTCTGTCTTGGTCACGAATTGTTGACTATTATAGAAAAGTGATCACATATAATGATAGAAGATGTATCGAGACATAAGAGTTGGTATGTTTGATCTAGCATAATGATGATTCTTAAAATTGTAGGGTCTACATACGCGCCTGGTCCACGAAGTATGGAAATAAAAAATATTAAAAAAAAAAAAAAAAAACTTTACAAGTATTTTTGATATAGATGTACATAATAATACTTTGATAAGTATGTTTTAACTCAAATAGAGATGGTATAATAAAATTGTGGTGTCTGCATTCGCGCCTGGTCTCCATAGAATGGAAATAGGCACACACTTTAATAAATACTTTTCATATCTATCTGTATCAGTATACTTTGATAATTATGTTTCAGTTTGAAGAAATATGGTATAATAAAATTATGGGGTGTTCGTTCGCACCTGACCTCCATAGAATGGAAATATGTCACAAAGTTTTATAAGGTTTTTTAATATAGATCCACAGAATATTGTTATAAGTGTTTCAGTGTGAACAGGTATGGTATAATAAATTATGGGGTTTATCTATTTTACTTTTACTTTCATCATATTTTGCTTTGGTTTTGATACCCTTAAATTCGAAGCGATCTCTTTACAACCCTTCCTTTTCATGACCTATCATTCTTTCATAAATCAGAGTTCATTTTCCGTAGGCTGTTTTTTTAACCGAGTCAAAGACGGGTACTTTTGACTGTGTGTATATATATATATATATATATATATATATATATATATATATATATATATATATATATACATATATATGTATATATTTGCATGTGTGTGTGTTTATCCATTATTTCTACCGAATCCTCAAGATTAACGATAATCCTTTTTATCCGGATGAGATTCCCAACGAGCTTTGTATGTAATTGCCCTTCCCGTACTGATAATACGGTAAGAATTATTTTTCGATTGTACGCAACGCAACAATTATTAATAATGTATACACGAAACAACAAAAAAATTTCGAATGATTATCTATATATCTATAAAAACAGAGATGTGTGTGCCACAGACAATTTCTGATTGGTTAATCCAATAATCACATCTCCTTAAAAACTATAGTTCCCACGCTGTTAACTTTACCATAAAATATTTTGGTCTTATTTATTGTCCATCTTGGAAGGGTTTAATTTTTTTCTAACTTGCCATTTACAAATTACAAAAATACGGAACTTACACCAGACATCACAATCCAACCTCCGACTAAACGTCCGCCATTCTGGCGCTATCCGCACACACGTACACACAACACGAAAGCAAACGCTGGACTGATTATTAGTACTACTACTACTACTACTACTACTACCCAGCACACGCGCACATACGCACACACGCACACACACTCTTTATAACATGTTCTTTTGAAGAGACGATTTTTTTCAGCTGTTGACACACATGTTTTTAAAAATCTAGCAAAAATTAATTTTCCTGAAATTTTTCAATATTCACAAATAAATTATGCCGGCTGATAAAATTTTAAAACTTTTTTTTTAAGCTAGAAAGATAAAATTAAAAAAATACTTTTATATATATATATATATATATATATATATATATATATATGAAACTAAACTAAAAAAAACGCGCTTTCAATCAAAGGCAAGATGTTACTTTTCATTTCGGGTTTGTACTACTGTACACATAGATTCGAAAAAGTTGTCAAAAAACAAATATATAACAAAAAAATGTTATCAAAGGCAAGATAAGTTACTTTTCTGCCAAACTGGATATTTATATTAACCATACGTGGTCTCAAAATGAATGACGACGCTCAAAGTGTATACGCATTCTGACTCCTCCCTTTACTTAAAAATTCACCAAAAATCAGAAAATTAACGAATTTGAATGAAAATTGCAGGATTTTTCAAATAATGATCGCAGAATATAATGAACAAATTACTTTTTACTTAACTCTTAGTGAAAATGTTTTATTTTGTTTAAACAAAAATACCTTTACTAAAGTTATGGTTTTCAGTAGGTAATAAAAAAGGCAAGAGTTTATTTTTGCTTTTCTTAAAGCATCGTAGTTTGTAACAATAAAAAATAATTTTTACAGTAACATTACGAAAAAAGCCCCTAAAGTCCGTATTAATGTATTCGATATAACTCGAAAAAAAATGAATTATCGGATACTATTCAGGAAATTAAAGATTCAATTAGATTCCTATTTCAGTCACCTAAATTATTTAGGATGAAATGAGTTTAGGAATTTATAGCCAAACCTAAATATTTTTTTTGGTAAACATCCAGATACGCTACTACAGAACACCGACCACTCTAATTTGTTTTTTTTTTGGGGGGGAACAAATATATAACAAATAAATGCTATCAAAGGCAAGATAAGTTACTTTTCTGCCAAACTGGATATATTTTTCGTGTTTTTATTCAATGTAACATATTTATTCAGCTCGAAAAACATACAGTGTTTACCGATGTATTTTAAAATTCAAGACGGCGTCTCACACCCTCTTTAACACCGTAAGTTTGGAAAAAGGTGTTATAAATAAAAAAAAACAATACAAAATACGGGTTTGTATTACTGTACACATAGATTCGAAAAAGTTGTCAAAAAACTAATATATAACAAATAAATGTTATCAAAGGCAAGCTAAGTTACTTTTCTACCATACTGGATATATTTTTCGTGTTTTTATTCAATGTAACATGTTTATTCAGCTCGTAAACCATACAGTGTTTACCGATGTATTTGAAAATTCAAGATGGCGCCTCACTCCCTCTTTAACACGGTAAGTATGGGAAAAGGTGTTATAAATAAAAAACTAGAAAAAATACTATTAAAAACCCGCCGGGTTTGTATTACTGTACACATAGATTCGAAAAAGTTGTCAAAAAACAAATATATAACAAATAAATGTTATCAAAGGCAAGATAAGTTACTTTTCTACCAAACTGGATATGTTTTTCGTGTTTTTATTCAATGTAACATGTTTATTCAGATCGAAAACCATACAGTGTTTACCGATGTATAGGAAAATTCAAGATGGCGTCTGACTCCCTCTTTCACACGGTAAGTTTGAGAAAAGGTGTTATAAATAAAAACTGGATAAAATACTGTTAAAAACTCGCTCAATATATGTTACCGTGACATATATTCGGCGGGTTTTTAATAGTATTTTTTCTTACGAAAACTTACGGTGTTAAAAAGGGGGTGAGGCGCCATCTTGAATTTTCCAATACATCGGTAAACACTATATGGTTTTCGAGATGAATAAACATGTTACATTGAATAAAAACACAAAAATATATCCAGTTTGGTATAAAAGTAACTTATCTTGCCTTTGATAACATTTATTTGTTATATATTTGTTGTTTTGACAACTTTTTCGAATCTATGTGTACAGTTATACAAACCCAACCCGCCGAATATATGTCAAGCTATGTCACGGTAACATATATTGAGCGAGTTTTTAACAGTATTTTATCCAGTTTTTTATTTATAACATATTTTCCCAAACTTACCGTGTTAAAGAGGGAGTCAGACGCCATCTTGAATTTTCCAATACATCGGTAAACACTGTATGGTTTTTGAGCTGAATAAACATGTTACATTGAATAATGTCACGACCCGGTTAATGGATGACCGAATTGATTGGCAGTCAGATCGCGACATAAGAATTTATTTTATTTTATATCCAACATCTCATAATTATCTTCGGTTAATCGTCAGATGTCGGATTAACCAGCGAAACATATACATTAAGGAGAACGGAACAACAGAGCCAAAAATAACGAAACGAACACTCAATAAAAGTTTAGAATTCAAGAAAGATTTTTATACACAAAGGAAGAAGAAAAAGTTCCGATAAAAAGAATGAGTGAGACAGACGTATTTCTGGGGATGTTTGTCAGATGTATGCGACATGCAAAATACAGTACAGTATGCATAAAAGTTTGTTGAAAGGAAAAGATATTGGCATGAGATAGGCCAAACTTATCTGCTTTTATCCGTTAGGGTAAACACGGATTAAAAGTTTGCAAACACAATATCCAAGAAAATGGCGAAATCCTCGAATCTTAGTTCCAAAGAAGAATTCAATCGACAATACGATTGTATTTGGAATGATAATCCGCAATTTAATTAATTCAAATCTCAGCCAGATTAAATGTTGAGGTTAATCGACAATACGATTGTACTTGACTAATAATCCGCAATTTAACTGATCCAAATCTCAATCTTCGATGAGGTCCGATTCTCGGAGCGAAGTGTTTGATATACAGGGCAGTCTCGCTTCTTTTCGCCAACTTTTTATTTATTTTCAAATCCCTCGTGCTTCGAGTTTCCCGCCACGAATGTTCACTGTCTGGTTGCCATGACGACGTATTTCCGCTCGCTACGGCGATATTCACACCCAACCTCTGTCCCATTTCCCTCAGCCAAGTGTCTGCCACGCCACATCATTCACAGAGAGAGGGGGTTATCTGGTTCATTAGATTTTTAAGAAAGAGAGAGATAGCGAGATATATATAGAGAGTAAGTAGAGAGATTGACTGTTCGCTTTGCTCTAACGTCACAACTTCACCTTTTTAAAATGTAATTTATAAGTAATTAAAGAACGCATTCTAATCTTTAAAATCTATAATACAACGAAATATTCAATTGCTTATAATACTTATACAAACAACTTGTGTTTTTTTAATTATTTTTTTATTATTAATATTAGATGAGTTTCAGTATAAATCATCGTGTTCTTTATTTCAATCCAATTTTGAAGTTTTGTAACGCTGTCTGTAAAAATTACTGTTAATTATTGACAGTCTAAGAGTTCCACATATCTTGCTTGTTGGGACTTCGGCGATGACGTCATTTTTTCAGCTGGCCGGCCATCTTTATAACGAAGGCCACACCACCATCCCCCCCATCAAAAGGGGAAGCCTGGCATTTTCTCACCCGAAAGGGCGGAGCTTGGCAGTTTCTCCCCCGAAAGGAGGGAGCCGGTGTCCTCCCCAAGGGTGGGGGGGCGAAGAGGCCAGGAAGAGGTGACTTTTTTCTTTGGGGGGGGGAGAAGCCTCCAGGCACCCTCCTCCCTGAAGGTGGGGTTGGGGATTATCTCTCCCTGAAGGGGGGAGGCTGTCACCAAGCATGTAAATCCAGAGGGGTGACTTTTTTTGTAACCCCTCGGAGTGGGAAGGGGGCCGATCACCCAGGCAACGCCAGGTAACCCCTGCTAGTCATTTATAAAACAATACTTTTGTAAGATTCATTCGCTAATATCATAATTTTATTTCAGAGATCCTGCCTAGTTGCATTTAAAATTTGTTAACCAATATTTCAATCAATCTCATTTATTTTTATTTTTATTTTTATATATTTTTTTAGTCATGTTCACCCCATTACAAAACATGTCGCCATTTGGACGTAAGGGGCTACTATTTGGGGCCAGGCCTAGGAAAGATTTACAAGATATTTTTTTTATGTTACATTTACACTTTTGCATATCAGTACAGCCAGGAAGGCAGTAAGCAGGAAGGAAATTCCAAAGTCTAGCTGTTTGATGGAAGAAACTATTAGAATGGAAATCTTTCTGGTATTTAGGAACATCAACAGTGAAGGGGTGAGATCTTATTTATCTTGTTTGTACGTCGGGACGGTATAATTAAAACGAGTTCATCAGAACACATTCCATCAACATATTTGTAAAGCAAGCACAGTGGTGAAACATTGCGGCGATCGGACAGGGGCTAGATCTTAGTTGATAACGTGGGACCGATTAGATTTACAACTCCTTTTTGGACTTTATCTATGAGTTAGAGAATCGTGGTAGATGTCCCAGCCCAGATGTGGCAAAATACTGCATACTTATATATGTAAGAAAGCTCAAGGAGTTGTTTGTATGGAATGATTTAATTGGCATCCTAATAGTCAGAAAATATGACGGAAGTTGACTAAACCGCAATCATTTTGATCGATCAATCCCGGCACTTTTCTGACTGACAAGTGAAGCATGAAGATTGAAATCTAGTCGGATCTGGAGACGTGGTTGAGTATGCAGCTAGATCTAGCGAGACGGATTATCTATCCATCTATCTAGTTCATTCATTTCTATCTCTCATATTGGTGCGAAAATGTCTGCAAATGTGTTGTGTTTTTTTTAAATAAGCCTTTAAAAAATTAAACGTGCAGTCTCGGTTTGGTTTAATAAAACGGATGAAAGAGTAGACGCGTAACAACGATGATGATAGCAGCAACGCAGAAATATTCTAACAAGAGCCTCAAAACATGTATGATTATCACCAATCTTGTTCCCCTCGTTCTCTATGTTAAGGATTACGTTTTATTTATAAATACGTCATTAACATAGGGACGTAAGGTTGTCATAGGATCTATAAAGTAAGTTTTGCTTTTAGAATATTTCATGATTTAAGGCATTTCGCGATTTTATTAATACTGAGTTCTGGCAACTAATTAGCTAAACGTTGCGACATCTCGTGGTCACTTTACGTAACCTTCCGGAATATGTTGAAACAAGTTGTAAGATATTGGGTCGTAAAGTAGATCGATGCATAGTTTTCCATCGCTATTAAATTTCTGTATTTGAATAAACTCAAAAAGCGTCGATGTGTTCTATAACTGGCAACCAAAATAAAATCCATTTTTAGAATAATGACTATTTTGACATTTCTTTTGTTTCTTTTGCCCAGTTTCGGATTTCTCCATTTTAGTAGCTGTTGAGGTCTGTTTACGGATCCGAAAATTACAATGTATTCGCAGGCAACAATAATGATACTGTACATTGTCTTATGATAGCTGCTTTAATCATTTTTCTTTATTTGCTTACTAACCGCAGATCTACAAACAAATATATCCTCTCGCAAAGCATCTCTCTTTTTTACTCTAAGCAAATATTGCTGCGTAGGATGAAGACCTCAATATGTCACCTGATCGCCAACGTTATCTGCTTATAAATATGCAAGAACACAGTGAATTTCAATTAGATTATTCCTGGCTTCGAAATTCAAACCTCAAAGGATTCTTCGAAATGGTAATCGCGTATGGATAAATATACGAATATAATTCATAAAAATATCCCTCTAGCATTAAAATTAATCATAAAACTAATAAATATTATTTTTCAAAATACTGACAGTACCTCGCAGCAAAAACAAAAAAACAAAAAACAAAAAACTAATCGCTAATCTAATAAAGCAATAATGATCTTATGTTAGAATGGATGTCTATAGTATCTAATACAAGGATTGTAATATATTTTCCAATCTATTATTAAGATATACCTGTATTTATTTAATTATATTTACATATGTGTAAGAAGAAGAAGGAATGCAACTTCCAACTTGGTGTTGCTGCCCTAAGAAAACTATTGGATCAAGATAAAAAAGACGGAAAAACGAAAACGGAACTTTTCAGTGGACATAATTAAATCTGAAATATATAAAATGTCATTATAGAACTAATGACCAATAAAGCACTAAGAAATGCCCCGTAAGCCTATGCCATATACTAGAAAAAGATGGAATTGTAGGGTAAATTGAGAGTAGGTAGACTAGACAAAAACTATACAAACAGCTTATGTCTTAAAGAAAATCATCGAACACGGAAACAAACACACATAAAAGCTGAATAATAAACAACTGCATGAAAACGGCAGAAGTAAAACAAAAAAAAACATGAAAGGGACACAACATTACACCAAGGAAAGGATATAAATTGTTTTCTATAAAATAACATGAGCCTCGGCTTATACCATACGGATGTAATGATTATGAGTACATTCGGGTCTTTCCTCCTTAAAACATTGTGATTGACTGGTTGACACATAAAAGTCGACTGGAAAATCTATCCGCGAGAGATGTCGAAAAGTACACACGTTTTACGCTAGGACCACTTCCTTTAATTACGATACTCTTCAGTAGGGCGACTTTTTAGATTACTACTCAAACAGATGCAAGACTGCTTAACTACTTCAAGCTATATATATATATATAGACATATATATATATATATATATATATATATATATTCCTTTCGTAAGACATGTCGGGGTCAACAGAAGTTGATACTCGTCAAAACATGTTACGATTCAAATGTCTGCACTTTATTATTTCACCCCCTTTTATCAAAATGTATGACGAAGATATTTTGTACTTCTTCCCGTTAAAATTATCAGGAAACAAATATATCCAACCTGGTCGTATGGAAATTGTCATGTCATAATTCACTGTAAAACAAAATCCACAATAAATGTCATCGGGCGTTAATCTTTGCGCTATGTTGAAACTACAATCCAGTCACATCTGACCTCATAGCCTCTTAGTAAAACCAAAATTTAATTCCAGAAGCGTCACTCCGCTCTCGTCGACACTACTCCCGGTCGAATTTATCCGAAAGAACACAAATCGAGAACCATTGCCTCATCAACGCGTGCAAATCAACGTCCCTGGCTTTATAGACACCCTCATATTTCGACAAGTAGCACCACAAAACGTAAATATCCTAGGCCTTACTCCTAATGACATTATTGACATTCAAATGATTTTTCTCCCTCTCTCTCTCTCAGACAACACAGGAAAAATAAATTCCCTTTTGTCAACATTCAACGTCTTTTTTTGTTTTCGACAACACGCGTGTATTTTCACTATTTTTTCTCTAGTGCCATTCATCTTTTATTCTGTATTATTCTTTCTTTCAGTGTATACGATTTTACATATTTTTTTTTTATTTTTCTAGCTTTTTTGTTTGTGAATGTGTATGATTTTCACTATGATTTTTTTTGTCTATTTTGTTGTCTAATTTTTTCTTTAATGTCTCTAGTTAAAAAGGCGATCCTTACATTTCCCAAATATTTCTTGTATATATATTTTGTCTTTGTTCTTTTGTTTTTTCTTCTTTGTTTCTAGTGGTGACCAGCTTTTTTTAATCTGCGACTTGGAGTCACAGAATGTCAAGGCGACCAAATTGACGTATTTTGTGTAGTCATTGTAGATTATATATTTTTAACTAGCGAACCATACATCTGTATCTATGTACGTTGTGTTCGATATATAAATGACTACAGTCCTCGAGTCCTAAATATCTATCAAACAGCCCGTGACTTGTCTCGTTTTGTGTGTGCGTGTTAGACATATACACCCGTAACGTAGACGACATACTTGTTTGCTTTTTGCTGCTACTGGGAGATTCATTCATCGTTTTGCGTAGAGCAGAAGATGTTTAAATGGAAACAATTCAAGAAAGGAAACCAAGACGAATGAGTGGTATTATATATTTTTATTCGCTCCGCAGTAATCTCGACATCTCTTGGCTTGTGCTTTCCCGATTTGAGACCGCCACCTTCGCTTTACTGAGACCATCTACAACCATCTTGCTTTTTCGGAATCTATGATCCAACTCAACTAAGCTTACTCAGCTTACTCAAACCAGAACACCTGACACGAGACGTCTGTTCTTCGCTCACGTACTTCCGGTGCAACTCACCGGCCAACAGAGTTTGATACGTGTCAAAGTATGTCATGATTAAAATCGTTGTTGTATATTCCGTGAGATAGATGAATAAATATATTGCCAGATAAAGAGATAGATAAATTGATAAAAAATGCTTCTACCCGGCTATTATTTAACAGCAGCAGTCCGAAATAATAAACCACAAAGCCATACTAGAAATGTTCTTGCTGTTTCTGAGTTAAGGATTTATTAGTAGATACCACACACAGTCTCAGGAATAAGAATTGTGGATCAGTCTCAACGGCTTCATATTTGCTGAGCGAAACTTTTGTCCCAAGTGTAATTGCCTAATCCTTTTTTTTTAAGTGTACTCGTGGACATTTTCTATAGCTATTAAATCTATGACTGCCTCTCCTATGGAGTTTGCTTTGACTTCATTCACCTTTTTGTCTCCATTTACTCAACTTGAAATGCTGTGAATTAACGGATCTTCCGTGAAAGGTTCATATGTCTGGAGAGACGTAAGGCACCTCCTTATATCTCTCACATCCCACTCTCTTCTTGCTAAAGTATCATCCTTGCACTGGTCACTAACGTCATAACGAATGCCTGCTAGTTCTTACATTGTAAATGATTTCAGCATACGCTGGCGGTGATAGCATCCAAACGAATCGTTGAATTTCGTCCATTCCTCTGCCAGGAGTAAAACGTCCAGACGTCTTTATGCTTCCTATTAGCACTTTGCATATATGATGTTTCCTGTTGTAGCGAATATTGGTAGCATTTTCCTTAAAAACGTCGAGGTGCAATTCACAGTTCTCGGTGCGCTCTGCCTTGATAAACAAAGAAGGTATTGAATCCACAATTTTGCTGTTCACTGGTTAACCTTTGCTTCCTAGAATGGTTGATTAACTGGGCAATACTTGTCACGGACTTTGATGGCAGAACATTATTCAATGCCCGAGTCTCATCAAGGAGACCTTTCAGTAGCTCCCGAGCTTCCTTCAAGTCTTCCTTTTGAGCGAATAACTCTTCTGCATTAGTGTTTGGTTGGTCATGCACAGTAACATCTTAAACTGGTAAATAATAGGCTTTCGCTAAAAAAGAAAGCATTCAGAGCTGCATATACTAAGAAGTGAGATCGAATAGCTCTTAGAATTGCGTGACTGTTTTTTGTTCAGTATACACAAGTTCAAAAAATTCTTGCAATCTAGAATCTGATATCACATAGCCAATTGACCGCAACAAGCTCATCTGTGTATGGAGCCCACCAAGTCGCAAGACAAATTATTTCAGGGAACTGAAAGTAGTTTGTAACTCAACTATCATCTTTGCTTTCAACAGAAGTGACTGATCTAATGTTAAAATTGGTGTAA
Organism: Euprymna scolopes; assembly: GCF_053919585.1. Taxonomy (NCBI): domain Eukaryota; kingdom Metazoa; phylum Mollusca; class Cephalopoda; order Sepiida; family Sepiolidae; genus Euprymna; species Euprymna scolopes. The sequence goes on from NC_136501.1 coordinate 40,684,187, forward strand.
TGCTTTTCCTGGCTATATGACTAATGTAACATAAGGTTGAGTACACGCAGGTTGGGTAATCAGGTTCATGTAGATCATTGGCAAAAATCTGTGGTTGATTTCACAAAATATATTCCTTTGTGCAGTGACTGCATAAGGGCTGACCATGTAATTCTGGCCGGATGTAAAATTAGTCCTCCCAAAGGATGTCAACATTAGCAGTGGAATCGACAACTTTGTTAGCGTGGATCTCTTTAAATGTCGCTGGGGTTTTCTTGGTGTGCTTTGAATTTATGATACTTGATGTTGATTGTTCCGACCCTTATATATTCTGAATGGGCCCAAATCATTTTTGCGTTAACTTTCTGAAGTGTAAATATATTATGATGTCCATACCATGGAATGTGTTGAACCGATCTATATTCTTTACATTATGATTCTCATTATCATTATGTGTATTTTACGACAGGGCAACTCCAGGCGGCCTAATAGTTTATTTAAAAAAATGAGAATAAACGCCAGATGATTAGTCGTAAGGTTGGTGGCTGCTTTTTCATGGATAACTAGAACTGATAACAGGTGAGATTCCGAGTCTATAGCGAATTACTGTTTTAGTTAATTGACATTCCTAAATGAAAGGTTTCATTCATATCTGCTGCCTATGTCGCTGATAAAACAGACGATTTTCTGCTGTAAAAGATATATGATATATCACTCTTGACAACATTCTTTACTTGTACAAGAGCTAAGCACTCTTAAAATGGGGTATTTATCTCACCTCTAGGATAAAACTGCTAAGAGTATTCTTCTACGCCTTGAGGAGATTTAAAATCGGTATCGAAATCCAGTTGGCCTTGCTTTTATCTATATCTTCTTTCTCCTTTTCACGGCAGTAACGTTTGCATGGTGGTAATTTTCTATTCATGCGTCCTTGTAGAATATTGCCAACAGACGCTTGTTTACTATAATATCGGATAAACAAATTCCATTATTATATGTCGGTGCCATAAACTCCTAAAACAGCCTATTTTGTTACATACTATCGCTGACTGCTTCCCAACTGACTATAACGTGGCTTTTTAAAGTCTAACGCGAATAAGGTCTGTGTTGAACGGCCCTTCTAAATAAACGAACACTACCCAAGTTAATCTATTTCTCATAGTCTTTGTGTTGTCTTATATATTTTTTATTTATTTTATTAATATATATGTATCTATATAAGTATATATATATATATATATATATATATATATATATGTAAAAATGAAAATTTGGTTCGTTAAAAGTAAATAAAACCATATTTCTACGTTACCAATTTATTTGAAATTTTCAGACAACCCATCTTTAGAGTCGAGGTCTGTTTTTATGTCATTAAAATAAATCTACCTCGCGAATTAATAAAATATTAAATAAAATATAAATATTTTTCGAAGTCGTTTCTGCGAGACTTGCCCGGTTTTATTTCTGGTAACTTCCGTTTAGACTACTACAAGGTAAGTAAAAAAAAAAACTTACTTATGCAGAGAGTGATCCGTGCTGAAATAATAATGTTGTTATTTAAAAAGCCATTCTTAACGTGAGGAAGGGAGGGTGTTTCGTACATATTCTGTACTGTAACCTTACAATTGAATAAACACATATCATAAAACTTTAATTAAACGTGGAAATACGATTTTAAAAAATAGCGCTGATCACTCTCTGCATTAGCACACACACAAAAAAAATAATCCCATGTTTCAAAAATTTAAATTCATTTATGTACTTACCAATTTTTTATGTTAAGCCTTTTCACTCATGAAACATTACGTTTTAATTGCTTAGTTTCTTTTCACGGCATTGTTTACATAAAAAAAGTTTGTTTTAATTTTTTCTAAACTGTTTCGTTTTTACGACATGCCTCAACATATTATAAAAACCGTAACCTCCCCATGTGAAAAAAAACGCCCTTCCATAAACCTCGAAAGCCGTTCTTAATATGGGGAGGTTGGGGGTGTTCATTCCGAAAGCCGTTTTAACATGGGGAAGTTTAGGTGTTTATAATATGCTGGGGCGAGTCGTAAAATTAACGAAGTTGCTATCTATTATTTATTGCAAAAATTGCTTGAAATTTATTTATTTGAAAAAAAATACATTTTGGTACTCCTTGGGCGTTGAGTTCCATGGCGACCAGCAGAAAAAAATAGTCGCTCCCTTAGTCCCCCACCCCACCCCGCACGTAACATATTTTATTTACTGACGTTGCCGTAACTAAACGATTATTTGTCACATTTACAAACATTTATTTATATATTTATTTTAAAAAAAGTTCAACTTTTTATGAATATTAAAAGAAAAATAGGTACTCATGCAGAGAGTGATCCATGCTGAAATAATAACGTTATTATTTAAAAAGCCATTCTTAACATGGGGAGGGTGTTTTGTACCTATTTTGTACTTTAAACTTGCAATTGAATAAAAAAACATGATTTAAAAAATAGCGCGGATCACTCTCTGCATTAGCACCGAAAAATGTTACTAAACATTTATTAACAATTTGTCACTTTTACAAACATTTGATTTAAAATTTCTTTTTAAATAACGATTTTATCGACTTTTTTTTAAATATCCCCCCCCCCAAATGGTGTTTATTCCGAAATCCGTTGTTAACATGGAGAGGTAGAGGGTGTTTATTCAGAAAACCGTTCTTAACATTTGTGGAGGTGGACCTAATGTAAAGAAAAAAATAAATAAATAAATTAATTAAAAAAAAACTAAATCATTTACTGATAACTTCTCACTTTTACAAATATTTTTTAATTTACATGCGCGGATGAACAAATTATTGAATAGTGCGAAAACAAAACATTTGTGTAATAAACTTCGGGATAATTTTTTGGGTAATATTTACATTTAGGTCCACCTCCACAATTTTCTTTTTTAAATAACGACTTTTATTGATAAATAAATTTACTTCTCCGCAACTTTTATTGATAAATAAATCTACTTCTCTGCCACAGGCACTGAACCCCTCCTTTTTTTAATAGTATTTTCGGGTGGGTATGCTGACAACAAATATCAGTTAAATTTAGCAAATAGCCCCCCCTCCAAAAGTAGTGTTTATTCCGGAAGCTGTTCTTAAGATGAGGATGTTGGGGGGTGATTATAAGGTGGACCTAATCTAAAAAAAACAAAACAAAAAAAAAAAGTTTTTTATGCGCACATAAGCAACTATTTTTTTATTAACTTTTTTTTTACTTTTTTATTTAAAAATTAGTAAATTTCAATGAATAGAATGATAAATAATTTATCATTAATATGTGTTTTTGGTTTTGTGTTGAATGAAACTTTTTTTTTTCATTACAACAATAATGAACCAATTTAAATCTTCCGGCATGCGTTTAAGGGTTACGAAATTATCAATAAATCATTTAGTTACTAAGCCAACATCAATAAATAAAAAAATGTTACGTGCGCATGCATTAACCTTGACTGGGGGGGCTAAGGGAGCGACCATTAAATAATTATGCTGGTCGCAATGGAACTCAACGCCCATGGAGTACCTAAAGTGGAACTTATGCACTTATGTTATCGTGCTATTTTTTAAAATAGTATTTTCATGTTAAATTCAAATTTTACAATATGTTTTTCTTTTATTAATTTGTTAATGAAAGTTCAGATAACTCGGTCGGTTTCTAATGTGAGAAAAATCTAGCCCCCCCCCAAAAAAAAAAGTGGTACTCTGGATAATAACAAAGCATTAAAATTGCCTCAGTCTCGAAAGATTTCTTTTCTACTGAACGAGGGAAAAAACGGTGAAGTGTAGTTCACCTTCTGTTTCTCTCCCCCTCTCTCTCTTCCTCTCTTAATATCTCTCTCTATCCATCTCTCCCTTTCCCTCTCTCAATCTATCTTTCTCTCTATATCACCCTCTCCATCTTTCTTTGAGCTCCTTTCTCTCTCTAGCTCCCTCTATCTCTCTACTTTCCTCTGTCTCATCCCTCTCTGTTTCTAACTCTCCCCCTCTCTCTGTTTATCTATCAATCCCTTTATCTCTCTAACACTTTCTCTTTCCCTATTTTCCTCTCACTTTCTCTTTTCTATCTATATATCTTCCTCTCTATCTGTCCATCTCTAATTCCTCATCCTATTTTAGTCTCCTAAATTTATTACAGTCAATAAAGCATTATCAAAATATGGATAAATCCTTTTTTAGTCACCTAATTTTCTGACTGTGAGAATAGAAGTTATTTGGAAATTACTGCTACCTTGAACAGCACCAAAAGTAACTGGTAAAACCTTTCTAATTAAATTGATTTTGGCAGCCATTTGGTAAGAAAATGACATACCCTTAACCCTTGCTGCATGAGGAATACCTGCGACCTTGCTACCAAGTAGAAGAATTATTTATTCTAGTTTAAAACATGCAATTTTTCAAAAATCTCATGTTCGACATCTCCAAAACATCCAATATGGGGAAAATATTGCAGAAATGCAAACTTATTGTTTAGGATGAATGCACAATGATACGCAAAAAATCACCTGAGGCTCTTGGTCGAAACTTACAAGATTTGCGTGGCGATGTCAGACCATTTGGGAATGCAGTAATATTGCTTGCAGGAGATTTCAGACAAATGTTACCTGTTATTCTACAATCAACACTAGCAGATGAAATAAATGCTTGCCTCAAATACTCTACTTTTTTGTTCCATGTGAAGACATTAAACTTAACTCAAAATATGCATATCCATTTGGAGACTGTTCGATCCGCACACAAACTTTTGCATCACTTGTGGGAAATTGGGTACGAAAAAGTGCCAGCTGATCAGAGTTAAGGGCAAAATTCTTTGACTTTTAACTTCTGTAATTTCTGTAATTTTATTTCATCAAAAGAACAGTTAGTTTAAAAGGTTTTTGCAGATATTCAAATTATAAGAATTCCATTTGACTGAGTGAATGAGTTATTCTCGCAGGTCAATACAAAGATGCCCATGAACTTAACGCTATTATTCAATGTAAAATTCCAAGTGAGGTAGTCAAATACAAATCCATCGACACTGTTGTGAAAGCAGATAAAGTGGTTAATCATCCAACAACCATATTTGCCAGGGATGCCACTGCATGTATTGCAACTGAAATTTGGTGTACTAATTATCATGTTGTGAAATATAAACCAATCCAAGCTTTGCAATGGCACATAGCTTGCAGTAAAAAAAATGAACACACAATATCATAGAAACAACAATCTTAACAGGACCTTTCACAAATGAATATATCTTCATTCCATGCATTCCTATGATTCCACCGGATACATCATTACATTTTAGGAAATTACATATTCCAATTTTATTGTCATCGTCAACAACCATCAACAAAGCACAGGGAACAATCTTTACAATTGTGGGCCTTACAGTTACACACTGACTGTTTTTTCACATGGACAATTTATGTTACGTATTCAAGAGTCACCAAACCGGAAAATCTTTATATCAGCTAAGAAAATGGAACAACAAAAACTGTGTACCCATGCAAAATGGAAATTTAAACCTATAAGAAACATGCTTTTTCTCATTTTGGAACTTTTTCCATTGCGCCAATTTGAGCAACAGCAACGCGTGGCAGGGTACACCTAGTATATATATATATATATATATATATATATATATATATATATATATAGAGAGAGAGAGAGAGAGAGAGAGAGAGAGAGAGAGAAACATAAGTCTTACAAATTCTCAGGAAAATGAAACGCGAAATATTCTGTGTAGCTTAATTGCCCTATATATTTTCATACGCACACACAAACACACACACACACACATATATATATATGTGTGTTTGTGTGTGCATATATATATATATGTATATATATATATATATATATAGAGAGAGAGAGAGAGAGAGAGAGAGAGATTATACTCATTTCATAAGTATACAAAATGACTATAGAATCAAAATCAAAACATGTGGCATTCCAGCCACGTTTTCTACCGTTTCATCCGTCGAAATATAGATGAGAAAGGTTTAAAATTTAAATATTTAAAGCTATTAATTAATTTACGCAGACGAAACGTTAATATACATATATCTTCAATTGAAATGCACATTTTGCATTTGAACATGCCGACATATTTCTGTATGGTTTATCCATTCATTAAACATAGAGTCTACTGATTATAAACCACCTTGGTGTATGCTTACAATTTACTCTTTATTTAAGTGCAATATGACCAGTAATTTACGGTTAATTATTTACACACGAACAGACTTACATGCATTCATATGTGCTTTCTATAAAAAAGAATGTCGTGGAAATGCCAATGTCTCCTTCTTCGTTATTCTCTATTTACTGTTACTAATAATATTTATATTTAATTGATAGATATGAAAAACATCCTTTATTTGGCGTTACAGTAACTCGTGCATAGCTTTGTTAATTTCATCCAGTGTTAAGTCATATATTGTCTTAAATAGAAATTCCCTATATTAAACCTAAGTAAATTATGCACTATCGATTTTAGCCTTTCTTGCCGAGGTCACTTATCGCTTCACGGATGATTGCGCGCGAGGTTGGGATAGATTTCAACAAGGGTTTCCACTAACTTGAACTGATATTCGATTAATGGCGTAGCAATTCTCGACAAATAATAGATAAATGACCAAGAAAGGAAAACTAATGGCTACCCTGTAGCATTACAACGGGATTTATCACCAGCATCACTATTATATCTCAGCGTTGTGGTCCTTACTCTGTGTGCGTAAGCAAGTTCGACACTTACACGTAAATCGCGTCAGATTCGGCCAGACACGTCTGTTGAATAACGTGTAATTAATCAGGTAGTACTCTTAACACTGCTACTACTACTACTACTACTACTACTACTATTAAACATAATTAATAATGATATTAATATTAAAAATAGTAATGCTATTCTTAAACAATTTTAAGCTCCCAAACGTACGAATTAGACCAAATATCTTAGGAAGGACAGTTGATAGGCTCAGTGTGAGAAAAGGGTTCAACTTGGTACTATTAATGATACTAATACTATATCCTACGACGACTGCGACAACTTTTTATAAGCGCAATATTTCTTATAATACTAATACTGCTGCTACTACAACTACTACTAAAATATTAATAATAATTGCTGAATACGTGTCAGAATCACATTAAATGCATCAGCAACTCAGCATTCTAGATTTACAATTTATGAGATCTACATTGAAATGTACTACATCGACTGCTGGTACTGTTGATAACAAAAACTTTGGCTATAATAGCAATAACAGCAAAAACAATATCATCAACAACAACAACAATAATAATAATAATAATAATAATAATAATAATAATAAGGATACAACACATAACAGAAATTAACATACAGAGGGCATATTCCAAGGAGACTCCCTATCACCATTACTGTTCATTATAGCAATGATGCTCCTTAACAGTATTCTGAGAAAGTGCCAAACCGGATACAATTTTTCTAATACAGCGGAAAAAATTTAACCACCTGATATACATGGGCGATTTGAATTTTTTTGCAAGGACCGAAAAAAAGCTAGAGACACTAATTAACGCTACCAGGATCTTCAACCATGATATTCAACTGGAATTTGGAATGAAAAAGTGCACACTGCTAGTTATAAGAAAAGGAAAACTGGGAACGACAGAAGGCATGGAACTACCAAACCAAACAGAGATGAGGGCACTAGGGGAACAAGACGACTATAAAATACTTGAAGAATTCTGGGAGCGGTCACCATCAAAGCAACAGAAATGAAAGAGAGAATTGAAAAGGAACACGTCAGGAGGAAAGAAACCTCCTAGAAACAACATTATATAGCAGAAACTTAATAAATGGTATAAATACATGGAGAGTATCACTAGTAAGCTACTCTGGAACGTTTATAGGGTGGACAAAAGAAGAACTGAGGCAGCTCGATCAGAAGACCAGGAAATCATGACCAGGCACAATACACTACACCCAAAAAATGATATTGACAGACTCTACGTGAAATGAAAGACTGCTGGAGAGGACTAATCAGCACAGAGGACTGTGTGAATGACACACACACAAAAAAAGAACCTGAAAAATACATAATGCAAAATACTTAAAGGATAATTATGGCAGCGAGAGGCACTGAAACAAAACAGAAAACAGAGAGTCAAATGGCAAAACAAGAAAAGAAAAATGGGAAAAGATATAACTGCGCGGAATATTCATAAGAATGCCAAAAGATGAGAATAAAGAAAACACTTGGACATAGATGCGGAAAGGACATGTGGACCGAGAACTGAATCCCTAATAACCGCAGCACAAGATAACTCGATTGGAACCAACCATATCAAAGCAAAGAGCGATAAAACACAAGAAACAGCAAATGCAGACTCTGTGGAAAAAGAGACGGAGCGACAAACCATATAATATATGAATGCAGCAAACTGGCCCAAAAGGAATAAAAAATCAGGCACGACCAAGTGGGGAGGGCAGTATACTGGGAATTATGCAAACAACTGCATTTTGAACGTACAGACAAATGATACGAGCATAAGCCCGCAACAGTGCTTTAAAACGAGAGCCACAAAATCGTATGGGACATCGGCATACAGACAGAAAAACATATCCAAGATAGGAAAACCAAATGTAATATCCAACAAGAAATAAAAAATTCCTGTCAAATTGTAGATTTTGCTGTCCCAGCTTACCACATTGTGAGTATGGAATAAAAGGAGAAACAGGGCAAATATACAGAGCTAGCCAGAGAACTAAAAGGGATTTGGATGATGAAGGAAGTCAAAGTAATACCTATAATAGTAGGATCACTAGGAACAATTCAGAAAAACTTTGAAAAAAGAATGGGAGAAATTGGAATCTTAGGAATGGCTGAAAAGATACAACAACTAACGATAATGAAAACGGCTGAAATATTAAGAGAAACCCTCGAATGCGGAGAATAATACACATGGACAACATGCGTGAACCATATAAACTGCTGCAGAGGCAAAACAGGAAGAAACGTTGATAAATCCAGTCTCTCTGATAGTCTTATAAGGGTAGTTGTCGATATGCAGAAATCAGAAGCTCATAGTATGAATTCTGGACCCAACTCTTTTCTAATCTTTATAAATGATCTCCCAAATAATATTCTTAGATCATTTGTGAGGGTTTGTGCTGACGACACCACAATCTATGGCAATATTTCTTTCTGATCTTGATTACGTGGTGCAATAGAGAAAAAATGGCGTGTTAATTTTAATCCATCTAAAAACAAGCTTCTCTATTTTCATTATAATCGCTCTGACACGCATCAGGCCCCAACTGAAGTGAATCACACTCGTCGTGGGTAAGCACGCTGTCTTGATAAGCTTCTAGGTTTGACCTTATCTACTGTTCTGAAATGAAACACATACATCAAATCTCTTAGTAAGATCGCTGGAAAAATGGTTAGATGATTCTATGCTTCAGTAGGTATCTAACTGCCGATGAAATTCTCTATCTGTATAAAAACCAAGTTAATCCTAAAATAGAGTACTAATGCTACATCTGGGGAGGAACTGCTCGACGTGCCTTATCTTGCCTTTAGAGAGAGAGAGAGAGAGAGTGAGAGAGAGAGAGAGTAAAAACCGGCTTCGAAATCTCGTATGCGATTCTCTATTCTTTTTCCCACAAAATAGACGTTGCGACCCTATCTCTGTTCTCTCGTAATTTTCCTAACATATGCTTGTCTGAGCTCCAATTCATGCCCTCTTGCTAAATGTTCACAAAAATACTCGAATTTTTACAACCACTATCATCAATTGCTCCCACTCTCTATTTGTGTATAAATCTAAACGCAGATTATACGAACAAAGCTTCATTCAAGGAACTGCCCGCCTTTAAAACACTGTTCCGCTGACCTCGTTCCGGCCTACTACAGTCTGGCAGACATTAGTCTAATATGAAAATATTCTTGTCGAACAGTCTTCTTAATCATTAAAATTTTATCCAACTTACACGATTAACGATTACTAAACTAACACCTTACATTCATTAACTTGAGTGGCATTCGAGTCTTGGTAAGTGATAATAAAATAATAGAAATACTATAATTATCTAACCTCATGCACTGTAAATTTCCCAGAACTTACTGTGACGTGTGTGAGATTATGAAGAAAAACCAACGACGAAGAACAGCGTCGATATTTTGACATCAAAAGAATGAAGATTATTACATACCCGTGGAAGTTTATTTCGAAAAACCGCTAAATATCATCAACAAGTACTCAATGGTAAAAGGTGTCTGCTATGACACTTGGTTAATTGCAATAGAACTCGAAAAAAAAATCGGTAGGTTATGGTAATTGTAAAGATTTACTAGCACTCGGGCATCATGAAATATAACCCGTTCTTACCGGTGGACTAACCGAATCAATAACTAATAACTAATTCCAAATGGGAAATAATCGGTATAAATATAATGAGTCCCACTTGTTGAACTTAGGTTGTCACCTATCACCCAAACTTTTAAAATATTGGAGGGCGTCCTATTACCATGTATACAAATATAATATCTTGTGTCAACATGTAACATTTAAAACGTTACTAATTTTAAAATGAAATTTCCAAAATTAAATATAGTTGTTATAAATAGAATTTTGTTGATTAAAACGCGATATTAAGTTTTACTATTGGAAATATATTGAGCTTACAATTATAGTAAAGAGCTGCTTATTATAATTTATTTGTATTTCTCCAAGTAAGTGATTAGGTTAAACATTACACCACATATTTTTATGTATCATTTTTTCGCTGACACGGGTTGTTGTTATTGTTGTTCAAGATGATGATGATGATGCTAAGCATTTATGTTATACAAAATTAACAGATAAATCTTATTTGGCAGGGGGAAATATGTGCACTTTTTTTTGTAGGATAAACGGCTTTAGAACCGTTTACTCAAGTTTTTTTACATGTTTTTTATATAATGACTCAATACTTATCCAAACTAAAATAAAAGTTGATCCATGTGGATAGTGAGACAACACTGTAATTTACGGCGGATGAAACAAGGCAATATTTCGTTATTTAAGACAAGAGAAATTTATTTGTATTTGATTTGCAAACAATCATAATATAGGTAGCGGGAAGGCCGCCAAATCATATTGTGTTCTAAGGACCAGTATTTAGAATAAAGAAAGTTGACTCAAAAGAAACTTAGTTTTAAGTTCACAGAAGAAAAATAGGAATTATTGAGAATAGTTGTAAGGAGACGAGTTTTTTTTAATATTATTTAATTGGGATTCATTATTGAGATGAGTATTATTTATTAATTCATTTATTGCGGACTATTATCCTCATCCTTTTTTTAGTTGTTGTTTCACGACGTTTTGGCCAACTATTCTTCTAGCCTTTTCAGTTGGTAATCGCGACGGATAGGAACTTCAAATCTCCTAACCGCATCCTATGCCATTACTGTCATCCATAGTTGTTGTCGTGTCACCACGTTTCTGGCAAAGTAAGCCTCTGGCCGGCTTTAGGTAAGATTGAAACCGCTATCTTCATACAATTCTCAACTCGAACCGTAGAGATTGAACGTCTCTATCAACTGTGCTACGGGCCCAGAAGGGCGATCAAGGTTGGATTTTTGGTCTAATAAATCCACGTTAATTCATGGTTGTTTATTATCTGATCTTCTATGGTGAGACGACAACAAACTATGGATGGCAATAATTGCTGAGGGTGCAGTTAGGATATCTGGAGTTCCTATCTCATTAAAAATTCTGATCTATCGGCCTTGTAGTATCATCTGCATAGACGTCGACGAAAGAACGACGAATGGACAAAGAATGTTATGTACATCAAGAAGAGAATAAGACCCAAGATAGGAACGCCAAAGTTAATACTGTGAGCTTCAGATGTCTGTCTTTCAGCGTCCATCTAGGCAAACTTTTACGAGAGGTTCGGTTTGGTGATTGCCAAGAAAAAAAAACATTTCTAGCTTTTCCGTAGCTAGAAATATTATTGAATTAGACCTTTGTGCCAGATTCTGTACAATGACTTAGATATTCTTAAGGCTATTTCCCTAGCAACGAATCAATCGTCAATATAATCGTTAATGATTTATGGTATTACCTTCATCACATTGGCAGTGGATCTCTTGAAATGGAACCATATTGCATGTCGCTGAACAGGTTGTTTCTTACTGAGATGGTTGACAACTTTTCTATTTGTTTCGGATTCAACCAATTCCTCATGATGCACAGGAGGCTGATCGGCCTTTAGTACAATACAGAAGACCATCATTCTGAATTTTATTTACACTTGAGAGATGCCCGAGATTTTCCAAAGTGTTGAAAAGCATCTATTCGTTTAAGGTAGCGTTTGAACAATTTTGTTAGTATTAGATTAGTTCCGGTTTTAGCTTTTAGAGCACAATTTTTGTCGTTTTTTCAGAGCCAGTTCCTTTGCTTGAATGAGATATCTATTCTAAATTTGAATATAGCCTACCAGATATGTAGATATCGCTCAGAGTATTGCCAGATATGGTAAGAAATGTAGGCGACTAATATCACACAAACTCGAGCTTAATGCAAGTTTCTTTTTAAATATTAGATCTAATGTAAGAATTTAAATTGCTTTAATCGGATCAAGTACAACGATCATTAGGAGGAACTACATCGCAATGTTGACCCTTACTTCTCTATTGCATTACTGAAGGTTCGTTCCCAACCGAGGATCGTATTGGTACAGGTGTAAGTTAATTCTCTTTTTAATTCTCATAGTTTCTTTTAACCAGATTCAATGTGATGCCTCATATGCTGCTTCTTGCACGTCCATCACACCTCTTTGTTTTTCTTCCTCTGTTTAGAATTGATGAGCTTTCGTTCAACATATAATCGCGATTTCACAGACAAGTACTACTAATCTCTATTCTATCTCTTTTCTTGGCACTCAATCAGTAGATAAGTATGTCGCTCATTTTCTTTTTTATTATAGTTAAAAAAGTTTCAAGCATAACATTTTTCTGTTCTCAAACACATCTTATAGTTTCAGTAACTTGAGAATTTTGCACCCGGCATGATGTTGAATGCTATTGATATTGTGAAATAAATTATACTTTTGCTAGGAACCAATTTATTTTTTATTGTGTTTGTATAAGTTCTATGACGCACATGTCTTAAAACAAATTCGGGCAATGATTGTATCACTTTTTTATAAACACTCTGCATAGTAAAATTTCTCATGTAAATACACTAAACAATAGTTTCAAAAAGAGAATATTCAGAACCGCCATGTCTGATAGAATCTTTATTGAAACTTTGTGCTTTAATCACTTCCCGATCCAACTGAGATAAATAATTTATTTCATTGTTCCGCCGCATTTAGACTAAGGTCTTTGGAAAATTTTTTAAAAAAATATCTAAAAAATTGAACCGTAAAAATACTACTGACGTCATTAATTTAACATAATTCGTCCTGATGTCGCCTTACTGGAGAATCGAATGCGTACGATTTATCACACACTTAGACTACTTTTCTTTAGTTCCTGAATACCCGAAATAATTGAAAGAAGCATTTATTTGCTTTCTGTTTGACTATATTTTATATAATCAAAACGCGTTCTTGTAATTCATATGTATACCATTGTTGCTACTTACATATTGCCATACGATTTCATGAATGCAAATATATTCGGGTATATTGTTGCTAGAAAAAGGGTCCCTTTTTCTTGTAAATAAGAAAAAAACATTAGATAAGTGGAAAATGAGATTAGGATAGACCGAGATTCGAACTTTGTAAACGAGGTTCAGAGATAGATAAAAAAAATGGAATGTTAAGATTTGGCTATTATTAAATTTCAGATAAAATAGTTTAGATATGTTTGTTTGTAAAAATAATTGATTGTTCATTCTTGTATGGAAGTTGAATTAAAAAAGGTCAGCTAAAAAAACTATGAATAATACAATTTAAAATATATTGAAAAATAGGTTAGTGAGAATTCTTGTCTGCAGAAGCATGTTTTGGGAACATGTTCCGAGCCACGTATGTTTAAGCCGCGTGAGTCGATCACAAGTAGATCCATACATATGACGTCATAGCAGAAAGAAGATTCTCAATAATAGAAGCTAGGTTTAGCAGAGAGAGGTAGTCGAAGATCAGGGACAGTCGAGTCCGGATCGAATAGTCAGCAGGATCGGTCGGAAAGAGCTGAAATGATCAGAGGAGAGTCGCTTTAGAAGCAAAGGGATAATGTCCAATTTCTACTGTACACTCTTTAACCCTTATCCTTGAGGTGCCTCTTGGCCTTGATAATGCGGTGATGCCTATGTAAAAAAAAAAACCTTTAATCATGTGGAACGACTTTGAATTCCTTGACGTCATCATCATTCGACCGGTCGATCAGATAATAAAGAAGTTATTTTCATGTTTTTGTAAAACTGTGTCGTGTCATTATTCAACAGCAAAAGGGAATGTGTGAAACGTCCTTAATATGAACTTTGTCTCTCTCGTCGTAATTGGGAACTTTATGTAACTCTCCCCAGAATGTGCGTCCTCTATCTCAACCTTGGCTAATATATGTTATAAGAATCCACAGAATTGTAATATGCATATCTTCCCCTCGTCATTGTTATCTGTATGTCCACCACCTCTCTCCAATATGAATGCCCCCTATGTAACAATATCATTTTTATTTACATTCTGTATAGTTATAAAGTCAGAGAGAATTACTTCCTTTTTTCGAAGGTTTTGTTACAGTTTATTGAAATCAATATTTTGTTATAATATAGCAAAATTTTCATCGTTTTTCATTGGAACACATGTTTAGAAAGTAATTGCATAATATCCGGTTGTTTTGAATACATTCCACCGTTATGAAATTTATTATCGATAGCAAGAGTAATGAAACGATTTCAATTATCTTCGATATTTGCCAAGTTCCACTTACATGACATTGGAAATGCAATTTATTTCCTATATTATGCATTATGTTTTCATTAAGAACAATTGAGTAAGGTAGTTAATTTTCTAGAATTTCCTAATATGTCACAATTTATTTCCCATTTCGCAACTATGGATACGTGTACATATAATGTGTATCTTTATTTTTATATGTTCTTCATCGCACGCTTGAAAAATCAACGTTAGATTTTAATAAAAAAAAGACTTAATTAGATTTCCAGATGGCATGGGGATAGATCTCTGGTTACGCTTACATATATAAGGATATATTATAAAAATACATGCTTTCTCGTGGTAATAAAACGTCATTATATATATATATATATATGTATATATATAATGACTTTTTTATTATATATATATATATATATAACACTAAATGTATGTAAGTGTGTATATGTAACTTTTAAGCAACTAGTTACATAACACTTAAAGTAACGGGGAATAATAATCAAAAAATTATGGTCTATAACGAATAAAATTATTGTTTTCATTTTAACTTTCAGACCTATCCATTGGATTGTGCATAAAAACGTTTTATCTATCAGTTGGGTTTGCTCAACCGTAGCGAACGCAGCTAGAGCACTATATGGATGAACTCGGCGGAGAGGATTAAGGTTTTAGTTTCGATTCTAGCTGGTGGCACTTAAGTCAAGCATTAAAGTGCTTCCGATATTTTCTCAACGATATGTTTCTTGTAGAAACATTACTGATAAATCAAGCTTTAGTCTAACACTTACTTTATAAAAATTATGCACATGTATACAATCCTATATATATATATATAATGCTCCATATCCTGGGTTAAGCATATTGGGAAGTGATACACAAACTACTATTAGCGTATTAAGAGACTCCCTTCGTGTAAACAAATCGAGCGGAGTCAAAACATCGTTAATTAATAACCCTCATAGCAGCAGTCGTATAGTCCAATACCGACTGTCATTTGGGCAGTCGGGTTTCGTTCCTGGCTTGAGGCAGTTGCCTGTCTAGCCGCACCGATGAGCTGTGAAACAGCGAAACAGTATTGCATGTGGATGAATATATATATATATATATATATACATATATATATGCGCACACACATAATATATATATATATATATATATATATATATATATATATATATATTGCGATAATTAACAACTAAAAGCCAAGTTTCCATCCGGGATTTTGTAAAGGTTAACAGTATTGTATGTGGATGAATATATATATATATATATATATATATATATATATATATATATATATATATATATATATATATATATATATATATATACATATATATATATATATATATATATATATATATATATATATATACATATATATATATTTATCGATAATTAACAACTAAACACCAAGTTTCCATGCGGGATTTTGTAAAGGTTAACATAAACATGGTCGTATAATTACAGAAATTAATTCTGAGGCCATCAATACTCTGGCTTGTAAAATATGACTAATTTCTAACATCGTTGGCATTATGTAGGGGATCGTATATATATATATAAGTTTAGTGGTTAAAGGTAAATTCTGAAAATCCAAGTATAGACAAATATATTCGTTAAGAATTTATTGTTTGACACAAGGAATATATAGATGGGAGTTTTCCATAATCCAGAGGATACAATTTCAGCTAGAATCACCCTGAAAGTATAACCTCAATGTAATATCTAACAGGATATTTCACTTGATCTTTAATCTGTAACTTATCTCGCTATATATATATATATATATATATATATATATATATATATATATATATATATATATATATATATATTTAAATAAGCGGGTAGTCACCAACAATGTGTATTTTTTAACATTATTTTATTATTCCGTGTCTTGGTTTTTCATTGAGAATTCTGTTTGTGTCATTGTAATGTTTTTAAATCATTGAAATCGTTTTTACGCGTTTCAGACGTTCTGTGAACCGTCCTCGTCAGAAATTATTTTTAAATGTGTTGGCGATGTAAACATGGCATTTTCGTAGTTCATTTGAAGTGTTTTCAAGGGGTTGGAGCGTGTACATATATTGTTCATTTTCTATCATACAAGTTTCACTATGTAAGTCATTGAATCATGGGTCGATTTTATTAGGGACGACGTTTTAGCGCACCCCCAATCCCAGGTCTCTTTTCATCCGATATCCCAGCTTATCGCACACTCTTTCTAGCGAACATACTCACCTTGTTGATGATATTTCATTAGGTGTTTATTTGTTATTTGTTCCATATGACATTTATGAGAACATCTCTGTGTTTGACTTAGGTTACTTATGGAAAAATTTTAAAATTCTGCAGACCTAGTCTTTTCCTCGTATCATTTAACGCAGAACCACCATTCGCGTGCTTTGATGCTAATGGTTGTCTCAGTGGCTTCTTCTGTCTTCCCCCTCTTACCACTTCTTACTTAGGTGGATCATCTTTAATCCCTTCGTAATTAGAGAAACGGGGCAATGGCTGCCCTTTCTTTTGACATATTGTACACCTCGACAACTGATGCAATAGGTAGCTTTAAAATTAAATTGGTCTCATCTTACTGAGACCCGTTCGTTTATTTTGTGGAAGTATCATATCTATATATTGTTTTAACAGTCGTTCACATATTGTTTTCCTTATACATTATTACATATATATATATATATATATATATTGCGTTTTTAATTTATTGCTATTCATTCAAAGAAATAAAGTAATAGCTTGTTTAATACGGGGAAGGATATATCCTAGAAGAAAAGTACACTTGCGAAAATTTAAGAGCTTACACACTATGGCGTAATTTCTCGCAAAATATTAACGATACACTGAATATTGAATTATTGGCCTTTTGGTCAAGATCAAAGTGTAGTATCTGTTCCGGCAGATGCTGCACTTAAGATGGTTTGTGCCAGTCAATGGAGGGGAAACCCTCTATACTGGGACAATTATTATTTTTGGTAACCAAAGTGACCCCTTTTAGGGGAGCTGGTTTTTACCTCACATTAAAAACGGCCTTGTGCCTAATTTGCTCAGTGGGGGAGCAAATAAATACCATCTGTTCCGGCAGATACTGCAAGCAAAGAACATATGTGGGGGCGACCCCACATATAAGACGTTGGTCAATATAGGGGCAACCCTTCATACCAATTGTCACTACCCAGCTCCCCTACTCCCCGGGGAGTTGGTCCCCATTTCCCCTTCACTCCTCACATTAAAAATCGGCCTTGTGCCTAATTTGCTCGGTGGGGGAGCAAATAAATACCATCTGTTCTTCAGATGCTGCACTTCCATTTCTTGTTCTCTTTCGGTGAAGGATCAGTCCTTCACGACTGAGACAATTTTTATTTTTGTACCTTTTCTCTACATTAAAAAACGACCCTGGTGTCTAACTCTGTCCCGTGGGGAGGCATAGTAAATAGGTACACTGAATAACCTCAAGATACGGCACTGAAGTTTAGTAACACAATTCAGTACAATATATAATACACATGTATACAATCAAATAACATAAATAACACCGTAAGGTGGGGAAATACCGTAACCATGGACCGAAACACATCGTATTCTACATTGTAACCCGAAAATAAATGTATGCTAGAGCCACCGTATCCCGGGGTTTTACGGCAGTAAGAATACATAACATGTATGAAGCGGATAGAATATTTTTATGTATTAATGTTCATTGGCTGTATAAAGAAAAACAATAAGCTGACATTTAAGAGGCATGCAATATTTGTGGTTTCTGAACACTATTGTTTATAGTCAACAGACTCATGAGTTATAATTTGAGGCTAGACACTTGTCCAGTATTGATGACCATACATACGGAAGGCGGGCATATTTCATATGCCTGAATTTACCTTCGCGAGTCAGGTATTGAACTAACCGCAAATAGACTTTAATATCGAGGTATATATTAAGATACGTATTGTGTTTGAGTTTATTTCCTTCGCATCGGTTGATTACCCAGCAAACGAAGACGTCAAGTTACAAGCACCTGTGAGACAGAATGTGTTTGACAAAAACGTCGGTGTTCCTTATTATTGAATCTGTCCACAGCTCTCACACGAGCAAACTGACGTAAACATTTTTAATTGAGGACACGTTATGTCACTCCTCCTTCCACAATGGCTAATTTTTCCTTCTGTTAGTAAGGATGGCACGTACTAACGTATGGTTAACATGAATCATTGTGTATAGTCAAATATTACTAAACGAGAAAGGCTAGGTTGCACACAGAAGAATGACGACCATGCACTATTGATACGTAATATGACGTTTGCATCTGTTGCCGATAGTGAAGTATACCTTCAATGCGTCCATTAAATAATAAAAAAAATCATTAGAACGTTACATTATATATGATATCCGTGTCATATTCACTATATAAGCTTTGTAACATTTTGTCATTTTATTGAACTGCCCTCTTTAGACTACAATGGAATATCAAGGAGACGTTGTCGCGCTACTCAACCGGCAATGCCAAGTATACATATGCTATTAATTAGAACTTTCAATTCAGTATCTATGGAAATTTTAGTTAAAATATTCGTCATACGGTACTATGATTACTTGAAGCCTTGTTGAATATTACAAGAAACAAATGACAAACTTTATAATATACATTAGGAGAGTTTGCAAGAAAGATAAAATCTAACATCTGGGCAACGCGCAATAAATACAATTTTAAACGTCCCAAAGACCAAAGCTCTGTATATGGGTAAAATCAGTGCCTTGCTCAAATAAGACGTGTGGATTATAATAACGTGTAAATATATTCTCGAAGACTTGAGATTTTATGATATTCTTGAGGGCCGCAATCCAATTTATAAATCAGATGTAGCAGACATTTGCATAATTTCCCTAATATAACTTGTAATAATATAAGAAGGGTTACATTAGTTTTACGAGAGTGCTTCAGCAAAACATTATCTTAAACAGAAACATCAACGGACGTAAAAAGCATGCATTGAAGATTTGCGTATATGAAAATAAGAAAGTATAAGTAATATATTTGCACACACACACACACACCCGTCGTAATTATAACGATAGCTTTGATGTGCAAAACAAACTGTCAGCTCGACATACAAAATTAGTACAGAAATAGGTTAAATCCATGTGAAAATATGTCTATGATTTGTGTCCTACTCTTATGATGGTTCAGACGAAGAACTTATTGCAATCTAACACTTTTATTAGTTGCGCCATTCGTATGTTTTAATTTATGCGCATGCTTTTATAGGATATAGAAAATGCAATTTTGTAGAAAATAGGAAATACTATTTTTTAGGATATAAGAAATAGCATTTTTAGGATATTAAAAAAAACATTATGGGAAGTGCCATTTTAGAGGATATAGGATATACCGCTTTATAGGATATAGAAAGTATAATTTTTAGGGATATGGAAAATACTATTTTAGGATACAGAAATACCAGTTTTTTTAGATATAAAATGCCATTTCATGGTATATAGAAAATACTATTTTAGGATATAAAATATCGTTTTTAGAATATAGAAAATAATATTTTATGATATAGGAAATACCATTTTTAGGATATATGAAGTACCATTTTAGAATATAGGAAATACCATTTGCTATAGTTGGTGTAATCCCTGCTGAAAATCAATCCGTCTATTACTTAACTGAGTACATCCAATATATTAAAAAACCTGGAAAACAATGGCATAAAAATTTCCTATAGGTATAACTCTCTGCATCGTTTCTGATAATTTTAGAACCATATAAATTATGCAAGACTGATTGTGTAGCATTATGTTTTCATTCAATTCAATGGATGTGCCGTTGGAAGATGATTTAATTCTGACGATTCCAATCAAATATCCGAGATGACATTCGGGTTCAAATGAACACAGTGCACAGGGAGACTTTTCTTATATACAAGAGCTATTTTGCCTTTGAAATATATACGACGGAACTTAAATCAATCCTTCTTTTTCATAAGCAACTTTACGTTGATGACTTCGGGCTGTTTAGTCCTGAAGCCTTTTACTGTAATGGCCAAACGCAACCAAAACATATTGTTTAGGTAGCTTCTATTTGTTTTCTTTCAACCTATTTTAAGTAATGCATTTCTACAATAAAGGTATATGCGATGTTTGAATATGATCGATCGTGTGTATTATAAATTCAGAAGAAATCTTGTTATGATCGTCAATTAAATCATTAGAACATTTAGAATAAAAATTTATGCATGAGTTTTTTTATGCTTATACTGCTACAATTTTATAAAATGGAACTTTATGTGTGCGTGTGCGTGAGTTCGTTTCCTATGGACTCCGAAATGGCTAGGCCGATTTTTTTGGGAACACTAAGGTACTTGATGTGTTCGGGAGTGTTCTTGCGTAGGTTTTCTAACGAAATACGTCTGATAAGTATCGAAAATCGAAAAAATAGGATTAAAGAAGGAAATCCGATTTTGATCAAAGCCAGCACTCGTATACTAACTAACACCATGGGTGTATTTGATAAATTTTATCACAGAATAAGCAGAAGGGCACACTCTATAAAATCAGCTATAGATACTTTTATAAGACAGATGATCGTTCGCTTATTTTTAAAGCTGAATCATAATACTTTACTTTTTTAGATTCAATTTTAATTAAACTAATTAAGTAAAAATAATTTCATAAAATCAACAGTTGTTTTATTTCATAATACAGGAGCGCGTTCGACATAAATGTTTCTGTTGAGAACACAATTGAACCATGATACTTGGCTTTTACATTTTACACTCTAAGTGAAGCTATAATTAAAAAAATAATTTTATAGAACCAACAGTAGATTTTATACAGTGCAGTATTATTTACAATCTATTGCAGACTAAGTCACTGCAACGAAGGCATGTAAAACTTATTTCCGGTACACTGCAAAAATGTTCCTAACATGAGCAGGCAATCAACTGATTTGATTTAAAAGTGGGTGATTTCACCGATCTCGATCACAATACATGTATGGGAGGATAAAACATTTGTTGATCCTCATTCAATCCCCAACAACGCCGGGCCTCCCTGCTTTTACTACGAAAGCTCCAAATCGAATAAAACTTCATTAGCATATAAGAAAGACGAACCACCTTATGTACATAGACGTGCTGTAACTGTTTGCAAGAACCAAGAAGGAACTAGAGACGCTTATACAAAGAAGCAGAATGTTCAGTCAAGATATCCGAATGGAATTCGGTATGTAAAAGTGCATTTTTCTGACTATTAAAAGGGGGAAACTAGTGGTAAGAGAATATCCAACGAAGGGGGGCACTAACTAAACATGACAGCTACAAATATTTGGAAGTTCTGGAAACCGGCACTATCACAGCAACAGAAATTAAAAGGTAAATTAGAAAAAAAATATACTTCAGATAAATAAGAAAACTCTTCGAGACCAAAATATATAGTAGAAACTTAATAAAAGACATAAACATATGAGCAGTGTAACTAGTAACGTACTCCAGATCGTTTATGTGTTGGATCAAAGAGGAACTAACGCATCTCAACTAGAAGACCAAGATATTCATGACTATGTACAATGAAGCCCAACTGGCGATAGTGACCGACTTCATGTGTATAACAAAAACGGAAGAAAGAAACTAGTTTTATAGAGGATTGTGTAAATGGCACAGAAAAAAAGAAAAAAATCACAATGGAGAACAGCACAGATAATTACCGCAAAAAGCAACACTGAAAAACGGACAAGACAGAATAGAGAACAGTAAGTTTAAAAAGGTCAAAGGAAAAATGGGGTGAGAATCAGCTACACGGACCATTCACAAGGATGACAAAAAATGAGTGGAACGAATACACTTAGCCATGACTGCGAAAGGGGAAACTAAAATAAAAACTCCAAACCTAATCAGAAGAGTGATTAGCCTCATGCTTATCTTACATAATTGATCCTCGTGGGGACTATTCTATCGAGATGGTTCTCACGCCGATGATTCTTGAGAGGATGATTTCAAGGTCATGTAATTCCCTTTACAGAACACAGCAGGTTTCGTTACCATTCTCCCGAAATACATAGTTTTATTAGCACAACTAAATCTGTCCAAAATTGCTTGACATAAGCTTATATAACAGTCAATGATCGCGGCGTGACAGTTATATAAGCGTATGTCGAGCAATTTTTGACAGATTTAGGCGACGCGTCTGGACAGAAGAGGGTCTGGTATGAGCTCCTGACTTCTGAGCCGTATGCCAGACACGGATTATCGCATCGTCATTTTTTCTGCCTCTAGCGAATCGCGGAACCATACGTTGAGTACGTCTGTCGTGTTATAGTCCTTAGACGAAAATAGATTTCATTGCTCGTGAAACTCTCACACCTTCCTAAACAACCCATTACCGTATCGCTAACAGAAGTCCTCTTTAATATCGTTATAAGGAAGCTGACGGCGCCAAAGTTAAGAAACAGAAATATTAAAATAACTTGTTTGTGACCGTTGATTGTACAACTACTATCAAAAGTTACGATACATAAAGACAGTATTTCTTCGAATAGACTATTGACCTGATGATTTCAAACACCTATACATGTATTCACACAATTGTACTATTGTATTAGAATAGAACTCTGTAGTTATATAGTTTATTGTTAATATAATTTTTAAAAAGATTATAAAAAAACAACGGCTGAAGTTTTTACTTGTTGTTTCTGCGAGGTTGTTTAGCATTGTTGCAGGACCGGATGTCAACCTGAGTTATTTTTCAGGAGACATCTATGGGAAGAAAAGTGGCTACCTCGATGTCGGGAGAAGGCCGATAAAATAATGAAAAAAAAAACATATCGTGGAATGTGCCCGCACCTATCCTCCTGGATACTTGAGATTGTTTTTTGTTTTTTTGGACGTTGCTGACTTTACTTGTTAGCACAAAATAGCCAGAATTGCTCACCAAACCCTGTTCTCGTTTAGATGATCAAGGCGAAGCTATCGTATTGTGAGTAATATGAATATCTGTAGAATTTTCTTAGGCGTTCCGTGATTAGAACCGTCTAATACCAAACACTTATACCGGAGAACCCTCCTTCGTCGTGCCATAAGACATAATGAGAAAATGCAGCTAATTCGCCCAGAAAGAATATAAAATTATATAAAATCGAGTATAGAATGCAGTACACTGGGATTTATACAGACTCTTGAACACCCAGTCAACTTGTACATACATATACCAGTAATAGTAACTAAAAACGGAAGTCGCAACATCGTATGGGACATATATATATATATATATATATATATATATATATATATATATAAACAGATGAACCTGTCCAAGAAAGACCCCCGGATTTCATTATACATTATAAAAAGAAAATTCCTACCAAATCGTAGATTTCGCCATGCCAGCAGACAGCAGGGTTAGTATAAAAGAACGGAAGAGGCAGACCAATTACACAGAGAGCCGAAAGAGATTTTAAAAAAAAGATGAAGAAAGTAAATATAACACCAATAGTATGAGGAAAAATCTAAAATACTTTAGAAATAAATGGGAAAGACTGATGGATAGTTGAGAAGATACAAGCTATACCAATAATGAAAACACCTGAATTATTAAGGAAAAACTCAGATGCGGAGAATAATAAACATGAGCTACAGGCGCTAGTTGGATATATATAAAATAGAAACTGCGAAGAAATACAAAGAAACCTCACATGCAATCAAGAAATCTGAAACTGTATAATTGCAAGTTATCCCCCCCTCAATTGAAGTATTTGCATAAACTGGACTCAGACCACATAGTCAAGAAAGGTAAATGAGGCTGCGAACACCGAGGAGGGAAACACTAAC
The DNA here is from genome assembly GCF_053919585.1 of Euprymna scolopes. Lineage (NCBI taxonomy): Eukaryota > Metazoa > Mollusca > Cephalopoda > Sepiida > Sepiolidae > Euprymna > Euprymna scolopes. Next base: position 40,708,887 of record NC_136501.1, read on the forward strand.
CAAATATCTACTATAGGAATGCAACATCCAATAGTCGCTAGTAGTGCAAAATCAATTGAAAATGGCTTTTGCCAAAACGCAAAGTTAATCAAAAGAGATTGTAAGTACTAGACATATGGGAAGACTTCTTTTCACTTTGAATCCAGGAAACGCCACAGTTTGTTCTCAAAAACACCTTTGGTGATAGCCTCTGTGAAAACAATTATCATCAAAGATTTTTTAAAGAAAAACCTTGTGAGTACATCATCATCCACATAATAATGATAATTATTATAGCAGTAGTAGTAGTAGCAATAATAATAATAATAATAATAATAATAATAATAATAATAATAATAATAATGATAATAATAATAATAATCTTTTGAGTACCGATTAAACTTTGAAAGAAAGTGATAAAAAATGGTAAGAAATATAGACAGAGGGAGTGAAGGATAAAATGTGAGGATATTTCTTTTAATAAATATTCGAAATTGTTAAAATATTCCTATTTCCGCCTGCTTTTGTCTCGATTTCTATAAAATGTTGGCGTATTTACTTCTTGGGATTGGGATGAAATATTCGAACGCCTTTCTATTTGTTTCGCCTCCCTTCAAGATAAAGTAAAATATTCCAAACCAAATATCGAATCGATCGATCTGTCGGGAAAAACAGAGACTATTTTCTTGTTTTCTATCATATATTTATAAACCGATCGTATGTGCTGAAGACTCGAAGGAGTGTCTACGCGTATGTTTGCCTTGAGCGTTAACAATCAAAGTTTTATTTTAATCTGTAATTATGTACGCCATCACATATTAGCAGACAGTAAAGGGCACAAACAAGCACAGAACACAGCTATCACCAAAACACGTTACAGCAACCGCTACCGTCAATTGGAATATATTGTAAATAAAATTATAAAAATACTGAAGTTAGGAATTTTGGTGTCTATAAGGAAAGAACTCACACACAAAAAACACATACTTACAAAGTCCGTTTTATATATAAATAGGGATTTGGGTCGTGTTTGTCTCGTTTTAATTTTTTAATCACTTTGTTTTTTTTTCCTGGGGATGGTATGCTAAACATTCTCCCAGGAGTTCAGTTACCACAACCGAGAGATCTTTTTAAGATTCCCACCGCCCCTTTAAGTGCTCGTTTGTATTTCTTTTGCACTCGGTTCACCGGTTATATTCGCCAGATATTTTTTGAAATTCTTTTCATTAGTCTGGTTGTGCCTATAATTAATATGATTAATACTTTCTTAAGATTCCAGTTTCTTTTCATGTCGTCTTTGGTATTTTATTTTCTCCCTCTCTCCTCTGTTAAGGCCAGCGTCATTAGGAGCGCTTACTTCAACTAGAATTGCCACATTCTCCTTCTTTTCCCATATCACTATGTCAGGCTTTATAGCCACATTTTCTAGGTACGTAGCTGTAGGAATTTCGTAGTCATAGTGGGTAATTCTTTACTTATTTCCAACGGTTCTTTCTGGTACATGTTCCCAAAATTTGTTTCTGCATGGGATATACAGGTTTGTCCCGTGGAGATATTTACACACTCTATTGTCTCGCATTGTATAATAGCCGTCCCAGACAGTACTTTACAACTGGATATCAAGGGGCTTACACTCTCTACTTCTGTGTGGCAGGACCTGCACTTGTTTTATTGCTGAGACCGCTCATATTTTTAAAAGCATTGGTCATCAAGCCTTGATTTTTAACGGCCATTATCATTCTCTCCTGATCATAGTGAAGAGATCCCTTTTTAAATCAATCTCCAGAGCCTTGTTTATCTCTATATCCTACGATAGTTCATCCACAAAATACTTTGGACGCTGTTGGTTAGCCCATTCTTCCAGTTTTCTGCAATGGAAGGTCTTACAGTATTTTTGCCGAAACTTATGGGATATTTCCTTTGCGGGTTTGCTTTCTGTTTCTCTCTCATTTGTAAGACAGTCTTGTGAAAAATGTTTGCTCAGTTTTGTGGTGGAAGTAGTTCTGCTGATTGCATTTTCTTGGAGTTCATATACGATTTTAAGGTTTGGATTCTGGGAGCTTATCAGATATCGCCCAGTGCTCAGTGTTGGTGGTTAACCTCAGACAAACCCACACCTCCAGTTCCTCTTGGTAGATACTGTATATGTGTGTGCGGCTGTTTATTTTAACGTAACACTAATTTGTAATAGGTATTAAAATATATACATATAAAAATATATAAAAATATATATAAAAATCAATGCATTTTGGCGGTTTACACATAGACAACTCACAACTGGACGTAAAGCCACTCAAGACAAGGTTGTATCTTAAAAACAAACATTTATTTGATACTCACGTGTATAAATAAACACAAAAATGATAAAAAGTAAAAATGAACATTAGTTCATCTATATATGTATAAAATAAATACGCATATCAGTGTGTATCTGTGTTTTTGTGAAAATATTAAACCAATAAACTTTTCTAGTCAGATAAAACTGTAATTAACAGGAAAAAGTAATTATAAACTAATGGTTGTTTGTATCGAGTAAAATATTTAGTTTAATCGATGAATAATGCGTACAGAAATATGTCGGCAAGTTAAAATACAAAATGTTTATTTAAACATGTTAACATGTTTCTAATAGTTTTGCGCATGCGAAAATTCATTCAAAATTTAAAGTGGTCTGATTTTAATTTTTTAGATCTATCTCTCGATACTTAAAACTGTGTGGAAAGTGGCTAGAGCGTTAAATATTTTGGCTTTGATTCTACTTTATTCCCTACTCTAGTGTATAAATAAATACAAATTAAAAATGATAAAAAGTAACAATGAACGTTAGTTCATCTATATATGTATAACAGGAAACCATATTTTAAACTTTGGAAATCAGTAATATATATATATTAGGCAAATATATTATTTAATAAAGATTTGACTCTGCATAAATAAATACGAAATCTGCATAAGTTAAATTAAATTCAAGCCTATATTGCGACCGGCTAAGACCGGACTACCCCGCTAATAATTAAATATATTCAAATGGGACAATAAGCCAAAGAAGCTGATACTATCCTCTATCTATAAAAAAGCCAGGTACGTCAAAGGATGGAGTACTGTTGTTACATTTGGGTGGGATCTGCTAGAAATATCCTATCCTGCCTTTACAAGGCTAAAAATAGACTTCGTATCCTAGTGGGTGATGCCCTTTTCGCTTCCCTACAACCTCTTTTCCACAGAAAAGATGGTTGCGAACCTGGATCTGCTTTATTATTATTTTCATAGTCAGTACCAGACTGAGATCCAATCTATTGTCCCCTCTCGCCAAACTTTCACGAAAAATATTGGTCTAGCTGAAACCACTATCACTCATTCCCCTCACTCTCTATCTGTGCCTAAACTTCAACATAAATTCCATGAGCAAAGCTTTTTTCTTAGAACTACACGCTTGTGGAACTCTCTTTCATTTGCATACTTTCCAGCTTACTATAATTTAGTTGTCTTAAGTCCAACGTAAACAAATTCTTGTTGAATCTCTCCCTTAAATAATCCAAATTACCAAGTTTTCACTACTAACAATTACTAAAACATTTTCTCATTGACTAGTATACACTTATTAGCCTTACCCTCCAGTGACTTTCGGGCCTTGATAACTGGTGACTCCTATTATAAAAAAAGATGACGTCAACGGCCCTGTTGATTTTGACGAGACAGTGCTTAAATTTCAAGTGATGACCGCTTTGCAGACGACAGTATCAGCTACTTCTTTGTTCTTAGCGCTGTTCACTCGGTTATAATAAATGCCATTGTTTCTATGATAAATTGCTAGATCGCCTCCAGTCGTTCGTCTTGTGGTAACCTTGGCTGATTCACAATGGTAGACAATCTCATCCTGGTCTGTAGCGGACCCGTCTTTGGTTTTTACAGCAGGAAGTTCATTAACGATAATGTGGAAATCGCTATGACACCACGGCGATGTTACTTGGCGCCCTTGTTCTTGAAAGCCGAGGAGAAGTTAGAGGATTTGCTGCTCTTCGTTAATGCGGACTGAATTCGATATGTATAAGGACTGAATGCGTTGCAGAACTTATAGCCTGATAGGAATCATTCTAAAATTTTGAAGATGCTCTTCAGCAATGATTATCATGTGAAGTGAATAGTATCAGTAAGTAAAGAATTGCCTTTTAGAAAGGTTTTATTAACTGTAAAATACACGTACGCTCTTGAAAGGATCGAGCGGGAAAATGAAACAGAGGGCGCTTTTATTATGAATGTCAATCCCAAGGGGGATAACTCTTAACAACAAATTAAATCATAACATTTTCCCCGTCCTAAAGTATTCAAGTAAGGGGTAATTAATTATAGACAATTTTTTTTTTTTTTTTTTTTTTTTTTACAATCACATAAGAATCATTTTATTTACAAATAACATATGAACCCAAACTGCAGTTTTTTCAGTATTTAGTCACAAAATCCTTATATTTACTAGGGAATTGTCGAACTCGGGACGACCTCCGCACAGATTGGCAGGAATGCTGATATTCAGTATTATTTTTTAGTGAAATCTGATTTTCTTCAAGATAAGACGATTGATTTTTGTCTTCCTCATGACCAATGTTTTCATTAGTAGAAGGTTCAAATAAAGTCTCTGAAGTAGTAGGATTATTATTAGAGTTTTCTTCATTTGATGAGTTTGGAGCTAAGTCTCGAACGTTAACAGTGGTTTCAGTACCAGAAGGTAGTTGAACATAAGCGTAGTGGGGGTTGACATCTATTAGGGTGGCAGGCGTTACAGGAGGGTCATGTTTACTTGTTTTAGTGTGGTTTCTAATATATATTGGGCCTGGTTTAACCCAAGAAGGAATTGAAATTCCGGAAGCAGATTTACGACTATATTTAAATAGTCTATCATGGGGAGTCATATTAGTGGTAGTACAAAGTAATGATCTAATTGAATGAAGTGCGTCCGGTAGTATGTCTTCCCAATAAGGTAGTTTCATTTGATTAGAATGTAATGTTGTTTGAATGGCCTTCCATAAGGTACCGTTGAGTTTTTCAATCTGTCCATTACCTTCAGGATGATATCTACTTGTTTTAGAAGTAGCAATTCCTTTTTTGTGTAAAAAATCCTTTATTTCTCTTGCTAAGAAATCAGAAGCACGGTCAGTATGTATCATGCCAGGCAAACCAAAAATTGAAAAGAGTTTGTTTAGACAGTGGATAATGGTTTTGCTTGTCATATCTCTGCAAGGAAAAGCGAAAGGAAATACTCATCAATTAGAGTAAGTAGATATTTGTTGCCATGCATAGAAGTAGGTAGAGGGCCTTTAAAATCAAGATTTAATCGTTGAAAAGGTAATATGGCTTGAATGAGAGTCCCTCCATTGGTATTGGCGAATTTGGGTTTCAGTAATTGACAGGATGAGCAAGAGTCAGTAATATTCTTAATTTGATCCAAAGTAAAAGGGAGGTTCCTCGTTCTTATAAAATGGCTTAGTCTAGAAACACAAGGATGACATAATTGTTTATGTAAATCACGAAGATCTTGTAGATTGTAAGTAAGAGCAGAGATGCGAGAGAATGTGTCAGCAGCAATATTTTCAGGTCCAGGTCGATAAACTATAGTGAAATTGTATTGGGATAATTCTATACGCCAACGACATATTTTGTCATTCTTAATTTTTGATTTTCTTTTATTGTCGAATATGAAGCTGATGCTCTTCTGATCTGTGATGACTTTAAAGTGCCTGCCGAGTAGAAAATGTCGCCACTTAAGGAGAGCTTCTACAATAGCGGCTGCCTCTTTTTCTACTGCATGGTGCTTAATTTCGTTAGTATTGAGAGTTCTTGAAAAAAATGCAATAGGACGACCTTCTTGATTTAGTGTTGCAGCAATGCAATAGTTACTAGCGTCCGTTTCTACTTCAAATTCTTTATTTGGATCTACCATTATTAAAGTGGCGTCTTTTAGATCATTTTTCAATGTTTGAAAAGATTCTAATACAGATGGAGGTAGTGGAAATTCTTTGTTTTGATTTAGTAATAAAATTTTATCAGAAAATTTGTTAATGAATTTGCAGTAATAGGAAAACATTCCAACTATTCTTTTTTGAGATTTAAGATTCAGCGGAGGTGGCATTTCGAGTAATGGTTTTAGTCTTTGATAATCGGGAGCTATTTGATTATTTTCTATGGTGTAGCCGAGTAGAGTAATAGAACTAGAGGAAATTATGCTTTTATTTTCATTTAAAGTGATGTTATATTGTTTAGCAATTTTGTAGAATTTTTGAAGATTGTAATCGTGTTCTTCTTGATTTTTTCCACATATAGTTACGTTATCAACATACACAAAGGTATCGGTTAGATTTTCTTTTTCTATAATATAGTCTATGCTCCTCTGGAAAGCACTTACTCCATTGGTGACGCCAAAAGGAAGACGAGTAAATTGAAAAAGTTTGCCACTTACTTCAAACGCAGTGAATTTACGATCAGCATGATTTATAGGTATTTGGTGATAAGCAGATTTTAGGTCGAGAGCAGAGAAGATGTTATATTGAGCGATGTCGTCTACCATCTTATTGATATTAGGCATTGGGTAAGCGTCTAGTTCCGTGAATCTATTAATGGTATCGCTGTAGTCGACTACCATTCTTTTCTTATGATTCTCATTCGAAGTTACAAGAACTTGCGCTCGCCACGGAGATATCGAAGGTTCAATTATGCCTTCTTTCAACATTCTAGCAGTCTCTTCTTTTATGAATTTGTTGGCGGCAAAAGTGTAACGTCGGGATTTTGTCGCAATAGGAGTAGTATGAGGAGAAAGATTAGAAAAGAGAGGAGGGGGTGGAACGTTTATGGTAGGAAAAAAATTATTCGTGTTTATAGCTCCAATTATAAGTTTGTCTCTAGGACCGTCGAATTTAAGTGTTACTTTTTTATATTTTTTTAAAATATCTTTTCCGATTATTAAATCAATGAAAAGGTTTTCAATGATTTCAATTGTTATTCCAGAATGGGTTTTATCTTTCAGTATTAAATCCAATGAAAGCTTCGCCAGTTATTTTAGCATGTTGATCGGAAGCAGCCAGAGCTATAGTTTTGTTTTTAGGTATTGTGAAGAGTTTAAGTTTTTTAGCAGTATTTTCATTAATGAATGTTTTTACACTGCCGGAGTCCACCATAGCGTTCACGAAGTGCCAGTTAATTTGGCATTGAGTGAATGTGACATCTTTGGATTTAGTTCCTAGTCAGGATAGAGAAGGTGAGGGGTAGTCAGAGTCGTCATAAAGAACAGCAGTATGAGTGTTAGAAATAGAAGATTTACACACTTTAGCCCAATGACCATTTTTTTTTGCATTTTTTACATTCGGCGTTTCGTGCAGGACATAAATATCGAGGATGACGTGATTTTCCACAGAAAAAACAAACCCCTTTTGGATGCATATTTTCTTTAGTCACAGCTATACGATTGTAGCCCGAAGGATTATTTGTAGCTGCTACAGTAAAGTTATTTGCGTAGCTTATCGAATGCTTTTCTGCTTGTTCAAGAGATCTGGCCGTGGCATATGTGTCTTGTAAAGTCAGGATGGGTTTTTCTAACAGTCGTTGTCGGATGGACGAAGAAGAAATTCCACCGATGAAAGCTTCCCGAATGTATTGATATTTGTTTTCTTCAGCAGAAACCGCTTCGAAGTTACATGTTTTGGCAAGCATTTCCAATTGTAGTATGAAGGCATCTATATTTTGTGTTGTTTGTTGCTTCGTCGTCATCAATCGATATCTATTATAAACAATATTTTCAGGTTTTAAATAAGCGGCGTCCAATGTTCTTAATGCACTATCGTAGTCGGTTTTATCGCTTATTAAATCGAAAACAGAGGCTGAAATACAATTGATCAAGGCAAAGAAATTATCTGAAGTGTTTTCGATTAATCCGTTATTATGTAAGCGGATATAATTCTGGAGGGTTAATTTCCAATGCCTATAGGATTTTTCGGAATTAGGGCATGTAGGTTCCACCTCGAATCTGTCGGGACGTAAGATTCGATCCATTATTTTTTTTTTTTTTTTTACAGTTAATAAAATTGAAGTGAATAGTATCAGTAAGTAAAGAATTGCCTTTTAGAAAGGTTTTATTAACTGTAAAATACACGTACGCTCTTGAAAGGATCGAGCGGGAAAATGAAACAGAGGGCGCTTTTATTATGAATGTCAATCCCAAGGGGGATAACTCTTAACAACAAATTAAATCATAACATCATGAAAGCTTTTTTATTGTTTATATCTCTGCAGAAAGACCAGACGTGGGCATATAGTGCTCTGTGTAGATGATACGGTCGTAGTTGTCTCAGCCTTGTTCCAGTCTTTGTAGAGCCTACTTCTTGCTGACTTTCACACTTCGGTGCTTGCCTCCGATCGCCTACCAGATATTGTAACCTGCCCCCATCAAAAAGGGGGGGTTCTGATGAAGGTAGCGGTTGCGTTAATCCAAATATAGTAATCAAATTGCCCACCCGTTCTCTCGCTAGCTTGACTTTTTCTTTGGGAGTTTTTAGTAGAGCGAATTCTTTCACTATTTCCACATCGACTTTTCCAAGCTTGCAGTGCTTTTCTAGGCTCATTTTCTCTTGATGGTGAAGAGGTTAGCCTCTACCGAAATCGATTAAGGTCATTTTCATTTGCTTTATTATCGTTCAGCCCAGGAAACGTTGGCAGATTTCTATTTTCTACTCCGCAAACTCTGAAGCTTAAGCTATCCATACCGCTACTGTATATTCGAGTATTGACTTACCAGTTGTAATATTGATGGACCGAAAGGTTTTCTTGTCGTAGTTCCAATCGATGGCCGCCGTATCCCTCCGTTAGCTGGGCGAGGGGACAGTCATATGGCACTCGGATGAACTTTGGAGGTGAATTATTTTGAAGGAGATGACTATTCAGCGTTAGAGTTGGTCGCTATTGTTCATCATGTGTATTCATACTGCGGAAACAGCATTCTGACATCTGGATATCTTCCACTTCATGCTCCGCTGGTTGATTCTATCGGACATTTGTTGGGGCTGATAATCTGCTCGCCATAGATCGGCATCTTGGGATTAAGCAGTAATATAATCCGGAAACAGACTAACCTTTGAAAGGGGGTGGCAATGTTTTCCGCATAAAATAGGAATATGAGTAGGGAGGAAGACTGATCCCCATGAGAGTTCCTGTTTTAGTGTGACAGTCTTGAACCTTTCGTCATTATAAGTAATCCGGGCGAGATAAGTGGTAAGCGAAGCCTGTATTCATCGGGTAATCTTTTTTGCACGCCTCATTTTTCTATCTTCTGCGGGAGTGCATGACGTTATACCTTATCGTAAGCCTTAGATGAGTCGATCAAAGCTAGAAAAATCCTGTTTATCGGTTTGTTCTCTTCTTGCAGTTGATAGCCAAAGGATTAATTTTTATCTCACATGCCAAGAGAAGTAAAATGATGTTGAAAATGTGTTGAACTTTTAACAAGTTGTATTTAAGGAGCTGGAGTCGTAGCCGCTCCTGGACTATTGAATAGATTAATTAATCCATATATATATATATATATATATATATATATATATATATATATATATATATATATATATATATATATGTATATATATAAATATATATATATATATACATATATATATTTATATATATATAAATATATATATATACATATATATATATTTATATATATAAATATATATATATACATATATTTATATATATATAAATATATATATATATATATATATTTATATGTATATATTTATATATATATTATATATATATATATACATATATATATGGCAGGTGTACACGGCGTAACCTAAGTGCTAGATTAACTAGTTAAATATTTTATATAATTATCTGACTCGGTGATTCTTAGTCAGCAGACGTTTACATGGGAATTAATAATTAAATTACATAGTAATCTCTCTTTTACTTATTTCGATTTTTGTTGTAATTCTAAATTTTGATCATGTTGCAGCTATTTTCTCAGCTCGTAACGTATTTTTGTGAACAGTGTAATAGTAAACAGGAATACCGTAGATAGTCAACGTAACTTTAAATTCCTATTAAGAATGAAAAAAAAAACGCAAAGAAACCGAGACATGTTGAGTAAAAATAATACCCCAGCTAAGACCTAAACCTAAACCAAAAGTCAGCGAGTCAAGTACGACAACAATTAGACCAGCTTAATAGATCTTTTAAGTGCCTTAAAACCTTCTTTACATACGGAAACTGTCATGTGAACGATTCGCGCCCGCGCATTCGTAAAACAGTTGACAAAGGTATAAGAATTCAACGAGTCTAAATACCTATTTTTCAATTTTGACCCCTTAGCTGTACTTTTTCCAGATGAAAACCGATAGAAACACATGTCTGAGTACTCTATATACCAAATTCCAAGTCTGTAGATCAAACATTGTGCGAGTATATAGGGTGAAAATTGTCTTCACATGCACACACATTCTCACTTATATATATATATATATATATATATATATGTGTGTGTGTGTATATATATATACACACATACACACACACACACACACACACACACACACACACATATATATATATATATATATATATATATATATATATGGAGGGGTGTGTGGGCGTGTGTGTCTATGTGCGTGCGTATTATACCATCGCCTGGTATGAGCGAGTTATGTTGTCGGATTAATATAAGGAATATATAAGAATATATAAACGTGTTGGGCCGTTGGTGAAATTGATTTTTGTTCTCAGAGAAAATATAAAATAAAACAATAGAATTCTGTATAAACATCATCGACACGTCAGAATGTAACACATATGTAATTAATAATTAATAAAGCAAGCAACAGAGTTCAAAGAGACATCAGACAAGATGCTTACATAGGAAAAATAACGTACTGTTTTGAAGTATAGAATGTGTTTGAAGAATGAAATTAATAAAAAAAGTATGTCAATACATTGACATAAAAAGGAGTTTATGCAATAGCTTAAAAAACCTGAAATAATGCACCGAAAAGTTACTTATTTTGTCGAAGGAGATACGAATAATGTTCTCGTTATGCTTCTAGGATGAATCGGCTCGCGGTGGATACAGCAACACCTCTAATTAAGACTCGCATTCACAAATATCTCTGTGCGTGTATCTAATCAAGACATGGTAGAATCATTGTTCTTAGTAACTCTCGGGTGTAATACATAAAGGAAAAGAAACTAATTAAAAGGCAAGAATGCAAAGTGATTCAGTAACACAAACCAACCGTCTCCAAGGATTCTCGTAACTGTCTGTCTGCGTTATCTCTGCAACCTCCTTTTATTCAGTCGAGCAGCGAGCTTTTGCGTCACTTTGCGAGTTGTGGGCGCCGCCATCTCAATACTTTTTTCCCCTTGAGGCCACATGATGCACACATCAACGGTAGGTCATTTTCTTAGTTTCAACAATTTTTTCCTAAACCAGGCTATACTAGCACTAAAGGAAACTAACCTTCCAAAATATCCATACCGTAATATGACTGGATAACTTCCGCTCTGTTGTAAGCATGCAGACAGAAACATGCAGGCTTCGGAGTCTATATTCTTTACACCGTCCATTTATACTACTGTGGAGGTCAAAAGTGTTTGCAAAACGTTTATACTTATAAATGTATGCTTTAGTATTCACCAATATAATAGCTATGTTACTCATTGTTCGATATGCAAATATTTATATATTTGCATATCGAACAATGAGTCACATTCCTAAGAACTCCTAAGTAACATTCATAAGAACTGCACCAAATAATTATATTCTGGGGGAGAAATATGTATTAAAAAATTTAAGTAAGGAATATGGGCCATAAGTGTTTGCAAAACTCATTTTTTTTAAAATAAATAACATTTTTAAACACAATTTAATTTGAAACATTGTGTCATTATGATAATAGTACCATATACTGATAAAAAAGCACAAGAAAACCACAGTTATTGCTCAATTAACGAAACAATAAAAAATTCGTTAAACAATTTTACACTTCATGCGCTTTCCTTCATTCTTAACAAAATCTCTCAGTCTCCTGTCAACAGAGGGTGTCAATTTATGCACTTGTTGAGGTGTGATTTAACAAGATACCTCCTTAATCCTCTCTTAACGTTTTTTTTGCTGCTGAATTGATGTCCGGTTTTGTAAACCGTCCACTTCAGAATCGACCAGAGGTTATATATCGGATTCAAATCCGGGCTCTGAGGTGACCAATCCATCAGACGCTCATCATAGATCCTCTTGTCTGAACTCCAAGCTTTTGTTAACCTAGAAGCATGGCTTGAGCCATTGTCTTGTTGAATAATGAGATTCTGGTTGGCAGCATCATTTTGTGATTTCAACAAAGGAAATAAATTATATTCTAAAAACTTGCAGTAGTTCACATAATTAATTTTGACACCGTCAGGTATAAGTAAAGGGCCGAGAATCTTATTACCGTGTGATATTGGTGGACATCAACCGAGATTTCAATTACAAGCCAAAGATCCGTTGCCTAATATAGCAAACTTTTTCAGAAACGCTAGATGGAAAGCCACCAGTAATTACATCAAAGATGACCCATGGAGTTATATCTTTTATCATCTTTCTGGATAGGGTTCCGGTGAGATAATTAGATCATCCGAATAAGCTGTTGTGACACGTCCTCATATACCACTCTTGTATCACATCTACTTTTACCAACGCCATTTCACAAAGGTAGCATGCATTCCGTTTATAGAGAAACATTTACAGAGGTTATAAATCACGGTGGAAACAGAATATCTTAAGGCAGATATTTAGAATTCACGATTATTGGTAACTTTATAACAGTGCGTAATAAAAAAATCCACTACTATACAATAACTTTGAAGTCGTTTGTATGGCAAATAAGAAAGCCGATATTCCTGACTGGTGGGTCTCTTATATTGTGTATGACCTCTCAAACAACACTCTTCCAAACTTTGCATACAGACGCCACACTTGTAATGTGAACATTACTCTTTAATGTGGGAGGATAACATAAAAATATATAATCTATAGCGTTTGAACATGATCTCATACGTGCTGGTGTGAATAAGGAAATGGTTTCCCGAATTAATCCCAGTTGTCTGAAAACATTTCACCTAATCCATAACCAAGTCTGGCTTCCTTGTTTGATAGAGCATATCCTTTGTGCTACCAGACATGAATAATTTTGTGAAAGAACTGACCTCTCGATTAGAGCTTTATCTTGAAAGATTTGAGCCATTAATAAATCAAGTACTAATTATCATTTCACAAATGGTAAATTGATTTCTAACCAACCGTATGAATTTAGGCAAAGTCATTCTAATGTGGGCATTTTACGGTCGTCTCTTAACGCATATATCATGTACTAAACAAAGCAGGGATGATACGGCAAAAGGTCTAAATATATCCCAAGCATTATGAGATGAAGCTGTTCACTAAAAAATAATTATACGGTATTTTTGAAAAATAATTAAAATAGTTTTTTTTTTTAGATAAGAGAAACCTTTAGGTTCTCTTCTGTGGCCGTACGTTCAAAAAGTACGACGTTATTACGAAAATGCCAAATAAGACCCTACTTGAAGGCTCCTCGTTCAACCTCCTTGGGTGACACATTTACAGACAACATATAATCGAACAAATAGATTAAGGATATTGCCATTGTTGCTGCAAAGCATGTGATCTCACTCTACCGTGCTGGAAAATTACGCACGCCTCCATATTTTGTGTATTGTTGCCACGCCTGCTAGGATTAATCTACCTCGTTCTTCCTTAAAGACAACTTCTATTGTAAAAGCTGTAACTTCTGTCCTATCATTGAAATATTGATTCCTTATGTTTATTCTAATAGAATATGATTTAATTAACTCATCATACTTGTACCCGTTCGTCGTACATGCTCTCGACTAACCTTACGAGTAGCAAAATACTTATACTCTGAGGACTGATAGACTTTGAAATTCTCTGTATTTTTTTGTTTCTTTTACTTTACTAACATGCGGAAGTTTTACTGACAAGGGAACATCTATCTTACTGCTCAACTCTCTACATAGTCATTTGTGGGCATGATGCTAATTCGTAAACCTTTTGGGTTTACTCGTAATCTTTTTTGCGTGAAAGAGAAATATTCTGTTAGCATCCTTTTCCTTAAGCTTTGAGAAGATATCCTTTCGTAAGGTTCCAGCTATTATGACATCTGGTACTTATAAGGGTTCTGTTATCAGCTTTCGCGGTGATGTAAAAAGATAGTTTTTCGTTGGCGAGTTATAATACAGAGACGACAAAAACGATTAAGAAGTTTACATGTCTATGAAAGACGAGCGATAATTCTTTTCATTTTTGGAATATTATGTCCGAGAAAATATTAAAGATAACTTCGTTTTTTTTTTTTAGGAACGCCAGAGAAGGTGCTGACTTAAAATACACTTAAAGAAAGTATTCTTCAATGTTTTATTAAACTATCTAAAAGTCGTGTCTTCTTCATGCACTGATGCTTGCATGAGCATGAAACGACAGTGCCTATAAATATGTAAACCTTATTGATATTTATTGTTGCATGGTGTCCAAAAAGTAACTGAAGGATTTTGAACTTAAATAGATTCTTTATTTTTTGGGATATTCTTTTGTAATTATAACACAGTTTGACTAATCTTTTGTTAGATAATTAGAAAATGAAACATTCAAACAATCTTGATTATAAAAACATAATGTTGTAAATGTTGCCTATTTTCAGCTTCGCCCTTGGATTTTTAATTTGCAATATGAAATGGCCACCACATTCTCCCAGACCTGAGTAGCCCCGATATTTTCTCATGAGATATCTTAAAAGAAGGGTCTATTTTAACAAACCGAAAATTCGGCAAGAATTGACGGAAAACACCAGGGACGAAATAAGGGAGTGAAATCGCAATCTAGAGATTTTGCAATCTGTCATAAATAATGTTTTAGAACGACTACAAATATGCGAAACTGAAAATGGGCTTTATACAAAAGACATTATTTTTCATGAATAAAGATTGTTTGAATTTAGCATTTTTGCGAAAAAAAAACCTTTGTAATGTTTTACTCAGATTGTGTAAAAATTGTAGAAATATATTAAAAAAAAAAAAAGAATCTGTAAAATTTCTAAACACTTCAGTGGCTTTATGGACACCTTATATAAACTTATAGCTATAAAGCTCAGTAATCAAATTGATTTTGAGATCTATTAAGTTGATTAACAAAAATATCTTACATAAGATTCACGCATCAGTCTAACTTTCTGTTGTAGGATACTCTTATGGCCGCTGATTACGATAGTCCGATTACATAGCGCTGTATGTACTTTAATTCACTTCTATTTAAATCTCAATTGTCTCTGTCCGAGCGGAAATGCGCTAACCTGTAAAGCCTAGTTGGTTTTGCTGACAAGGTTCGTATTTATCGACTAACAGTAATTATCGCTTCTTTCACAGATTATAGATTAATCATGCCACAATACTGCTTGTCTCTATAAAGCATAATGATATGTATTGAGTAAAATATTGTAGTTTTAAGTCCCCTGTGACATGGGCTTTGTTTATCGGAGCCAAATCTTTCGACCAGCAAATATTTGCATTATAATTGCATAAGCATGGATTACGTTTGGCAGTATGTATAAAATTATCAATATTAATAGTATATGTGTGTGTTTGAGAGAAAAGGATAATTCCAAGCAAAAAATAATAATCCCGTTGAGGGGGGAGAGGGGTAAGTTGAGCAGAGGGTCACGCTGGATTGCAAAGGAGTCGCCCTTGCGACCCTTTCCTTAGCGTCAGGTAACAGAAGAGCAGGTTGGTAGAGGTATATAGGTAGAAGTAGATGGTAGAACGTAACTAAGTACCGAACTGCCAGCAGGAGCGACTTGACTTGTAACACTTGCTAGCCACACCGAGGCAGAGGGAAATCTCCTCTCACCACTCCTCCCAATCTATAAATACTCAGCAAGATTGCCGCCCGCGTAGGATTAGTTGAATTCTTGCCTAGACACGTGAGTACTCATCTCCACCTTTTTTTTGTTCACACACTCCCAACAAACAACAAAAAAAAAAGAAAGAAAAAAGAGAAAAAAGGTGGGAGAGAAAAAATAGTTAATCAGGTTAACAGGATATAGTCATGCAGAATTAAGCGGGAAGCAGACTCGGCCTGCCCCTACGCTTTCTTTGGGGTGTACAGTTCTGGCAATACCAATTTTGTCTCTCGGGAGGTGTCCTGTCTATGCCGACGCAGTGGAAGTGGTACCATCCCTCGCAAGCATCACATGCAATCATGTCAAAATCCTGTTGAGGGCAATCGCAGCTAGGACACACCCAAGCTCTGGCTTCAGCTGCAGGAGAAGAATCAGTTTTCCCTTCCTGAGATGTCTCAGCGTAACGGTCGGAAGACACGGAGAGCTCCAAGGGATATAGGTGCCTCAACGAGTGCACCTCTTCTTGTCCATTAGCCGGGCTAACGTGTGCTGCTCTGGTGACGCCGTCGTTACCTGAAATTAGGTTGGAAATAGTGCCTAGAGACCAAAATGGTCTGGGTGTAAGAGGGCTCTTTATTATGACTACATCACCCTTCTGGAGTCGATCCCAAGATTGGGAGTGGGACTGCACTGGACCCATTCTCCCTAATTTCAAGAGGTACTCCCTATACCAGCTTTTGTTGAAATCTGCGAGACATTGGTTCCTGCGTCCCAAGGACTGCATCAGCTCACTCCGACTGGCCGGCGTTGGTGCAGCTTCGCTTCCATCGTCCAATCGCAGTAACAATTCTGGGCATTGATTAGGGCGGAGAAACATATTGGGGGTGAGGGCGTCTGTACTCTTGTCGGCCGAAGACTGGTAGGTCAAAGGGCGGTTGTTGATTGACCTCTGTATGTCCGATATAACTGTGAGTAGAGTGAAAAATCTAGCTGGCCTCTACCGACAATCTTTAAAAGGCAGGTTTTAATTGTCCTTATACATCTTTCCCAAGTTCCACCATACCAAAGGGAGAACGGTGGGATGGTTCTCAGTTTCAGGTTGCACGGTCCATATTTGTCCTCGTAGTCACGGAAGAGGGTCAGACGACTGAAAAGTTTTCTGGCTCCTATGAAGGTTCTCGCGTTGTCGCTATACAGAGCCCCAGGGACACCATTCTGATTGGAAAAGCGAATCAGGGCTTGGAAAAAGGAAGATATGCTCATATCGGGCACCACCTCAATGTGTACGGCTCGGATGTTCAAGCAAGTGAACAAAAGTAAATACACCTTTCGGTCGCTCTCTCCGTCGCTCACCCATAGATGACCAGTGAAGTCTATCCCAGTGTGTCGGTTGGGGGTGCAAAAATCAGTTCGATAGGAAGGTAAGTCAGCGGCAACATTGGGATGCATCGACCTAGAGTTGTACCGCTTACACCTCGCGCAGTCATACAAAACCTGGTTGACCGCTTGTCTTCCCTGGGGAACCCAGTATCCACGTCTCCTCAGCTCGGCCAGGGTCGAACCAGTCCCAAGGTGACAACAAGCCTTGTGGAAGTCCAAAATAATGAGCCTTGTCACGGGGTGTTGCTTACCTATTAGGATGGGGTTCTTAACCTCATAAGAGAAGTGTACGGACGAGTCAATTCTACCCTTAGATCGAATCAGCCAATCTGGATCCAGAAAAAGGTCTAGGCTGCGTACCCTGGCCGGGATATGATCTCTGTCTGGGTCATTTAGGTATCCAATCTCCATCGGAAATTCCTGCTGTTGCATGGTCTTCATCAGATAGTGACCAGCCTTGTATTTACAGTTCCACTGTTATGAATTTTTTAACCAGAGACACGACCCTCAACAAACTAGAGAAGGACGCCTCTCTTTGTTGATGCACTGGCGTCACATTCTGTATAAGGTACGTACACCTCCTCTGTGATCGGAGAGTATTGATATCATAGTACCTTCCCCCACTGTTCTTCATGGGTGCTC
This sequence comes from Euprymna scolopes, assembly GCF_053919585.1. Lineage (NCBI taxonomy): Eukaryota > Metazoa > Mollusca > Cephalopoda > Sepiida > Sepiolidae > Euprymna > Euprymna scolopes. The sequence goes on from NC_136501.1 coordinate 40,726,829, forward strand.
AGGGTGCCGTCCTCCTCCGTCTTAGCGCGGAGCGTCTTACAATTGGAATTACATGCCTGGAGGATGAACCCTCCTTCCTGTAGTCGCTGTCGAACCAGGGAATACATTGCAACAAGTTCGTCCCCGTCAGCCATGGAAACGACAGGGTTGTCCACATAGAATCGGTCCTCTATCACCCCGCGGCAGGTATCTCGTGGGTATTTGCCAGCGTGTAACCTTAATATGCAACCCAATACGAACGGGCTGGAGGTGAAACCAAATATCAGAGTGGTGTATCGGAAGCAGCGCAATCGATTTCCCTCTTTCAAAAAGAAGCAGAATCGATTCTTGTCCACCTCTAATTTTAGTCGGATCATAAGGAAGGCTCGGCGGATGTCTGCCAACAAAATGTAACGGTTGGCCCTGAATGCCAGAAGCAGCCTCAAAATGTTCCCAGTGAAATTGACGCCTGAATATGCAGCTTCGTTCAGTGATAATCCGCCTCCCGTTTTTAAACTACAGTTAAAGACAGGCCTAATCTTGGTTGTCGCAGTTGGATCGGTGTTGTAGACCGGCCGATGGGGTATCCACACATACTGGTTGAATTCCTGAGGTGTGACAAGATTTCCTCTATGATGCCGTCTTCCTGCTGTAGTCGGAACACCTCCAAGTATTCGTCGTACTTGCTCCTCCTTGTCAGATCTGCAGCTACTCGGTTCAAGACACGTAATGGCGCCGCGTGGTTGGAGGGCACCCTGCACAGTTTATCCTGATGCCAAGGAAGCTCTACATAATAATTGCTCCCACGAAGCTCAACAGTCCTCTCAAACTGCTCAATCAGTTCCTTATCGTAGTCAGAAACCCCTCTTGGTCCGGTATCCCCAGAGTCTCCAGGCTGACCATTCTCTCAAGTTCTATTTGCACGGTGTTCTCCGGAAAGCAGTCCTCGAAGGGATCGAAGTAGGTCGGTTGAGCCTCCAACACAAAACACAGGTGAGTGGTGTCGACCTGAGGAGTGTGATCTATTATGGTGTTGAATGACAGCTGATTTACTTGACAGGGAGAAATGTCATTCAAAGAGGAGTCGACCCTCCCGAATTGGACCAATCCAGGCCAAATCGAAAAGGCCCCCCCAGACATCGAACAAGGTTAAACGGATCCAAGTGCTGAATGAGGTCTAGGCCAACCACCCTTAGTGGTTATCAATTCAGAACCTGTCTCAAACCGACCAGCCAATGAATAGCCAGCCTCTCCCAAGGCTCGCAACAGAGACTGCAAATCGCGCAACCGGACCGACAAATCAATGCATTCAGACACCAACACCGGACACCCTCTGGTATTTCCTAAGCCCAAGTCCGTTTGCAGGACAACTTCCGATAGCTGTCGTTGACATTATCCAAGAAACTTGGATAGTTTAAGCTGGCGAAGGGTCACAATTGACCCAGCAGGCACAGTTCTTCTAATACGTCAACTGACAAATATGAGCGTCCGCTGCCAGTGTCCAACAAGCAATTCACTGAAACGGTTCTTATTCCGCAGGAGAAGGTGACCGACAATATGGGAGGCAAAGTTGTTGAGTATCCTGATGACTTAGCATATGTAGCATCTACACCAAATGGAGTGACAGAGGTCCATCGATTGGGTTTCTTCGTTTCACTTCAACTTTAGGCAGGTGGATAGGAAGCGAGGAACCAGGCCGGCCCCTTACCTGCAGTCGATAATGGCTTCGCTTGTAAGCCCCACAATGGATGACAATGGTGGTACCTTCTTATTTGTGAGGGCTAATTATTCCCCCTTGTGTCGCATGATAGTTTCCTGAAAAGTACCTTTGCCATAAGGCGAGCCCCGCTCGAGCTGTCCACGGAAAAATCACACGAAAGAGAGTTACCCAGCTCCTCCAACACAGATGCCGTTCTGGAAACAAATACTCCTAGTTTGGAGACTGGTGCGTTCTTGAAGGTGTGAAGTCCAATATGTCCTCGAATATCAGGTCAATAGTACTGTCAAGGTCCAAGAACTCCTTCTTGAGTACTGTCATGGCTCGAGAATAATTTGCAGCTATAGTGACTGATCAACCGCAGGGCTCTATCCGTCAAGGCCACTTTATGAAATTTAATCTTTCCGCATCAGTGGCCATGCTGGCCACGCAGTTCTCGAATCTGGTCAAGAAGTTCCAGAAACATAAATGGTCAGTCGCCACTTCTCGGCCGCTAAAGGTAGGGCCCGTAATCTGTAGTTGAGGGAGGCTTGACAATGAACGAGACAGTAGGCCTTCCAGGGATCGATGAAGTTCCAGAGCATTGGGGCTCTGATTCCAAACTTAGAGGGGGTTTAGGTGGTTCGAGGATTGAATCCAACTCCGCCAAAGTGTCCAGGTAATTACTCATAAGAGCTACCCAAAGGCTCTCACTCTCGGCAAAGGTCCTCCCCTCGAGGCAGTCTAGTTGGCCCACTTCATCGATTAGTTGCTCTATTTGCCTCCTGAGTACATTGTATGCCGGCGGCTTTATGTCGCTGCGGCACTGTTTGATCCAGTACAGGATCTTCTGAGTCAGGGACTCCTTTAACAACATGAGATCATCCTTAGAGGAGTCCATCAGGATGAAAGTAATTGGACTCTTTGCTTGTTGTATCGACCAATCCCCCAAATCCGATTTCTGTTGCGTGCCACTCAAGTAGTGGCAGAAAAGGGAAAAGTGTGTCCTTTGCAAGATGTTAAAAAAATCCCGTTGAGGGGGGAGAAGGGTAAGTCGAGCGGAGGATAACGCTGGGTTGCAAAGGAGTCGCCCTTGCGATCCTTTCCTCAGGGTCAGGTAACAGAAGAGCAGGTTGGTAGAGGTGTATAGGTAGAAGTAGACGGTAGAAAGTAACTAAGTACCGAACAGCCAGCAGGAGCGACTAGACTTGTAACACTTAGCAACACCGAGGCAGAGTGGTTTGAGGCCACCTTTATAACAAAGTGAAAGCTCCTCTCACCACTCCTCCCAATCAATAAATACTCAGCAACATGGCCGTCCTCGTAGGATTAGTTGAATGCCTTCCCAGACACGTGAGTACTCATCTCCACCTTTTTTCACAATTGAGTAAAATATCGTAGTTTTAAGGCCCCTCTGAGCTGGGCTTGTTTATCGGTGTCAAATCTTTCGACCAGCAAATATTTGAAAATTATCAATATTAATAGTATGTGTGTGTGTTTGAGAGAAAAGGATAATTCCAAGCAACGTTTAAATTCACAGGATAAAAACATACAAGATTACTTAATAAATAAATATTCTTTGTTACTGCAACCATTATTTAGGTACACATTTGTAAAACAAGTCCTGTCACACAAGTTAGGCAGTTGCCCAAGCGTCGTTTCTTTTAGTATGGATTTTTTTTAAAATTAGACAAGATGCTTTTATCTAAAAGGAATACGTGATCTACCAATCTCCTAAAAATATTATTAACCGTTGAGTTGTTTATTTCTACATAGATTTGTCTATAGTTTTCATTTATGGTATGAAGAATGTATTATATTGTAATTTCCAAATGAAAGAAACAACCGTCCCAGCATGGACAACATTTTAAAAATTCGGCTGCTTGTGTTTTTGAGAAGTCTGTTGTTGTTGTTTTTATTGGTTGTGTTTTGTTTTTGTTTTATAGCATATCAACCCTTTTCAGGTTATTTAATGCCGAATTCAAAGATTTTAAAGAACAATTTATTAATAAAATATACTTGTTTTTTTGTTTAATCCGTTTCTATTTAATCCGTAGTTGGGATCTTAACGGGTCCTACCACTTCGGTCAGTGAACCTGGGAGCAATGGCAATTAAAGGGTGGCTTCACACTCCCCAAAGCCTCACATTCGGATATTCGGATATAGTTTAAGGTCATATCCAGGACCTTTGAGAAGTCAAAACACACACACACACACACACACACACATATATATATATATATATATATATGCATATATATATATAAAGCTGAACGTCTGTGTGTGTGTGTCTGGTCACGAACAGACTCCTATATGGTTGACTATTACAGAAAACTGATCACATATAATGATAGAAGATGTATCGGGACACAGGAATGGGTTGTTTGATCTAGCATAATGCTGATTCATTAAAATTATGGGGTCTGCGTACATGCCTGGTCCACAATGTATGGAAATAAAAAAAAATGAAACATTAAACAAATTTGCAAGTGTTTTTGATATAGATGTACATAATAATACTCTAAGTATATTTTAACTTAAAGAGGGATGGTATAATAAAATTGTGAGGTCTGCGTTCGCGCCTTGCCTCCATAGAATGGAAATAGGCACAAACTTTAATGAAGCCTTTTCATATCTATCTGCGTAAGTATACTTTGATAATTATGTTTCAGTTTGAAGAATATGGTATAATAAAATTATGGGGTGTTCGTTCGCGCCTGACCTCCATAAAATGGAAATATATCACAAAGTTAACAAGGGTTTTTAATATAGATCCACAGAATATTGTGATAAGTGTTTTAGTGTGAACAGGTATGGTATAATAAATTATGAGGTTTATCTATTTTATTTTTACTTTCATCATATTTTGCTTTGGTTTTGATGCACCCAAACTCGAAGCTATCTTTTTACAGCCCTCCATTTTCATAACATATCATACTTTCATAAATCAGAGTCCATTTTCTGTAAGCTCATTTTGAACACAGTCAACGACGGGTACTTTTGCTAGTATATATATATATATATATATATATATATATATATATATATATGTATATATATATATAGGCAGACAAAATTAATACATAACATCATGGACACAGTATTGTCGCACGCGTTCACTTTAGGGTAAAAAGAACATGAAGAATGATGTTATATAGTTTTAAAATATAATTTAGAAATAAGTACATCCTCAAATGCTTATAATTTAATATGAAACCACCTATGTCATTAAGACTTTTTATGTTTCATAATATTTTATATCTTTATATTTCTATATATATATATATATATATATATATATATATATATATATATATATATATATATAGTACATTTATTCGATTTGTATTAATTTACTTTTTACTCTAACTTATTTATCTCTTCACCTAATAATTCACTTCTGTTCGTCTGTTGGTTTGTTCGGACTTAACTCAATAAGCGTGCCTTGGATTTTTAAAAATAGATTTGCACAAACATAAGCCATGGTGAAAGCAAATTTTTTTCCAGAATTGATTTTTCGTGATAACTCTTGTTGATCGCCTAGGTGCTAATATATAGGTAAAATTGCTTGAAAATCGTTCGTCCATTCATTTGGCCACACTTTTCTCGATAACAACGCCTCGGATTTTTGTAATTTTTGGGCAAACATTAGTCATGAGGAAAATAAATTTTTCCAGAACAGATTGTCTGGGATAACTCTGCTTCCCCTAGGGGGCACTATTGGAGTAATATTGCTCCCAAATCGCGCGTTCGGACATTTTTTTGCATTTGTCTCAATAACCACGCCTATAATTCTTTTGACATTTTTTCGGAAACATTAGTTATGGTTAAACTAAAGTTTTCACTCGTGGAGGGAACCACGCATACTCGGCTTATTTTTAATTTAATATCAGTTTATTACATTTTATGTTTTATTTTATCGCATTTTGTTTATTTTTATTATTATATTCTTCAATTTTTATTCGGTTTTATTTTTCTTATATTTTATGTGTTTGATTTTGTTTAAGTCGTATTTTGTATATATTTCTAATCATGACTGTCTAAACATGAAACGAAAAACAGCAAACAAGTTTAACTCGGATACAGCCCAGAGGCGTCGTCCTTAAATAGATCAGTACATTATACAGCAGAAAACAGGAAGAATATACCAATGAAAAACGTGCTCTATATTTTCTGGATGAAGTATCCTATAAATCTATATATCTATAAAAGTGAACGGGTCTGTCTGTGTGTCTGTGTGTGTGTACATTTTCCTACGTAATAACTCTATCAATTTTCAATCTACAGACTCGAAATTTGATATACGAGGTACTGAGATTTGGGAATATCCTTGTAATCCACTTTCGGCCAGAGATTTGGCTGTTAAGAGGTAAACACTCTACGATTTGACCTTTCAGAACTCTACCAAACTTCTCTGCTAATCTTGGGTCTAAACACTTGCAATTTTAGATATAGGTTCCTTGTACATGGATTTAACTTAATAACTTAATTAGAGCCCAAAACAATACATGATAAGGGGTCATAATAGGGGTCAAAGTTTAAAAAATTGACCGCTTCTTTTTTTGCTCAACATACACCTCTAAACACCCAGAGAGCACCGGGCTGAACTACTAGTATATAGATAAAGTAGGCTCTTCAGAGTATCTGAAAATATGACCACTTTACTATGATAAGAAGTGTGATAATGGCTTGCCGAGATCAAGCCTTCATGGTCAATGCCTTTACAAAGATGAATAGCCTCAATAATATAAACAAATGCTCTGTTCGAAGAAGATACGATACAATGTAACACTAGAGAGTATATTACAATCTTCATTAAACCATCTGTAAAATGTTATATGTTAAGTTTAGCAGTAAAACCGTAAATGTATATAACAGGGATAATTGTTGGATATACTAATACATCATGCAGCCGGACTATGCAATTTAAACAAATACATAATTAGGAAACGGAGCTCTAAAACCTCTCAGTTGTGTTTGACAAAATAGAACATGTAGCAACTATAGTTGAAGTCAGTGTTGTTTTTTATACTGGCTTAAACAGAGCTGAGATGTAGAAGGAAAAAGAAATGCAAAAGACTTATATACGACATGCAAAGAGGCTATAATATTAGAATGAATTTTATCCTCCCAGTAATTATAGTAGACACTTGAAATGGAGAAGAATTTCAACTATTACCTGGTGAATATATCCACTGAAACAAGAAAAAAAGGTTACAAATAAATTTGATTAACAGACGATTAGAATCTTAAACAGATCTCTGAGTTTGGGTTTCTTTAATAGTGGTAGCATGTTTTATTCTTAACAAAAAAGGGATAAGCAAACTGAAAAAAAATCTTATATGTTGATCGTTAGTAAACTGAACACGTCACTCTATAATGTTTGTCATATCATTTTTAAGTCGAGAATATTTTTCTCCGAAGTTGTTAGAGACGCGAAATATAAATGTCGTCAAATAAAGCACTTATCTAAAATATAAGAAATGTCTGCCTCTTGAGTATTTACGAGATAGCAACACATTTTTCTGCCGTTCATCCGTAAGAAAAGATCAAAAGAAACACGCATACTTATTTTTTAAATCTTACTAAAAATCTCATGTTTCATGTCTTTTGTGATTTGCATATTTTCTAGAATGTTTCTTGAATAAAAAAAATAACTCTGCTTGATTAAAAATGTCTCGTCGATACCGAGATACTTTTCAAGCCAGCAATCTGCTTTCGTTTTTGTTTTTGGCACAGAGATAGAGAAACAGCAGAGTCAAATATTTTTATTGTAATAAACATTTATTTTGTTTGATATATTTACGAGCCAAATCCTGGTTGCAGATATAAAAATAATGTCTTTTAGTCTAAATGATAGCGAGGTTAATCGTTAATCTTTTTATTAAAACTTATAGAATTAATAGATTCGGACGTGATATTCATTATCACTAATACTCACGAATACTTATAGAATAATAACCCTTCGTTTAAATATATTCTTATATACCTTTCCAGGGAAAATTGGTTTTCGACAAATTCTCTGAGAGAAGTATCAATGTAATTATATTTGTTGTGGTTCTATAAGGGTCTGGAAGCATGCCACAATTAGCTAATTTGCGGAAACAGAATATATTGAACAGAAAAGCAAATACAGCAAATGAAGAGTGTGGTTATACGTCCGTCTGACCGCCAAGTCCACAAGACTTTTGAATAGCGTGTATGCTAATATTAGGCGATATTTTTATCTGGTCTTTATGATAAGTGAGAGTTATTATTCCCTTGAGTGGAAATTAACTACGAGAAAATTGATTTTTTCTAATTAATGGGCCACTTATAATACAATTGTTTTTTCTTCTAACCAATAACAATACGGCAACTAATACGTTATTTTTGCTTTTTTGAAACCAATTACTTTTAGGATCGTTTTGATCACTTAAATATTACGAGAAAATAATATTTTCAGTAAAAACATAGTAAGAGTGTGTTTAACTGTGGCACGACGTGCTACCTGTCGGTCGATAACGTCTGCCGTTCTTGTTATCTGATTTATCTTCTCTTTTGGCGGTGTCATCATCTTACAAACTGGTGGCTGTCCAGGGAGTGCGCATGGGCTCATAATTATACACAAATAAAAATCGCAAAACACAATCTCGATAGCAACAAAACATATAATCTATATCTATTGTTTTTCCTTGTTTATTGTGTGCAAACATGGCAGAAATGCACAAAAAAGCGCCAAGCTCCACATCTGCAGCATCTGGTGGAATTGTGCTCATTAATTCACGTCATCTGATCAAGTCACAACATTCATTCAACTGACGTTAACTGGAAATCGTACTTAACTCCTGTAAATTCAATCTCACCCCTAAACTTTGTAAACCGACTTTACACACATTGACTGTTGTTTTCTCTTGTTAACAACTTCCACGCGTTTTTTTTCTTTTCTAATTCTCACTCCCCAACTACTGCTCGCTCGATAAACACATCTTTCTTTTTACCAGCCGCTCCTCCATTTTCTTTTTGGGAAGTGGAACGTCACTTATCTCACAATAGAATGTCTCTCCTGAGGCATATCACTTTTCATAATAATATGTCAAATGTAAATGCATTAATATAAACAAATTTAGTCATTTTTAATTAATTTCTTCAGGGTAGAGACTCTAAAGTAATGCAGATTCTAACCAAATGTCCAAAGGAAAACTATCCTATGTACATATTTTGTTAATAAACTTAAACTACTATCTACAGCAATATATACATGAATCGCAACATTATTGATAGCATAGCAGATTTTCGAAATGCCTGTGTTATCTATTAGACAAATCGACTTGAAGATGAAGTAAGTATGAAATAAATCACAAACAGGGTGGACGATAAAATATCGACCTAGAAAAGTCGACATGATTCTATTTCCGTTTGATGAAAACCGGTTTTCATTTTTTGTTACAGATCGTGTACTAGTCCATTCGTGTAAAAATCTCATGAGCGATAAGAGCCTTCTATCATGCCTAAAAATGGCACAGTGATTCAACGAGTGAGATCAGAGAGCGCCATTTTACAACATGCTCTCTATCGATGAAACTTATGACAACAGGACTATTACTGCACCTTCAAAATGCTAATCAAAACAGTTCAACGCCTGATAGCACAGCTCAACGAAGTCTTAGGCCACGGTTATGGTCGTTGGTGTGCTTTCAAGTGCGGACTACATCATGCGACCTCACATTTTCGAAGTCGGCTTAAAAGTCCACAAAAAGTATACCAAATTATGGATATGCTCAAGAATGTGGTTATCCTCTGTGGCAATCAGGTGGACGATTGCAGATCCTGGGTGTGGCCGCAAGATACAGCGCTGGGCAAAAAATCCAAAGAGACCAAAGCTTAGCTTCAGAATGGCTTCTACGAATTTATAACTATCTCTCACTAGTACACTCTTCCCTCGACATGAATCCGCTAGACTACTTCATTTTGTCATAAGTCGAGAACATCACAAAGATGACCTCCTACAACACGAAAGCAACCATGATCGCAGCTATCGACGAGTATTCGCCGAGCTTTCACCGGGTTTTCGTCGGGCTTTCGCCGAGCTTTCGTCGGTGCTTGTGAAAAAAGCATAATGTAAGTTCCGGACCCGTATCAAGACGATGGTTGGGACTACATTGAATATATATCAGGTCTACAACATAATCAAATTACCTGAATAGATTTTGAAATAAAAGTTTTAAAATAAAGCTGTAGTATTGTTTTTCAGGCGGACACATTTATCGTTCCTCTCCACCGCGAAGAGTTTGTGACCCGCATAAGATTTACTTGTTCTTCCTCGGTTATATCCTTTCTAAACCCCAATCTTATACACATTTATAGTATGTCAGATGCATTAGCATTCTAATATTACTATAATTTTAACAGATGAATATTTGGATCAAATTATATATCTTAGAAATTAGTAAAATACGTCTGATAACAAAAGTTTATATGGTTTGAGATTTCATACAAATTCATAAAATCTAATAATATATAGAGATTTATAGGGTCTGAAAATTTATGAACAATTGAAGCATCTGATACTTATATAAATTATACGGATTATCAGAATGTATGCTCACTTCAAGTTGCTTATAATTGATGCATATATATATATTGCATCCTATAATTACGAAACATCTTTTTACGTTCGTAATGTATGCGTATCAGCAAAAGTGTGTAATTTGAAATACCTTAATTGTGTGAATGCATAGTAATTTATAGCATCTTAGAATTTATATATTGCTCCAGTAGTAAATGAAATTGATACACACTTTTCAAGTATGAGAAATTATGAATATTTAAATAATCTCAACATCTATGTAGCGTCTTCGAATTTAGTCAAACCTATTACATATTAACATTCATGCATACATACGTATTTTAGAATTTGCTGTAAATTCACAGTTTTAACGAATCTAAACATATTAAATAAGCCTGATGGAAATATATGAAGTTACAAAGCATCACGATCCTATATAATTTCAGATTTTAATGAAATTTATTGCATCTTAAAATTTATGCAAAATATATGGATTTAGAATTCGTGAGTATTTTTGAAAAAAACCCTACCTCAATAAATCAAGGCAAATTCTGAATCAAATCCATCTTTAAATATTTCATCTGTAAAATGTTGTCATGACATTTGACAGGACAATTTATTAAAATTTTTATCTGATTTTTTAAAAAAATCTTACAATTTTAAATAAAGTGCATGCATTTACATCTATTTTACAAGATGATGATAAGACTTAAACAATATTTATGCATATTAACATTACTGATGAAAATATTAAATCGTCTATATTTATTTAACATTAAAACAACAAAAATATCTTTTCAGTTCGAGGATTAAATAAATGATTATTTATTAGTGTTTTTCACTTATTTTTTCATAGACCTTGATCATGGGTGCAACGACTGAATTAGAGGAGAAACGTCCTCAGCCATGTCGAACTCTGGGGACATCTTAGGAAAAGAAAATACCAAATTACAACTGTTGACCAGATCATAAGATAATATCCTCCCTCTTACTGAAATCGTACCCCACTTATTTAGAGACACTCACTCCCGGTTTCGAAACCCTCTAGCACCAGATGGAACTAAAACTGACCAAACAATCTGAGAAAGTAAAGAGGAAAACCATACGATGCAACACTGTCTTGACTGCCTTTTACTGCTCTTAACCAGTGCAGCTTGAGAGATTATGAGGAATGCAACAACAATAATACGAATGATTGTGCAAATAAATGTTAAACTCTTGTATTAACCCATGAAAAATAACACAGAAAAAGAATAATTAAAGCATTATTTTCGATGCATTTCATATACAATCTATGATCTAAAGATTGCAAATATATTTTCATGAACACGTATTAAAATTAATTTCTTGAACCTATTGAACTCCATGTGTGCGTATTACAACTACTCAGTGTGGCCAGAAATGTAATTCGTAGTTAAAACCCCAATCATCAGCATGGTAGCTACGTGTTGTGCGCTTGTCTGATTTTAATAGCTGTTAATTAAAAACAAAACAAAAAATAAACACCAATATAATCACGTAGTTTTACGATATTCCAGCTCAGTTTAATACATAAATAAATGTATACCAACGTTTTGAACGGGTGTACTTTCTTAAGCCGGTTTAAATGTGTGTTTTCTTCTTTCAAAATCGAGGAATTATGCAGAGTATACAACGCGATTAATTAAAAATTAAAAGTACGCACAGATGAACGGTCAGGATGTATTATACGATTGTCGTTCAAAAAGTAAGGCCGCCCATATGTTTAACGCAAAAAATTGGCAGGGCCGCTGCAAGAAAGGTAGGCTCTCTCTCTACCGTGCTAGAAAACTACTAACACCCGAAAGTATCCTGTACCTCTATAAGGCCACCATTCGCCCATGTATGGAGTATTGCTGCCACATCTGGGCTGGTGCATCTGCTACTAGTCTCTCGCTCCTTGACAAGGTTCAAAAGAGAGTCGCAAACCTGATAGGCCCTGAACTGGCATCTAAGCTTCAGCCTCTGTCCCATCGACGAAATGTTGCATCCCTCTGCCTTTTCTACAAGTATTTTAGTGGTGAATGCTCTGACGAACTGCAATCACTTGTGCCCCCACGACGTGAGCACCCTCGACAAACCCGACAGGCTACTAAATCCCACCCCCACACTGTAGAGATCCCTAGATGTAAAAGATCTTTTTACTCCAATAGTTTCTTCCCCAGAACCGCAAGACTCTGGAATTCCATTCCAGGTCCCTGCTTCCCCAACAGTACTGACGTGCAGAAGTTCAAGTGTAACGTGAACCGACACCTTGCTGCCCAAATCCCTACATAGTACCCCAGTAGTTGTTGCCCCTGATAGTAGCCCCCTACACCAAAGTGGCAATTTGCCTTGTTTGGGGTGAAAATGTAATAAAAAAAAAAAAGAACAGTGAAAAGCTAAGAAGACGATAATGGTACCATTATAACTAGCAACGTTTTGTGATTCAGGATTTGTTTTCTACATAGTCACAATTATTATAAGTTATTTTGCAAGTTATGAATGATACCTATGTCAAAATAATCTGGAGCGATCATTGTTACTTAAACCTATGCCGTTACTCTGAAATAATTGAAACCATCTCCTAACTGTCCTGATATCACCGAGTATCTGTGAACCTTGATTGGGTCAAGTTTTCTGCATTGTCCTTCAAGAGCAGACTACAAGGTTAGATCAGTTGGCAAAAGGAAGTTTACAGCTTACTGAAATTGCATCCTCTGTATGAGACACTACTCCGTTTCCCAAAACAGTCTACGCCCAGTATATCATTTATCGCTGGGAAAAGTGCAATTTGTGTGGTTCTAATATGTAGAAAAATTAAACCTGAAACATAAAAAAGTTGCCCGTAGTAATGATACCAGTCCCGTCTTTTTAGCTATTTCAATGACGTATCGCTGCTACTGACAAGTATACATGACAAGGGTTACCTCATTAGAGTGTCGCACCATCCATATCTCCTAGAGAGAAATGAAACTTACTGGTTATGAATGCATACGTTCAGCTATCATAACAAAGTAATTTAAGTCCCCCTTGTTATGCACAGGAGTCATCATTGCAAATTGATACGGGTTTTCCTGGACTTAAAAAAACAAATTCTGTCGTCTATACATTATTAGTTCATCATATTGTCATGCGTATTGTTTTTGTTTAATTATAAAATATTTAAGTAGAGCGGTATTAATTAGAAATATAACTTGATAAACATAGTTTGAATTTCCGTAGTAAACGCTCATATTTATGAACATTTCTAAGCGCATACTTTAAAACTTTTAAAATTTCAGTAATTTTAAAGTAAGAGATTTAAAATCAATAAAACTTGTTTCAATGTGAATACAGTAAGGTAAAATGCGGTATTTACAACACGAACGATAATGTAACCCTTTGATGAAAATTATAAAGTTAGGCAATATTGCGTAGTATTATACATGTACATATAAGATATTGTTTTATAAATATTACATAAATACATACACACACACGCACACACACACTCACACACACACTCATATATATTTATATATATATATATATATATATATATATATATATATATATATGTATATTTGTTAACTGGTTATTGGAGAAAGAATTCCAACAAAGTGCTCGATTGCAAAAAAATTTTTTTCGATATAAGAGCTTAATATTTATTTATTTAATTGTACAGAAGTTCAGAAAAACATTGGTACCGTCGGTTTCAAGCCCAACTTAAAGGGGACCAGTTAATGGTAAAACGTAAATGATGTTCGGTCCTCGTCAGCCATGTTGTTTCTCTCTGAGGAAAAATATTTTCAGGCCCGCATTTATTTTTTTACTGATGTTCATTTTTATTTAACTATGGCTTATTCCAATCTCTGTATATTTTATTTTATTCTAATATAAATTTTCTAATTTTTTAATCTTTTTATTTAATGCATTTTGTAAATATGTACTGTTCTGTATTTGCATGGTTTTCGGTCTGCCTTTTGTTAATTTTAGCTGGCGCATGGAAGATAATTACTTTATTTTCCTTCTTTGTTTCAGTTAAGGGAAGATAATCACTGTTTTAGTTGTTTCAGGGAAGATAATTAATCTATCTTATTTATTTTTGAACCTTTTTTATGTTATTTTAAATAGTTGAGGGAGGTATGTAGGCTATTTGATTTCAAATCTTTTATATATGTGTATTGTATTCTTTAGGGTATACATACTTTTCTTCATTTTTATACTAAATTTTTATACTAAATATTTATACTTACAATTGTCTAAATGTCCATTTTCACTTTACTAATTTATGCGCTAAGTTGACGCATCTAGAATACTCTTGAAGAAATTCCTTTAGGTGGGAGTCTTCGTTCGATGTTCGGTCCTGCCAGTTTATTAGAAGCGCTTGTCTCCTATGTAAACATGCTTTGAGGGTCTCACTACGTACGTTCACACCATTAATAGTCTTTATAATGTGGCATTCCTCCGCATCACAAAGTGGGCACCGTTTTGAGGCTGGTGAGTATACTAGTATTCTCTCTATGATGCTTCATTTAATGCTGAAAGGTGTTCCGTTGTCTTTTAACTGCCATACTCGGGCGGCTAGTGTTGTTTTAATCCTTGTATTAGCCCTGAAGGAACTGCTGTGCATGTAAACTATCTGTTTAAACATCTCTTAGGTAAGACCTATATATATTTCTGGTGTATCTTTATCCTGATGTGTAAGTGTCGCTTAATACACGAGGGATTTCACCCTGGATTTTCTCTCTAATGGGCAATCTCCCTTGGATCTGCAAGAGCAGTCCGCAATTTCATTTTTATTGCGTTCTTTTGCGATGATCTTTTTTATTGATGGAGTGGTGGAGTAGCTGACCTTAATCGGGTTTCTGTTGAATAGTTTGTGCAGCTTATGTTGTGGAGGGAAATATCTGTCTAGCAGTTTCAGGAATAGGTATCCCACTTGTGTTTTTGTTTTGAGGGAAAATGGGGGTGAAAACCAAATGATGTTCCGCCGCCTGTTGCGCATGTCTTTAGTTAGCCGATGTTGGGTTGGCTTGTATTTAATGCTTTCCGTGAATCCGCTTTTTTGGAGCGCTCCATTGTAATATGGAGCTGCTTGGTTGAAGACGGCGTTTGATGAAGCCATGAAGATTCTTTAGCTGATATTGGCAACCATATTTTTAAAAACTGTAGGGGGTGACAGGATCCTTTGTTTATGTAACTAAGTGTCTCATTGGGTTTGTGGAAGGATCTATGTGTCTTGTTATTTAGATTTAGAGTTGTGTCTAGGAAGTCTACTTAATGTAGGTTGGTTCTAATTGTTATTTTAAAACCAATTCATGAAATGTTTTGGTTAGATCTTTTCTAAGCTTATCTAGGCTAGTCCCGTTGTGATCGCGTGAGAGACAAAGGCCATCGTCCCTATATAGGCAGAAATTATGATCTGGGAATTTTTTGTTCAGAGTTTCTAGTAGCAATAGGCCCACTAAGTCCCAGATGTCTGCACTATCGTTCCTATTGCCACGTCAAATGGGTCTTCTGGGTTTGATTTTTTTCCCAGGTCTTCCCTTCATAGAATAAGAGGGTTTGCCTAGCATGCATGATGGTTTCTATTTCGATATTGCTATTTTTTTTGGTATTTTGATGCAAAACTCAATGCTTTCTCTAGTGTGTCTTTTGTAATGGAGGGGTAAAGTCTATGATATCTAGTTGAGTGAATTTGCATCTATGTGGGTCGGTTATATTGTTAAACCATTTTAGCACTGAATGTGTGTTACCCCATAGATTGAGGTTGGTTTTACTTTTTCTATTTTTGACAATGCATTTTATTATAGCTTTACTAGCTAATTATATTTCGCTTCTAGCTGGATTTATAAGTCTGCAGGACAGATTGTTGGTAAATTTTTCCTTTTCGTCTTTTAAAGTTACGAATGCTTTTCTCTTAGCTAGGCGGTTAGCTCTATATTCTATGCCTGATGTCGTAGCTACTGCTGTGGCTTCGTCTATTTTTCCTGGGTATTTAATTTATTTCAACCCAAAGTAGTGTTTTTCTGTCTTCCCCTGGTTGTTACCTCATTTAAGACTTTCAATCTCATTCTCTTGATGACCTCTCCGATTTTTCTTAGGAGGATCCTCAAGTATAGCTGGTTACTGGGGGTTGGTATGTTCTTATCGGAGTGCTCCAAGGTGCATTTTTCCATTTTTTCCTCTTTTGCTAAGGTATGTGAGCAGGGGATTTTTCTCTGATGCGGGATTCCTTCTCTAGAGTGATCGACCGCCGGACTGTCAGAACAGAACAGTACATATTTACTAAAATGCATTAAATAAAAAAATTTAAAAATGAGAACATTCATATTAGAATAAAATAAAATATACAGAGATAGGAACAAGCGATAGTTAAATAAAAATGAACATCATTAAAAAATAAATGCAGGCCTGAAAGTTTTTTTTCCTCAGACAGAAACAACATTGCTAACAAGAGCTTAACATCATTTACGTTTTAACATTAACTGGCCACCTTTATGTTGGGCTTGAAACCGACGATACTAATGTTTTTCTGAACTTATGTACAATTAAATATATATATATATATATATATATAGAGAGAGAGAGAGAGAGAGGGAGAGAGAGATAGAGACAGACTGAGAGAGAGTGTGTGTGTGTGTGCTATGTGAGTACATAAATAAAACCTGACAAACAAACAGATAAACGGATAAGGATTGGAACTTCAAAGGTTTATATGAAAACGTTTGCTTTTGAAATGTCAGCCTTAGAAGAATGTGTTTATAGATATTTCAAATAAATGTTATATCCATATATAACAAAGTTGTATTTTTAATAAATAGAAAAAAGTGTATAAATATCAATATCAAGAGATAAACAATACCAGATTTATAAGTTATAAACAAATAGTGAAACGAAAATATCAGTCGATAATTTATATATATATATATATATATATGTCATGACTACTTCACTTAACAACATAAATTAATGTACGAAAGTATAAATTTAAGTATTTACATCAACAGGGCTCACTACGTAGGCAGAGCTAGGTTGTACGTTATAATATATATATGGCAATTAAGCTATACAGAATATTCCGCGTTTCATCCAGTCTAGAATTCATCAGCGTTATGTCTATATAGAATATAGGCATAGGCCTGATGAATCCTAACGTGGATGAAACGCGGAATATTCTGTGTAGCTTAAGTGCCATATATATTTTATAACTTACTCTCTATATATGTCTATATATATATATCATTATATATATATATATATATATATATATATATATATATATAATGATAGTGCTGTGGACTAACATTGTCGTGGGGGAGAATTTGACATTTTTGTTGACTAATGCTGGGCATTGTCGGAGGAACTTCATCCATTTATTTACAGTACTTCGTCCTAATGTTATCGCCTGCATTTAAAATACTGTAATGGGTGAACCCGGCCGCAGACCAGAAAACAGTCAGCATGACCGTTTCCTGGTGAAACTCTCGATTCGAAAAGTGTCCTGGAGCTTCGTCAGCATCTAACCATTTAGCCGAGCGTCTCCAGTTCTCTACAAGTACTCACATTTCATCGCAATTTGAAAAAAACATACCCCTTTATAACGGTGTTTTTCCGTTGACGTTCAATCCGTGAAGCAGCCATTAAACACTTTTTTGTCTTTCCAATCTCTTCAGTGAATGAAAATCATCGTATACGTTACACCTAATTCAGAAGCAAATTATCGAACAATTGTCGTTTATTGTCTTTGACCAAGTCTCTTAATTAATCGTTGTGAACATGCGATGGCAGATCGCTACTCTCATCACCTTCAAGACTCCTGTCGTCGCCACGATATTTCTTTCATCGTCGGTGCGTTCAGTAGTTGTTACTGGGCTAAACACTTGGTTGATATCACGCGCTATTTCAGTGGCTTTTCAGCTTTGCTTGAATTGAAATAAGAAAATTTTGAGAATTTGCGTTTTTCTATATTGTATTCCACATTGTTAAAAAAGGACATAACTGTTTTGATGCGATTGTAATTTAACCGATTAGAAAGAGCAAACATCGCTCTATTTAAAGTAAAGGTAATACAACGAGATACAGAAAACGAGGGAGTAAGAGAAAAGAATTGCCCAATCTATTTATGCTTTATTAAAAATGAACTTGTTAGATATAATGACTACATTCATGGACGAGAAACTCTGTTAAATAAAGTTATCAAATTAAAAAAATATATATTAAAAACAAAAATAAATATAAATAATAATTACCTTTGCAGTAAACAGTCTACATATCTCGTAGGGGTGCTCTTTGCTCTTCCCTCCAACTTCTTTCTTACAGAAGGGACGCTGCGAGAATGTCTGTGCTTTATGGTTATTTTCATGGCATATGCTTGTCTGAGCTCTAATCTATGGTTCCTCTCGCACAACGTTTATGAGAAAAACTTGTCTAGCTAAAAACACTATTAATAATTTACCCCACCATTTATCTATGCCTAAACCTAAACGCAGATTCAATGAACAAAGTTTCTTTCTTAGAATTGCCCACCTGTGTAACTCTCTTCCGTTTGCCAGCTTTTCAGCTGACTAATATGTGGTTGTCTTCAAGTATAACGTAGACAATTTCTTGATGAGCCGTTTCCCCTAAGTAATGCAATTTACCAAATTTACAGCACTACCTATTACTATGATATTGTCCCACTCTGTAACCCTTATCCTCGGGTGGCTTGTGGGCCTTGCTAATTTGTTACTTTTATATAAAAAAAAACGTAACTAAAACTTATTTGCAAGTACATCATTGGTAATAAAAATTAAAAATTCGGCAAGAACTTTTTTCTGAACTTAATAGTAAGTACATTTCCCAACGCCATAAATTTATATATATTCTTATAAAATTGATTTCTCTAATCTCGCTCTGACATGAATACGAAAAGCTTGCATTTTATATTTAAAAATAATCAAGCAGATGTAATCACCGACATTTCTCCCATTTGGCCCATTAATTTAAATCATAAATGGTAACTATTAAATTCCGAAACTTAAAAAAATTCATAGCGCCATGTTTATTTATTTATACGAACAAGATGTTTCAAAACTAGAGGGAACTGGATTGATATACATATAGTGTTTGTTCTTTAATCTCGAAGTTTGTAGCTACAGATAAATCAGGTTTATTCATTACAGTTACTCGCTTAGTTACCGTAGAATCGATACTCAGCCTATACCCGATATTAAGCCAAGCTTCAGGGAGTATTAAACTTAATATTCTCAAATAATATTATTAAATTTTCCTTATTTAATATCAAGCTCACGGGATTCGTACTTTTCACTGGACACATGCGCTATATATACCTGAGGCCGATTTTCAGAAGGCTGTACCATTTTTAATGGAAGTTTGATGTAAATCACGAAGAGAATTAATGGAAGGAATCCCCCTTTTTTTTCTTCGCTAAGAAGGTTTATGGTTTTATCTTTTTTGCACAGAAGATATTATCTATATATAAATAGCGTGTGTGTTATTTATTTTGTGTGTCATACTTACATCCAAGTGGCTGTCGTTTAATTGTTATCGATTTCCATTTCTTGTAATAAATAATTTAACCAATATTTCTTCATAAGTTTTGGTTCCGGTTTCGATTATAGCCGATGACACCCATGTCATTTATTTTTTTATAAATACTTTTGCCAAGAATTCTTCAGAAGATCTTGCGTTCGCGATGGGGTCGCTCATAGGATGCAAGGTAGCATTTAAATATCACGATTGAATGTGTATAAAAATGGTTTTCAGAAGCTACATAAGATAGTGGCTATTAGCCGAGATGTATTGAAGTTGTATGTGGCATCTGTTGTTGCAAATCCCTTATACATTGGTCCAGATGGGGAATTTCTGCAGTTATTTTATTATATATACACATTATTTATAGAACTTTAATCCTTATTACACAGCAAATGCTTCATGGCTTATTATGGTCTGCCCAATAAATAGTAGTGCACGTTCTCTACGTAGCCCAATCGTAAACTACGCTGGAATATGATATTTTAATACATGCACATTTATTTATTACTATAGAGCTAATATTCTTTTGATCATTATATTATACCCAATATAGAGAAGTGATTTCCAGATTAAAAAATACGGCTTAAGTGCCATAAGCTTGAATTGAAATCAAAACTCATAGCTTATATATTAATTTATTTTTATTTCGGACTATTATTCTCATCTTTTATTGGTTTTGTTTATTCACAACGTTTCGGCCAACTATTCCTCTGGACTTCGTCAGGTGGTAACCGTGACGGATAGGAACTTCGAATCTCCTAACTGCATTCTCAGCCATCACTACCATCCGTAGTTGTTGTCGTCTCACCACAAATTGGCCAATTAACCTCTGGCACGCTTTGGGTAGGATTGAAACCGCTATCTTCAGACAATTTTCATCTGGAACTGTAGAGATTCAACGTCTCTATCAACTGCGCCACGGGCCCCGAAGGGCGATAATGATTGGATTCTTTGATCTTATAAATCCACGTTTATTTATCTGATCTTCTATAGTCGGGTCCGTACCGATTGGTATATATATATTATTCCTTAATTGGAATTCATTTTTGAGGTGAGCATTATATATTAATTTATTTTTATTTCGGACTATTATTCTCATCTTTATTAGTTGTTGTTTTTTTGATCTTTTATTAGTTTTGTTTATTCACAACGTTTCGACCAACTATTCCTATGGCCTTCGTAAGTTGGTAACCGCGACTGGATAGGAACTTCGAATCTCCTAAATCGGTACGGACCCGACTATAGAAGATCAGATAAATAAACGTGGATTTATAAGATTAAAGAATCCAACCTTTATCGCCCTTCGGGGCCCGTGGCGCAGTTGAATCTCTACAGTTCCAGATGAAAATTGTCTGAAAATAACGGTTTCAATCCTACCCAAAGCGTGCCAGAGGCTAATTAGCCAAAATGTGGTGGGACGACAACAACTACGGATGGCAGTGATGGCTGAGAATGCAGTTAGGAGATTCGAAGTTCCTATCCGTCACGGTTACCACATGACGAAGGCCAGAGGAATAGTTGGCCGAAACCTTGTGAATAAACAAAACCAATAAAAGATAAAAAACAACAACTAATAAAGATGAGGATAATAGTCCGCAATAAAAATAAATTTAAACTCATAGCTATTCAACCTTATTCGATAAAACTTATAATATGTTTTACGTATATAAAAACTCACAATACCATTGTAGAAATATAAATTTCACGTACACATGCGTAGACGAACACTTGAATCGCTGTACGCCTGACAATCTTAAAAATATTTATTTTGGCTCGTTAGCAGCTACTTGTCCTGGCTGAAAACAAATTTAATTTGTTCCACGAACCCAAATTCTCTATATATCAAGATTTAAGCCTTTAAACCAAAATTAATTGGGAAGTTTTGTTGAAACGTTTTCTCCGACAGACAGACCCAATCTGCTGACTATATATATATATATATATATATATATATATATATATATATATATATATATATTATGGCAGTAGAGTTTAGTTTCCTAGAAGTACATCCATTGAAACAACGTGTGTCTACACAAAAGTGCTCAATGAGTTAACAGAGCACGCATATTTAATTTATTCATACAAACATTGATGGCTACATATGTGCATACATATCTCTGTAATCACCATTTATTGGGGAGATTACGTCTTCTTGTCCTGCAAACGTTGTCCTCCCAAATCGTCCCCCATGTAGTACTAGTCTGTCTAACCATCGTTTAACTTTAATGATCTTACAGAACCTAGTGTATTAATATGTCATTGATTTGCTAGTATCGTTCCAAACGTGATGGTTTGTATTTTAAGTCATACATTTGAAAACTACGAAGACGGAAGTATTTCAGTTTAAACAATCTACTCCGGAATATATTTTTTATACATGCACTTTTGCCGGCGATGAACGAAATCCTTGACGCCATAAAAGTCAAGGGCTGCCGAGACGGTCTATTGTTATTAAAACGTTTCAATTACGGCGTTGTTGTCGGAGAAAATGCTGCCTAAGTAAAACTCCCTTCAGAGGTCCGAACAAGTGGATATCTAACAGTGCAAGGTAGAGAACGGTACTATCGATGAGACAACTCCCTCTGACATAACTTGGTCCTAGAATCTAATGGTTTTCAAATTTTTGTAGCCTGGCGTTGTCGTGTTGTTTCCCCTTTCTCTGGCTAACCACCTGTCGTTTTGACTTCAGCCCGTAGTGCTGACATCACGCCTTGTCACCAGCAATTATGCGATCCAAGGATCTGACACTTCTGGCTTCGTAATGATTAAACAAGTTTTTTCAGTTATCAAGTCAGTAGTCCCTCTAGCACACATTTTGGTACATCCTAGGCACCGTTCCCAGTGCACTGACATCCATATTCAACTATATGCAGTTAATTCACCGTTATCCGCTAATAAGTGTTGATGAATTGGTCGAAGCGCATAGTGTTTTCTGGGGTTGTGACTGTACATCGACATGCGCTTTGTCATTCTGATTTATACCGGTAATATGAAATCGATGAACCCATTTCGCCAATAATGCTGCGATAAATTGCATCTGCTTAATAAACATGCAACAGGCGCCGGTGAATGTTATCGACGAGAATTAATCTGCATGGATAGTTTCAATGATGCATAGATGCTTTTCAGTGGTTTCTATATTACAGTCTCTGAGAGTTAATAAATACAAAAAAGAGATGAAACTTCCCGGTAATGAAATGCCATTCCACGTATTAATGCGTCTATTCAGGAGGAATATATATGAGGCTTTGCGTTTGAGACGCCCAACGTGTATATATATATATATATATATATATATATATATATATATATATATATATATATATATATATGTATACATATATATTGATATATATATATGTATATATATATTGATATATATATGTATATATATATTGATATATATATATATTGATATATATATGTATATATATATTGATATATATATATTGATATATATATATTGATATATATGTATATATATATTGATATATATGTATATATATTGATATATATATATATATATATTGATATATATATATATATATATTGATATTGATATATATATATATATATTGATATATATATATGCATATATATTGATATATATATATTGATATATATATATATATGTATATATGTATATATAATATATAAAATATATTTTAGTCATCGACCTACAGTCCTGTTTCGTTGTATCACAACTCATCAGTGCCGCTAGACTATCACTTATCCCAAGTCGAGGATCGAACCTAGAACCGTCGTGATGACAGTCGGCAGTTCTACCCCTTGACCACGGAACTAATCTGTCCGAATGTCTATTTAAATAAACATTCGTCCGCCACTCGTAAAGTGCTCAAACGTTTGTTTGTAAACAAACCGCGAGCTTCGCATTTTTCAGCCAAATTAAGTAGCGAGTGAGATTATTTACGACAAGGACAAGTGTTATCAAAAAGCATGCACTTTTTTGTTTCACTATTGTTTACTTTCTCCAATCTTCGAATATTTTTTTTGCGTTTTCTCCAAATTGTTTAGGTTCGATATATTATATATATATATATATATTACCGAAACCAGCTACACAAGAACTCCAAAACTGATTAAAGTATTCTAAAAATTATAATCCGCCGATACGTTGTTCCCAACGATAAAAAAATATAATTATTATCTATTATAAAAAAAAAATGCAGACGTCTAGCAAAAAAAAAAAAAGATTTCGCAGAAAAAGAAATTTTTAGAAAAAAAAAAAACAATGTAATTTACCAACTAAACTACCCATTAGGAGAGTGTATCTATAATACGACTAAGTATATATACTAGATTACACAGACGTTGTCGCTAAGACTAACTCTCCACCTTTTCGACTCTGGTTCAATATTGCAACATTTGAGAAAATATGGCAGCCATCATTTTGATTTCCGAAAAATTAGGGTCGAACATATAAAGGTCTTGCAAAGCGAAAATAATATTAATATATAAAAATTCTTGAATCATTATATATTAAGACAAAGAAGCCCCAGATAAATAGTATTAATTTCGAGTACAGTCAAATATTTTAAAATGCCAAAGGTAGTAAATTTAAAATAGTAAATATGTATAAAAATTGTCCACCCACCTTACTCGTAATTAACCACCACGCGACCGTGACAAAAATATATCAATATATAATTAAAAACATAATTTTTATAACGCACAATTCCTGAGTATGATTGAAATATTCCTATCGAAAGCGCTGGCATAAGAAACTTATGGACCCAGCCTAAACAAGTGGAAGAAATATGCAAAAAAAAATATATTCAGAAATTGGAGAAAGTTAAAAAGAAAATAGTGAAACAAAAATTCCGTACTTTTTCATAACACTTGTCTCAATTAGAATATGCTGCCTTATATATATATATATATATATATATATATATATATATATATATATATATATATATATATATATATGATTGCTTCATCCTTCCAGATGATCGCCGTCATATTGAGTTATCCCAATCTCGTCGTTCATGCCATCTCTGATGACTCTACATACCTCCCGCAGATTTGCACATCTTGAAGCAGATGTGACATACAAATTGAGCAATTTCCACTGAGTTGACTTGTAGCGTAATCTTATGAACACTCACATATTTTCCCAAATCAGTAGTAGACTTGCAAACCTTGGTGCATATTAAACAGATCGTTTGGTTCGGACTAATAGATACAAAGTTTACCTGGACAGGAGTTTTGTGCGACTTGATGTGGTTGATGTAGGCAGCATTTGACAAAAGCACTCGTTCACAAATTTCGCATTTCCATCTCTGCGTGTCATGATTAATACCATCAATTAAACCTTTGCAAAGCTCTCACTTCAGAATGTTGTGGGCCTGCTTTCTTTTCTCTAGAGAATCACAACTTTCACGTACAAGCTTTCGCCACTTCGGCCTTTGCAGAGTAAGTTCTTCCCATTTGTCGATGTCGATTGTTTGCACTTTCAAATTGTATGTTTACAGTCCCTAAACCTCTTCTAGGCTTGTATTGGGGGCCCTTGCCTCTTTCCATCTCCCCATAGAGGAACATGCTTTCACAATGACCTCAGTATCGGTTACTTGTGCTTGCCACTAAATGTTTAAGATACGCCACAAGCATTTTTAGTGAAATCGTTCCAGCCATTTAATGTGCCTTTGATGCAATGTCCATGTCTGCGATGAATACAACAGTGTGGTGAGCACACAGGCCTTGTAAATGAACATTCTTCTCCTGTCTGTAATACGACGATCAGAGCACGCTCTATTTCCCAACCTTCTAAAAGCTACATATGCCTTTTAAATTCGGCTGCGGATTTCAATGTTAGGAGAGCCGTCCCTTGACAGACAACTATCAAAGTGGAAAAACGAATCAACTACTCCTTGTCTATCATCACAGATCATGATGTTCGGCTCCGCGTGTGACTGACCCAGTGTAAAAGTAAAGATCACCTTTGTTTTAGACAGACTGATGCTCAAACCAAAGACAGTGCCGGAGTCAGCAAAGACATCTATTATATGCTGCATATCAGTCTCAGTTTGCAACAAAAAGAGCATCGCCTGCATAGAGTAGCTCCTCGACTAAGGCATGATGCAGCTTGGTTCTTGCATTAAACCTTCTAACATTAAAACTGCGACTTGTGGTTTAGAAATTTAACATAGCACCCTTATCGTAATCCTGAAAGGCATGAGCAAGTAAAGCAGCAAGAATTGTCAACTGGGATTTCATTAGACAATTTCCGTTAAAGAATATTTTAGCTTTCATGTCCCTGTGCACTTTCACACACAGATCCATATATATACATAGGTACATATACACACACACATATATATACAGGAAATATATACATACAGATATATAGGTAAATATATATATATATATATATATATATATATATATATATATATATATATTTATATAATAGGTCCAAAATATTTTGTGTTTACAATATTTCAAGAACGTACTGAGTTAATTCAGAATCCTAGCAAAATGTTATTTAATTTACACGTCCTTCCTCATCTCTCACAGCAAGTATTCCTGTTATACCAATAGTCTTCTCTTTGTAGCAAGCAGGCATATTTAATATTATAGCGTAACAGCAGTTCTATACTGACTCCCAACGGATCTTCATACTTGCTTAACTCAAGAGAGTTTGATTACAGAAAATTCTGCCATCTACTTTTACAATACTCATTTAAGTTACAATGCATTGTATTTTCATTTCCTGGTAAAGCCTAGCTGTTTTCTTCGTGGTTTTATTTCGAATTCAAGATTTTATCAAATTTAGACATGAAAAATGTTGCATGAATCTGATAAGTAAAATGAAATGAACTTTGAAGTGTAAACATATTTTACAACGATACAAAATTGAAACGACGTCTCAAAATGTCAAAATGGCGCCATAGATTTAGATTGCAAAAATTGAATAATGCAGTTCTGTCCGTTCGTTTTCGATGTTCTTGCATGACCATCGCATTAGTTTTTTTTTTGATTCATCTCGAACATACATTATAAGTTTAGAAATTGCACTATCATAAATAATAAATAATAATTAGGTTTAAGAATATATATATACACACACACACACACACACACACACACACATATATATATATATATATATATATATATATATATATATATATATATATATATATATATACTAGCATTTCAGACCGGGATTGTTGTCCGGGTGTTTGGATGTGTATGTTGAGCAAAAAAAAAAATGTGGTAGTAGGAAGGCAGGCTCGAACCCGTACCGCAAAGGAGGAAAAGAACGGGGTAAAAACCAACGTTTATATTGTTACGACCACCGCCAAATCGGAAGCGACATTTTTTAAAAATTAAGGCTAGACAATCTAAAGGAGAGGATAAATAAATATCGGCGAAAAAAGTGACCCCCCTGAAGAAAAGTGCCTAGTTGAAGGGGAAGATATTAATGTTTTTAGCCAATTTTTCGATATTTATCGTATGAATGTTAGAATTTAAAACCGATACTGATCTTGGTAAAATCGGTCGCCTCTATTGAAAGCTTAAGGCAGACATGCAAACAGATATACATACATACATTTATATATTGGTAACTAAAAACTTTCGACCCAAACTGATGAAAAAGCTTGCCCTATCTCTGAATACCCTTTATGTAAAATTTCAAATATTTAGATCAGACACTGTCTGAGTAATTTGGAAGAGACCGCAGAGGTCAATTTTTTTTAAATTTGACCTCTATTATGACCACGTAAAATGTATTGTTTTGGGCTCAAATCAAGTTATTAAGTTAGATCAATTTCCAAGGAACCTATATCTAAAATTTCAAGTGCGCAGACCCAAAATTGTCGGTGTTTGGTAGAGTTCACAAATGTCAAATCGCTGAACCTTGGCTCCTTAATCGCCAAAACGGATCACATCGATTTTCCCAAATCTCAGTACCCTGTATATCAAATTACGAGTTTATAGACTAAAAATTGACCGAGTTATTTCGTAGGGAAATGTACACAGACACACACACAGACACACAGACACGTTCACTTTTATATATATATATATATATATATATATATATATATATATATATATATATATATATAGATAAATAGATATATAGATATAGATATTAGGTAAATATATCAAAATGTTAGGACTATAGAATTTGTATAGGAGTTAATAGTACCGAATAAAAGACCAACGTTTTATTTTATTCAATTTAGGTAAACAACTTGTCGGTACGATAAAGTTACCGTTTTAATATAAACAGATTTCATCAGCCGAAAGAAACCTCCTTTCTTATTCCAAACTAGTACAAGTTGCTTTTTATAAATTTCGACACTCTTTTCGTATGTGTACTTTTTATTGATAGTACACACATGAAAATGCAGTCACCTTGGAGTAATCTCCTCTTCTTGCAATGCGCTTGTTGTACCGCTCAATTAAATTCTGGAAGAAGTATTCTTGTGTAAGCGTGCCAATGACATTCGTCATAGCCTCTTTAATATTCTCATCTGTCTCATAATAACAGCCTCCTAAGTTTATCTGGAGCTTATAGAGTAACCAAAAGTCACTGGGGTTTTGCCTTGATTTCCCTCTTAATCAATTAGTTTTGGCAATGATCAAGTTGTGGAATGCACACTTAAGACAAACGATGTTCAAACACCATGCATCCTAAGTTAGTCATGATTAATTGTGGGTACAGCTCACACACTTACATCAAATCATGCACTTATCGTCTATCCAGACATAGAACAGTCCTTAATCATAAAATTCTATATTTGTCCAATTAACTCTGGTGTTCTGACTGTTTTAATTACCCTACACTTCTTATAATACCCCAGAAACTCCCACCATTCATTGAATCTTTTATTTTACTCAAAAACTGATGCTCGATTCTTGGAAGATGGTCTAAACGTAGTCTATACGTTTCTGTGGAATTCTTTTCTAAGTTTAAATCAATGTTATTGCATATCGTTCTTCTAAAGTGTCCTCACGTCCAGATTATTATTTTTAAATTCACCGGCTGTGATAATCAAGCTTTAGTAGAGTGTACTGCTCTAGCTGTTTATTTTAATCTGAAATTATAGAAATTGGGCAGTTATCTCATGAGATGTATAATAAAATCATACTTTTTCAAGAGTCTACGAGAATTTTCAATGCATGTACAAATACACGTCATGGGACTTATTTACGGCACCTCGTATTTTAATGAAATTAAAAGATTTGAAAACTTTTCATTGTTTCTAGTTTCTGTTTTCTCTTTTTTTGTAAAATTATAATTTTTATAGTGTGATTGGGTTTACTGTAAAAAGGAGGTGGTTACTAATTTCGCAACCACCTGGCAAAAAGTAACCATAAAATTAATCGGACTGCTTTCCGAAAAGGGGTAAAGGAAAGTCGGGTTCATTTCAATGTTCTGAGGCCGGTCACTATAGCAACGAGCGCAAATATTCTCGAAAATGTTAGCTTGATTTTAAACAAAATTAACATAAAAATGTGAAAGTTAGTGAGAAGAAAAAACTTAGTTATCATTGAAACATCCAGTTAAAAATAAAAGCATAATTTAGTATAAACATTACCATTTTATTATGAGACACATACTATTGTAAATTTAATTGAATAATAAATTTAATCTGCACTATAAAATTCCTATAATAGTTTACTGTGCAAATAATATATTAAGAATTATAAACAGATGGTAAACACTACATGTATTGTTATATTAATTTTGTAAAAGTTTTTAATACATTTTTTTTATATAATAGATAGTTTCTTAATATATTATAGAAGTAATCAAAAGAAACACACCTAGTATCAAATTGATTTGTTGTGGGTTACTACGTATATCAGTTAAGTTTATGATTTAGGTATCTTAATTTTATAAGCTTATGCATTAAAATAGTTGCTTTAATCTAAAACTGTACGGTTATAACGTAGAACGCGTAATGTAGGGTCAGAACATGTATATCTATCTATCTAAGTATAAATATTAATATATATATATATATATATATATATATATATATATATATATATATATATATATACTAGCAAAAGCACCCGTCGTTGACTGCGTTCATAAACAGCCTACCGAAAATGGACTCTGATTTATGAAAGTATGATAGGTTATGAAAAGGAAGGGTTGTAAATTTGGGGTATCAAAACCAAAGCCAAATATGAGGGAAGTAAAAATAAAATAGATAAACCCCATAATTTATTACACCATACCTGTTCACACTGAAACACTTATCACAGTATTCTGTTGATCTATATTAAAAAAAACACTTTTTTAAACTTTGTAACATATTTCCATTCTTTATAGGTCAGGTGCGAACGAACACCCCATAATTTTATTATACCATATTTCTTCAAACATAAACATAATTATCAAAATATACGTACTCAGATAGATATGAAAAGTATTTTTAAAAGTTTGTGCCTATTCCCATTCTATGGAAGCCAAGCGCGACCGCAGACCCCAAAATATTATTATACCATCCCTATTTAAGTTAATAATACTTTGATAAGTATGTTTGATGTACATCTATATCAGAAACACTTTTAAACGTTTTTTTTTAATTTTTTAATTTTTTATTTCCATACTTTGTGGACCAGGCGCGAACGCAGACCCCACAATTTTAATTAACCACTGTTCTGTCAGATCAAACATACCTATTCCTGTGTCTCGATACATCTTCTCTCATCATCAGTTTTTAAAAATAGTCAACCACAGAGGAGCCTATTCGTGACCAGACACACGCATACATACACACACATACATTTAGCTTTATATATATATATATATATATGTATATATATATATATATATATAATGGTTTAAGAAATTCCAACGAAAGAAAAATGAATATTTAAATAAAGGGGTAGTCACGAACAATGTGTATTTTTTAACATTATTTTATTATTCCTTGTTTTGGTTTTTCATTGAGAATTATGTTTAGATTATTGTCATAATGTTTTTAAATCATTGAAATAGTTTTTAACGAGTTTCAGACGTTCTGTGAAGCTTCTTCTTCAGAAATTATTTTCAAAATGTGTTGGTGATTTAAAAATAGCATTTTCGTAGTTCATTTGAAATGGTTCCAAGAGGTGGAAACGTGTAAGTGTCTACTATTCATTGGAATGTTCAATTTTTATTACTATTTTATTGGTTGTGGTTACTGTGTTGTGTTTCTCTCTCTCACTCTCTCTTTCTGCTTGTGTATTTTCTTTTCCTTTAGGGTAGGATGTGTGTGTGTTTTATTGGTTTGAAGAATGTGTGTACTGTTTTATAGTCTTATGATGTTATTTACTTCCCTAGGAAGGTGACTGTTATTCAAGGTCGTTACTAATGTGTATGTGTGAGGAGGGGGACCAGCTCTTCTGAAATAAGGGTAAGGGTGCTTGCATTCTATTTTGATATTTATTTTTTTAGATTCTTAGATTTTAGTATTGTGAGTTTTCGTTTCAGTCTTAGACTGGTCGGGTATTCTTTATATTATGTTTGTTTAGATAGAGGGTGTATTTAAAATTATGTATATGGGATTTTTTAATGTTTCTATTTATTTGTCTCCCCATGTAGGTATGGCCAGATCCAGGATCGGTTCCTAGTGTGGGGAAGATCTCGTTCCCCAGTGGGGAAGGACCAATTGGAGAGGTATAGGTATGGGAGGGGGATGATAGAATGGATGATAGTTTTCTCAATCATGAGAGATTTCTCCTCTACCTACTGAAGGGGAAGCGAGGTGTTGAAACAGATATTATACTATGGTTCTAGGTGTCTCCTAGTGTTGTTGGTTTCGAGGTTGAGTAGGGTTGGTATTGTTCAGTGTGTTATATTAGAGATAGGGATGGTATGTCTGTGGGTGGTTGTATGCGCGCGTGTGTGTTTTAATGTGTCGGTTCTGATTTATGTGTGGGTGTGTATATCTATATGGATGTGCATGCGAGTGTGCCTTGCATTTCATGCTTTTGTGTGTTGATATTAGGCTCTGTTTAGTTCAGGTGTGAATCTTGTTATGAAGTTTTTTTCTTGTGTAAGTAAATAAAATAATTTTCTGTTTGGAAGATTGGCATTATTTTGAAGCTGTTTCCACTGCATTTGTGTACGTGTTTTGAAACATAGAGGTGTCTGTTATCTGCAATTTTGATGTTGCTCTTATGTAAGGCCACTCTAGTGCTGAAATTTTTGGCGGTGCCTATGTAGGATTTGTTGTATGCTGTGCATCTTAGTGTATATACTACATTTCTGGAGGTGCAATTTAGATCCTTTTTTATTTTGAACGTTTTTGTTGGGTTTTTGAATGTGTATGTGTTTGCTTCTATTAGAATGAAACACATACACATTCTATTAGAAGGAAACACATAGTGTTACGAATCTGTATCCAGGAACACAAAAGAATACAAGGGGAAATCCTGGGATTTAAAACGACCAATATCCATGACGTCAATCGCCAGGAAATTTAACCGAAATTAAATTGGTCAGACCAAAACCAGCAAAAAGTGCAATAAACAAATGCTAGCGGAATATGGTTAACAGGTCAATAAACAGGAACTACGGTACAGAGAGTTGCAAACAATAAACAAGCTGGCGCGAAAATGTTCAACAGGTCAGGGTGATATAAATAAAAAGAGAAGAGGGAAAGTAGAAAGATGAGACATATGAAAGTACAGGTTGAGACAAAGCTTTGCGACCCACCCTCGCTCTAACCTCCATCGTAGCGATGATGATAGTTATGACTCTTACTTTTGAAGTGTAAATTGTAAATAAACCAAACATGCATTATAAACAATACGTGTCTCGTATTCATTTTAAAACGAAATAACTGTCTGTTTATACAACCAAGACGATCATAAGCCATTCAATATATGCAACATAAAGGCACATTACATAAACACTTGTTTAATAGGTAATGCATCTATTGTGGATAAATTGCTGTACTATATTTGAATTCATGAGACTGTCTTCATCTATCTGTACATACACACACACGCGCAATAATACAAATATACATAATATTATATAATACTTATATTGAGACGTATTAACAACACCATATTGCCATTGCCAACAGCCCAGGGACCAAGCGTGTTTTTAAACTTTCATTATATGTTGAAGCTCCCGCGGTTGTCTTTCAGCCTTAAGCACTTCTGCTCCCACTGCACAGAAATACGGAAAAATTAGGCCAAGTACGCTTTCTCGATAGTAACAATGAATTACAGAGGTATACTAGTAATAACAATAATATAAAATATTATAATATCTTTAATCTGTGTTTTTATAGTTTTAGCCATTGTTAAATACAACCCCACTGTTTTTCGACTCCGAATTAAGTTCCACACTATAAAAAAATAATAATAAGATTACTACTATATTGACTTGATAGGTCATTTATATTATTGGAAGTAAAACAACGATGAGACAGAGATGGAAACCCATTAATTGAAGAGAGATGCGATCTATCAATATATTCGCTTTTGCCGGTATCAAATTATTTTAATAGGTAAAATAAACAGGCCATCGCCAAATAGATTTGTGCGTCCAATTAATTTACATCAGAGGCCATTTCTACAAATAAGAAGTCGTTCACAGATAAACATACACAGGCATACATATATGTGGAGAAAAAAATATATTCACATACATACTTAACGTCGGTAGCGATACACGGATAGATAATTGGAAAGCCTACTAGTGAGATTTGGAAAACTTTCTAATGAGATTTGGAAAACCTACTTGAGGAGAAAACCCGACGGTCATCGGTGTCAAAGTACAGCGATTTGTCAAGATATCATGACGTGAGTTCATAGTCGCTATGATTTATAGACTTCCGAAATATTTTTATAAAAATGACAAATTAAATTCACAATCTAAGCCTTTTATACAAGTGACTGAGAACTTGATAAGGCCAAAAGACTACTCAACGAAATGAGCACGGTAATAGTTAGGACAACAGTATAGTAACCATAATTAGTGGGAATTTGGTATAATTTAACTATTCAAGGAGACAGATCAGAAATAAAACTTGTTTACATTGGACGAATACGACCATATTTAGCTAGCTTAAAAGCAAACCAGCGGAACAGAGTTCCTCAGGAAGGCTGTTCTAAGAAAAAAGCTTTGTAAATGGAATCGGCGTTAATATTTAGGCATAGATAGGGAGTGTGAGAAATTTTTGATAATGGTTGTAGCTAGACAGGTGTTTTTGTGAAAGTTTGGCAACGGGATCACTAGATTGGAGCTAATAAAAGCAGTTGCTATGAAAATAACGATAGAGTAAAGACAGGCTAGCAACGTCTCTTCTGTGAAAAAGAGGCTGTAGGAGAGGGGAAAAGGGCATCATCCACTAGGTTTCAAAGTCGGTTGTGAACTCTAATGCGTAAATTATTAAGAAACTGTACTCTATGTATGGTTATACAAAAGTATGAGAGTAAATTAGCGATAAATATTCGCATAGCAATGCTGTCATGTGTAAGAATACAATATATATCATAAGACTTCTGGAAGATAAAACTAAAGTGTCGAAGGAAAGTAATCTATATCCCAGAAATTCATTAACAATAAAGCTGTTTTCCATTCATTTACTTCTTGAGGATTTAAAAATAAGAAATAAGGATATAACCAGATAAAATTCCTCCAAAAATTGTATCTTCCTCCGTCTCCCAATAAAATAAACATAACCCTTTATGAGTAAGTAATATCTGCTGAATATTAGTTTGATGCGCTCGAAAAGAAATGGTTTATCTACGGTAGACAGCTATACGATTACAAACAAAATTAAAAAGAGAAAGCAGACAGAAACGATTTGAAGTCAGTTACTACGCATTACAAATGTTAATCATATTCATAATTTAAGTATTTAAAAGTATTTAACTCTATCGATTTTACAGTTGTTTAACATTTACTCTGATCAAATAAAGGCGGGCGCTTTCAGGTCGTACAGAGCAGCTCCGAGCAATTACCTATGTATTACACCGTATAAAACACTATAAAATAACACGTGTGGGATCAGCTGTATTGCCAACTGTGTAACCAAAATGATTCCGGTCGTACAAATTTTGTAATTATTTTATAGTATAGAACTTCTTTGTTTTGAAGTAGTCAATTTTGAATAATCAAATCTTGGGAGGCTGAATGATTGCATCTCATTTAATCATATTATCACTCTCTTATTATGCTATTTAACATAAAGTTAAGTCATCCCATTGTAATATCAATCAGAACAGTTGGATGTCAATGGAGACAGTAAGATACTTTCTTAGTTTTAAGCCAATGTTTTTTTAGAAAAAACAATTCCGTTGTGTATTCTGACATATCATAGTGTACAAATAACTTTTAATTGTATAGCTTTCTTAGATTTCTAAGTCACCTACTTTTAACGACCAGGTGTTTTGAAAATGTTTTGTTGCCAGTCGCATTTGTGCATGGTTTCGCGTGGAGTAAAGTTTGTGTTTATTTATTTGTAATTGTTATTTATTCTATTACCCAAAATTAGAAGAGGCAGCAGTGATAGAATGCTAACCTAGTCAACAATGTAATCTATTCAAAGTAGTATATCAAATGCAATTTTATATTTTTTATTTGTTTAGCTTCGTTATAAGCGAAAAACAATTAAATATGAAACAGTATCAGTTATATTGCACGATATTTGCAACGTAACATTTTATTATGAACAACAAAGATTTTTATTATATAACTATTGTAAATACTGTTGTGTGAAACATTATATATAAAAGATTATACAAAATTCACACTATTATGTCCTTATCTGAATGCGCACGACAAAAAATCAAGTCTATATTCAATTAAAAAGGCGAGAATTTATTAACATAGACATGAATATGACAGTAAATCAATTATATGAGCGGGTACGGGAACCACTAGCCCAGAATTTTAAAATGTAAATATAAAAGATATAGTAAATATTATATATACTATTAATGATTGTTGTTAAGAGATAAGCAAATATTATATTTTAATCAATCATATTAATCTGTTTTCCTAAAAATACTATAAATTAAATAACATTAATTAAATAAGCAATCATGCTCCTGAAGTTAGCTTGTAAATATGTAAAATATGTAAAGTATTATGTTTGCAAACCAACATAAATTAGGATAACAGAGGAAGGATTTTCTGAGTAAGTAATATTATAGCTTACATTTTAAACAAAAAATAATAACTACTCAATTGTAATAAATAGCGTCAATCGCTTTATTGAAGATTAGTCAAATATCAATATTTCACTAAATATACGTCACAAAAAATTAAAATTTTATCAACAAATGACTGTTTGAAGGTTATTTCTTTCCCAAAATGTTATTCAACTCCATACGACATTCACGAAGTTATTACATTTTATTTATCATCAAATAATTTATGCTGTCCATCGCTTTATTGCAGATCTTTTAAAATGTAAAAAAAACAAGGGGCGGTTAACGGTTATCGAAAAGGAAATAGGTTGTTGCTGGACTTGCAGAAGGATTGTTCATCAAAGATTTAGCTATAGAGCTGGAAATGAATCCAAGAACTTTAGCTTCATTCATGAACAACCCCAACACTAAACCCAAAAAAAGAATAAGGGGAGCAGGAGTAACTTTTTACATTGTGATATTCGGAAAATTCGTGGGGAAGTCAACCGAAATTCAAACAGCACCAGTGCTTCCATTTTGCATAATCTGGAATCGCCCGAAGATCCAGGCAGGTCCGATGTAATGTGTTGAATGAGATGGCAAGGAATATCACAACTATTCCAAGGCCTACATGGAGCAAAAAGCGTAGGGAAAAACGAATGGCTTGGACACAGAATTACATGAAAATGGATTTCCAACGTGCCATATTTACAGATGAGACCCGTGCTACTCTTGACGGTCCGGATGGTTGGGTCAAAGCTGAAACTCGAACGGAACTTTAACCCCTTACAGAGGTCATCGCCAACAAGGAGGTGGAGGAATCATGTTTTGGGTGGAAATCATTGGGACTAAGTTGGTTATGCGATTCCGAGTTCCAGAGTCTGTAAAACTTACCAGCAATGCGTAGAATGCCATGTTTGGATAAACATTTGTCACCAAGACTAGAGGACATACTGTTTCCATGTCGCTTTTAGATTATTTTTATGCATGACAATGCACCATCCCATTCTGCAATTTACTTCAAAGAATGTCCTGTGGAGGAAAGTAATATATATCGCCAGAACAATAAATATTTTTCAGATCAAACAATTGACTTTTTCAGTGAAGAAAAGGTTGTTTAAAGTTATTAAAAAAAATTGGGGGTATGGCCATAAGTAATTCATTAATTTTGGGCTTAGCCCATAGGATGTGCTTTTGCTTATTCTTTAACAGAAAAATAAAATAAACAGTAAAGTTTTCATAATTAGACATTGTATTTGTGCCCTAATAGAACATTCTTAGAGATCTGCAATAAAGCGATTGACAGTGGGAATTCCTTCATAAAGAATAAAATGTCATAACGTTTTGAATATCGCATGAATTGAAATACAATTTTGGGAAATAATTAAACTTAAAGCAATCATTTGATTATACAATTTTTTTTGTGACGTATATTTACTGAAACATTCATAATTTACTAATCGAGAAAAAGCCATTGACGCAGTTTAGATATGTTAAGATAATCCGATGATATAAAATGATGTACATAAGTATTTTCTATTCACACGCACATACCGCGCACACACACATACACACACACACACACACACACACATATATATATATATATATATATATATATATACATATATATATGTCTATGCATATAGATATACATATGTGGGTATATATATATATATATATATATATATATATATATATATATATGAATGTGTATGTGTGGTAGTGTATGGCTGTGTATGTGTTTTAGTTTTTAGATTTTGTTTGCGTCGGTAACGTACCCTGATTACAATTGGTATCTCAGCTGGATTAGTCGGTGGTCTAACATAAAAATACAAATGTCACATGAATCACGATTCAAAATTGCAAATTCCTAGTCAAGATGTCTTTTGGATGGACGGTCTCGAATCTTGTTTATAATTACGCGACTCTCGCCTGAAATCTTTACTTTTTCAGACATTGTGCCCACAAGATATTCGGTTCTTAGGATTAAGATCCGTATTTTATACCGGTATTTTTTTCTATGTGATCGATGTGTGTACGCATGCGTGTGCGTATGTATGTGCACCGCGGTGTTTCTGTGCGTGAGTCTATTTATATATCTACTTATGCACTTGTGTGTAGGTGCATAAGTGTCTATTAATACTTTGGCGGATGTTATTGTATGCGTATTTATGTGAGTACGTCTGTGTATTATGTGTTTGCGTGTGTTTATGCTAGAGCGTTCATGTAAGATTGCATGTAATTTTTGCAAGTGTACGGATTGCTTATGTGGATATATGTGAACTGTGCTGATCCATATGATTTTCTTTCCAATTCAATTGTAAATCGAGTCGACAATTTGGAGACTCGCACTTTGACTGCTATCACGTTTGGTCTCGTCTTTATCATTACTATGAATAGGCTTACATGAACAGCGCCACAGTAGATTGCGTGACTACGATTAAGACAGCAAGCAAAATAAAACTAATTATATCGATATGATGCATACGTGATTATTTTTCATTCATTCTTTCCGCTGAAATATATTATTAGCTAACAAATGCAGTCTACACCTCACCATGCTAAATGATACATGCATATAATTCGTGGATGTTTAATGGCTTAATCTGGACGCAAGGTCTAACCGAAAAGACATCCATGTTTGATTCTTAATAGTTAGACGTTGAATTTATAGCTAAAAAACAGAAGACAGTTTTGTTATTTTCACAGTATATTGCTTAATTCTGCAAACTATTTTCGTGGACCAAACCGATAGAAATTTATATTTCTATGAACTTTCTATTAGAATTTGCTTTTGCATTGGCCATGCTGAAAACCGCCGAATTATTAGCTTGATTAATGCAAAGGCCTTTTATTAATTTAATTATTGGCTCTGTCAAAGGTTCCTCTTTCAAAAGACATTATCGGTCACAAACAACTCAGAATATCTTGTACTTCTCAGAATTTTACACTTTAGTAATATTCCAATTTAATTATAACAGATCGACGAAAGGTCGACAAAGTAATCGACACTAATGGCATTTATGGATATTATATTATCAAGTGTTTAAAACTATTTTGGGGGAAGTATAAACCGAAAAAACACACACACAGTGGTATAATGTGTCGGTCGGCCAGACTACTCTTATTTAGATTTAACTAACTTCCTCCAAAGGAGGAAGTTTCATGTGAGTATTGTATTTACAAGCGCTCCTCAGTCGCATGCATATCCCCGTTAAGGAAAACGACGATGTTAGGTTTTTGCAACTCTTACAGGGAGGTTTAGTTGTCATCCTACGTGCAGCGCTTGGAATTCCCAAATTGGTCACCCATTTTTTCAAGAACCAGGCTCAACGTTGCTTAACATCGGTGATCTGACGGGAACCGCTGTGTCAATGTGCTTATGCCGTATATAATGGTATAATAACAAAATATGTAATAAAAATGTATGTTGCATGGGGCTATATTATCTGCAAATTGTGGAATAAAAAATAAGAGGCATTGCTTTTTCGTACTTGTTGGTTTTCTTGGCTTAGATTTTCTTCAAGATGTTTAATCTGTTTAACTGGATCGTTTTATACTACGTTGCGGCGAATTGTTTTCAATTTATATGGTTTGGAAGAATATTCCTCTTCGAGTAATTCAAAGAGAGATAGAATTGGCCAAAAATTTGCATCTGCGTCTATATAAAGCAACTTACGAAAGGACACATTAAACATTTCATGTAGTATGTGTTTTTCGTCTTTTAGAATCATTCCTGTTTTTGATGAATGTTTTATATTATGAAAATGGCATCGTATAGCTGAAATTATTTTCTTTTTTCTGAGAAACCATTTCGTACCTACTGAATTCTTTTAAATATTTTAATTATTTATATATACGAAAACAATCAGGAATTCACTTTTATAATGAAAAGTGTGCGATTAAACAGTTTAGATAACTAAACAAATACAGTTATAGAAGTGATAATTATTAGATATGAATTATTTAATCTATAAAAGGCAAAATAATTGCGAGTGTTTGTATATGTCCGAGAAAGGCTTTTTTCATCGGGGTTATTACGTCAGTAAGATTCAGCGCGAGTTTTCCCAAATCGTAATATATCATATTGGCAAACGAACAACCTTTCTTTCCTTTTCTTTGATCGAGTTAAGCAAAGTTTCCACCGTGGCGTCGTATCAGGTGTTTGTTTGGCTTTTTCATTTAAAGCGAAACCGTCCGAAAAAGCGACAAAGCATTCTTGGTCTTCGAGCCGGGATTGATGCTTCACTTAAGTTGATTGGTCCTTGGTCAATGTAGGGATACCTTTCATACTGAGACAATTACTATTTATTTGGAGACTGCCAGAGTGCCTGCTTTTGAGGAGGGGAGCTGGTTCTCCCTCACTTTCAAAACAACCTTGTGTCTAATTTGCTTTCGTGGAAAATCAAATGAATACCAAGCATTTAAATCGTCCTACGTTCGATTGACTATGCTTAAATTCAACGCACGCAACTTTTGCTTGCGCGATGGTGACATCGGCTAACACATTATATTTTTTTCATCTTTACCCTCCTTCGCGTTACGGGTTCGAACCTGCCTGCCTACTACTACATTTTTATTTTTTATAACCTTACCTTCTTTGCCTCCTTCGCGTAACGGGTTCCATCCTACTACTAAATTTTTAACACCTCTCTCCAACCTGTCTTTTCTCCCCCCTCCACCGGGATGTTGTTTATCCTACTTTTATTACACTACCGCAACACACCAGGGCAATGCCGGATACGCCCTGCTAGTGTTTTATATACGGCACAATCACCTTGCCACTGGTTAAGCGAGGATGAAACTAATCAGTGCTAAG
The DNA here is from genome assembly GCF_053919585.1 of Euprymna scolopes. Lineage (NCBI taxonomy): Eukaryota > Metazoa > Mollusca > Cephalopoda > Sepiida > Sepiolidae > Euprymna > Euprymna scolopes. The sequence goes on from NC_136501.1 coordinate 40,767,521, forward strand.
ATGAGTGACTATTTAGTAATATAGAGTTCTGTATGCGGTCTGGTAAGAAGGCCTCCAGAAGGCTATTCTTGCTCAGGCCACGCTACATGAAATTAAGGTAGCGTCTCCACGATAACGAATAGTTAAACAATCCATCCATCACCCACATATGAAATAATTGTACATTTTAAATTGATGGAAATTTCATTAAAAGTTCAAAGTTAGCAAAGTATTGCCTACTTCAATGTTGAATGTTAAATGCGATACACTTACTTTTTAAAAGTCTTCAGAGATATGCAGTCACTATTGCAAGGTGTAAAGTTAAAACGATAATACTGTTAACTTAGCGTCTTCAACTTGAAGATCTTCTTTCACAGGAAATCGCCCCAATATTTTTTTACTTTGACGTAAAGAACATTTATTTATTTATTATTTTTTAAAACTGTAATCTAGGGATATGCATGTTTCGAGACCTTACCTCTCTTCAGAGTAGCTTGACTGTTTCTAAGAATCGATCCCCGGACCTAATGTATTACAGTCCAGCGCGCAACACATTACGCTACGATACTATAGATATATTAACGTTTTATATTTATCGGTTATAGACTTACGTAAATGTGTTGTCGATTTTTGTAACAATAATGCGGTTAACGTAGTGGCTTCACTTTAAAGCTCTTGTTTCTTAGGAAATCGCCCATATTTCTATTTGGACGCGGACAAATAATATTTTTATTTATTTATTATTTTTTAAATATGTAACCAACGTACATGCATGTCTCAAGCCCCTACCTCTCTTCAGCGTAGCTTGATTGTTTCTAGGAATCGAACCCCGGGCCTTATGTATTACAGCCCAGTCCAGCGCGTAATATATATATATATATATATATATATATATATATATATATAATATATATATATATATATATAATATATATATATATATATATATTATAAAACTCAAATGACCTTGTAACGGATGTTGTAACCATGCATCCGGTTTACGACTTCCGGTTGCGCATGAGTACATAAACATAAACCCATGACAGCGTAAATAATCTCGTCACGATTGTCCCAATTGTTTTTTTTTCACGTTTAAATTATCCAAATAAACAATTGTTGATACTTTCGGTGCTTTTTTTTACATCTTTCATTTCCGCATTGTCTTATTTAGTTTTATTGACCTTATTATTAACATATAAATTTAATATTTAACCCAACGGGTCATGAATATTTGTTTAAGATTAATGAAAAAGAACTTATATTTTATTTTCATTTTCTATTAAAAAAAGCAAGCCTTAACATAGGGAAAATGTTATTTTTAAAACTATTCTGTACTTTCAAATAACAATTTCATTAAAAAAAAAAGATATATCAAAATTTGAATTTAACTTTAAGTATTATGGTATCGGTTCAGTAAACATTTACCTATAATTTTGGAAAACCACTTAAAATTCAATGGCTGTAAGTTTTTTTTTTCAAAAATAAACAGTTATATAGAGAACGACTCATAGAAATTTATCTATATTCTTTTTTCATTTCAATATACTTTCACCGAAATGTTTCTGTTATGTCACAAACACTATTTTCTTTACGCCACATGTGTCACGCTCATACATGAATTCCATTGCTAATAAAACATACTGACCCAACGGGTCACGGGTAGTCTAGTATATATATATATATATATATATATATATATATATATATATATACACTGCAATTTTACTGATTATAATAGTAATTGCATATGGGTAAATTACACGAAGTTTCAATTGCTACAGCTCAATAGTTCAGTATTAGAGTTATAAACACTTCTTAAATGTTACCATTTCATAAAGAATGGACCCTCTTAATGCTTGTTTCTCAAAATATTATTTTTGTATGTATATATATATATATATATATATATATATATATATAATGATTGTGTCATTGTACTTTATTAGATAAAAATCTAAAAAAGCTCCTATGTTTTTAATTAACAAACAACTCATAAAATCGTATATTTATCCATAAAAAACCGTATTGCCTACATTTCTGAATACATGTTTCTACTACAATTTAAAATAAAAACAGCGTATATTTGTAACATATTTTCGAACATATATATATATATATAAAAGTGAAAGTATATGTCTGTCTGTGTATCTGTGTATCTGTGTGTCTGTGTGTGTGTACATTTCCCTACGCAATAACTCAGTTTTTAGTCTACAAACTCGAAATATGATATATAGGGTACGAGATTTGGGAAAATCGATGTGATCGGTTTTCAGCCAGATTTGACCATTGAGAATTCTACCAAACTCTTCCGAGAATTTTCGTTCTAAAAATTTGAAACTTTAGATATAGGTTTCTTGGACATGGATCAAACTTAAAAACTTGATTTGAGCCCAAAACAATAACTTTTTATTTTTTTTTTATAATAGGGGTCAAAGTTTAAAAACATGACCATTTTTTTGTTGCCCAACATACATCTCGAAATACACGGGAAACGCCGGACACCCATGCTAGTATATCTATAAAAGTGAACGTGTCTGCCTGTCTCTGTGTGTATCTCTGTGTGTATTTTTCCATACGCAATAACTCTGTCAATAATATATATATATATATATATATATATATATATATATACATATATATATACAGATGTATGTAACAAATTACACACAGTACTTGCGAGGAATGGCCACCAAGACGTTTTGATATAAATGCATTTTATCTCTTCGTAATTGTAGTTTTTCCTAAAATAGATACATCCCATAATTTCCACATGCATTATCTCGTTACGATTGCGAAATACCTTCGTTTAAAGAGAAATAGTCTAAAATAATCTGTTCTAAAAAAACAAACAACACTCATGCAGCGTTTTCTTCGATGTTTATTATAAGACGGCATTAACGATAATAAGCCAGGTATATTCGAATGCGTAATATGACAGCACTTATTACACTAGCGACCGGTTGTCTCAAAGAAAGGAAATTTGATTTACGTATATGTTTTCTGTACAATGGAATAAGAAGACATTTTATTGTTCGATTGCCCAAATTGTATACATTTGCTGTTCAGAAAAATGAAAACTGTGTCTCTAATTACAGAATCTTTATTAAATCTCAGATAATACTTGGACAGTATAGGCCGTCGACTTGCTTTTAGGAACACTTACCGAGTAACTACATATCAATTTTAGTACAATATAATCTTGAAATCTATATCTGTGCATATATACATACATATATATATATATATATATATATATATACAGAGAGAGAGATATAAATATATATATATATATTTATATACATATTTATATGCATATTCATATATATATTTATATGCGTATTCATATATATACGTATATAAATATGTATATAAATATATATATATTTATATACATATTCATATATATATATATATGAAAATGTATATATATATTTATATGCATATTCATATAGACATATATGTATATAAATATATATATATTTATATGCATATTCATATATTTTATATATTTATATATATATATAATATATATATATATATATATATATCGATGACAATAACAATTTTGGAAGTGTAGACGGTCTGTTGATTTGCATTCAACGTCAGGTGTAACTGCAAACAATATGAGTGTGTCTATGTGTGTAGATAGATAAATAAATATATATTATGTTAATAAAATATATTTTTGTAGTAAAGTTACATAAAGATGTTCGCTCTTCATCCCTGAGGGTAATCTTCAAGTTTACTTTTATGTAATTCTCTAGTGTTTATATATCGACACTTGTTATATAGTCTAGCTAGCTAAGCCATGTGGATTTTCTTGCCTCACAGATTGAATGCTTTCATTATGCCAAGTACTCTCTGAAATTTACTCTCTCATAATCCATTCTGTTCTGAAGTGATTAGCTCCCCCTATATATATATATATATATATATATATATATATATATATATATATATATATACTCATATAAATTAGTTTTTCTTTTGTGTGTATTGATATTCATATTAAAACCCACGTTTCTATTTATTTAAATAGGAAATACAAGTTTCTTATATATGGGTTGTGGGATTGCATACACTAGCAAAAGATCTAGCTAATTTGCATATTCTTTTAAACATTAATTTTAATTAATTCCTTATTAGTTTTTTCGGTTTTCTTATGTAATGATAATCTATAGTTAACTATTATGCGTAATTATATTCATGCAGATATTCTACATGATTTATACGTGCATAATATTTGCGTAAAAAGCTTACAGCAGATACACAATTGTTTCCATATATTTTTATGTATACGTATATATTTTTGTTCAATCTATCTATCTATCTATCCATATATATGTGTGTGTCTATATATACGAGCAAACAGTTAATAGAACATATTCAAAACACTTTGAAATGAGGTAAAAAAATATTTAATCTGAAAAGGAAACACTATATAAGTGGATAGTCCTTAATCCGCGGAGTTTCGATTATTATTCGGATTATCAATATTCCACCAGACTATCCATTAATGTGAAATCACCTTGTTCTTCGCCATATTCCCTCAGCTTCACCTTTTTGGTTTCAAGTAAGATCTTTGACTTACTTGTTTCATCAAATACTTTTGCATGCAAAATCCGATCCTGCATTTTGCTAATTCCTACTCTCTGATGAGAAGGAAAGTATTTATTACAAAACTCCGCGGATTAAGGACTATCCATTTATCTAGTGTTTTCTTTTCAGATTAAATATGCTTTTAACTCATTTCAAAGTGTTTTAACATATTTTATTAACTGTTTACTCGTTTTATAACCTCTATTTCCTATTTGGTTTTATCAAGCTTTTATATCTGGCTGAGATAACTTTATAAATATTTATTCTTTATTTATAATATACTTTCATTTTACCATCTTGGATCATTTTGGTAAATTTAATTGTAATTTGTATTTTATATATATATATATATATATATACATATATATACATATATATATATATATAAAAGTGAACGTGTCTGTGTATCTGTCTGCCTGTTTATATATGTGTGTCTGTGCGTATATCTAAACAAAAATAGCAATTAAATAAAAATTCCACAATAGTTGAATTCATGTTCATATTATTCTCATTGATAGATACCTGATAATACACCTAATTAAGTTGTAAGATAAAAGAGGCAACGTTTAATATTAATATATTTGCGAGAAAATTACAAACTTTTCCAGATATAGGTTTGATTGATAAACTACTTAAATAACTATTATTTCCTGGGTAAAATTATTACATAAATGTCATAAAAAGTGAAAGTATGCAATTTAAATAGAATTATTACATGCCAGGATAAAAATATAATATGGTCAATAAGTTTTTTGAAATAACTGAGTATATAAGATATTTCTATCTTGTCATATTAAGGATTATACGTTGTATTCAAGAAAAGTCATTATAGTATGCTTCAAATGAGTGTAAGGTTTGTTTTTAAATAAAGGGAAACGTTTTCTTTTCCTTTGTTTTTGCTTATAAGTTTATGAAATATTTTAACGATAGAGAAATGCTTTTACCCTTTTGTTTTACTTGGACATTCAGTAGAATTTTCCAACTAAGTGTGTGTGTTGAATTACCAACCTAGAAGATGTCGAACAGTTGAAACCAGCGACAGTCCACCGTTGGAAGATGAGCCGATAGACATTGTCTTCGAAACTTCATATCTCGAACCTCCTCAACCAACACCTTAACTAAGGTGGTATTTCCTAAAGGTCCTGTGTTCCTTTCGTTTTATTATCATTTAATGCCTTAACAATAAGAGGTAATGATGTGCATAAATATTACGCATCAATAGATTGAAAAATACATCAAATTGTAAATGAAAAATGAATACAATATTAAGAATATTTAACAAAGGCTTAGCATATAATACCACACATATAATTTTGTAATAGTCGTTTGTAATCAACAAAAGGATAACAATGAATATTACTTGAAGCAAAGACAACCATTATTTTAGAATGTCAAGTAAAAAATGTTTTTTTTTTACATAAATTTAATTACCACTTTGTAGTCTTGTCCAATTGCTTTTAAATCGAAACGAAATACTGATAGAATGTAACATTTTCGCTCGACTGTTGACATTTACATTATGTGCTTCTACCAGCATTTTTTAATGTTTGATTTTGAGCTTTTATCAAGAGTCATTGCGAACGGCTTATTCTATTCTAACACGAAGTGTGAACACAAAGTTTGTTTTTAATTAAAATGCATTCTAACATAAGTGTAAACACAAAAATATTTAGGTAGATAGAAGGGTTTTAAGGCTGATAATATTTATTTGTTGCATATTTGTTTTCATCTCTTTTTTTGTTCTGTTATTTTCTTGTACCTTATACGTGAATCGCATTGTCCTTCCGTGGAAGGGGATCAAAGTTGATGTGTAGATATATTTCCGTTTGAAGTATAACTTCTAAGCAAAGAAGTACCATAAGTATTAATTACTATAGAAGAAGTCGATGACAAAGAAAGACAGTGGCCAAACGGCACCAACAAAATTAAAATATCTTGTGCTCAGCATTTAAATTTTTTCTTAATATCAAGTGTGAACTCTTTGAAAAGTTTAGCGAATATTCATGTAAATATTTACAAACAGATCTTTACAGAAACGTATCGATGAAAGCAATAAATCACTTTGAGAATCAATGTTAAATCTGTGAGTGGGGTTTATAACTTTATCGTTTTACCTTTGGTATTTTGTTGTAATTGGACAACGTCCAATAGATAAATAAATACACTTGTCTGTTTCATTTTGTTATTGTCAAGAAAAATATTAAAAGAATCAATTTAGAATCGGAAATCAGCCTAAACATTTTTCGATTCCTATACCGATTCTTGTGCCGTGAAACTTTTCGGTTTTTCCGATTCCCAATTCCCGTTCTGATAAATGTCTTAACACAAAATATATACTCTAGACTTTTCCCTCGGTAAAAACGGGCAAGCGTTAATGCGTGTTGAAAAAGAATGAATGTTTTCTGTCAAACTGATTGTTGAATATGGTTAGATTTGTGTGAATTTTTATTGTAATACTAACCCCTATGTTTATCCCCTTACTCTGCATCAGACGACTGCCATAATAGTTAGTTTGCAAATGCAAAATACAGTAGATCGGGTTGGCCTAAAACAATACTGTCGATACGAAGGACCGTTATTATCTATGACATAGTTGATAAATAAATGACTGAATGATTTGGAGAAGAGAGGGGAAAGCCAATTGAGTGAGTCAGTTCTTTAGACAGAATTTTTGAAAACTGGCATGGCAGAGTCAACTTTCCAGCAATCAGAAAGCAACATTCGGTAAGGCATTTGTTGAAGAGTTTAGACAAAATATGGACAACTTCAGTGGATCATTTTCTAATAATACAGTCAAGATGAGAGTTTTTTTCAACACCGTCATGCTATCATTCCTTACAATACTAATAATAATATTCAAAGGAGAACTTATTTCGTCACTATTTCTAATAAGGAAGGTACAAGTCCTCCCTTAAATGTCAGTTCAAAAAATATCTAAATTGTTTGATTGAGAATATATTACTTCTCACATTAAGTGTGCGGTTTCAATTCTTCCTAATGGTTTTTTAGAAGTGAAATGTTGCCATATTTTATTATTAAAAGAATGTGGTATATAAACAACGTTAAGCCTCTTTGGCTTTTCTATCTGCCTGCTATTTCAAAACGATCTTTCTCTTTGTTTCTCTGTATATCCATATATTTATATAATTTCGTATTCGATATTTATATTTAAATTAACTCAACATTTGCGTGTATATACCTATCGGTGATATTTTTGTGTCCCTTAGAATGGAGGATAACATACGAGGGGCGTCCATAAAGTAATGCCCCTGACCCACGTCTCATAAGAGTAATACAACGAAACTTTGCACAGTTATTAGTCTTTCTTTACATAGGAATCAGAGTTATGTATTTCTCCCATTATTTAATGCAGCTCTGGAGACCATTTTTGTAGAACACCCCAGGTTGGTCCTCCAACCACGACGTGACTTCAGAAATCAAGGCTGAATTATCTGGGAAACGCTGTTCTTTCAAAAACAACTTCATGGCTGGGAAGAGGTGAAAGTCAGAGGATGCAAGGTCAGGAGAGTAGGGAGGAAGGGGAAGGATTTCATAACCACACGGCCGTGCTTCTGATCTGGCGACATGAGAGTTGTGGACCGAAGCGTTGTCCTGCAGGAGGGGGTACCTTTGCTGATCTTGTCCCGCCTCTTCATTTTGATAGCTTCCCTTAATTGCCTCAAAAGTGAAGCAGAAGATGCTCCTGTAATTGTGGTACCCTTTGCCAAGAAATCTGTCATCACTACTCCGTCCTGGTACCAGAAGACTGTGAGCATAACCTTGCCAGCGGAGGGCTTCACCCTTGTCTACTTTGGAGGTGGTGAGTCCAAATCCTTCCACTGCATTGACTGGGCTTTGGTCTCTGGATCATAGTGATGGACCCAGGTTTCATCCTGTGTGATCAGTCGTTTGAAAAACTTTGACTCATCTTCTTGGCATATCTCCAAATTCATCCTCGAGCACTCGACGCGTTCTCGCTTCTGGAATGGTGTGAGCAACCTGGAAATCCATCTGGCAGACACCTCTTCGGCTATTTGGCGAATAGTAATGCGCCGAGCTTCCAAAATGGCAGCCTCAACTCGATGGACAGATGCCTCAGCAATGGCAAAAGGGGACGGCCAGTTCTGGGAGCTGTTTCCACAAACTTTCGGCCATTTTTGAATTCACGATACCAGCGTTTTACAAGGGCATATGATGGGGCATTATCACCATAAGTTTCTTTCATTTCATCAAAAGTCTGATGTGGTGTGCGTCTTTTCAAATACAAACACCGGATCACTGCTCGACATTCAATAGGCTCCATTTCACACCTTACTCAGTTCAAACACCTGTAAAACGGAAACCACAATTACGTCAGAGCTGTGATTTGCTACACAACCCGTAGAGATATAAATCACTGCACATGCAAAACCTCAGCTAGATCACACAACTGAAAGTGGGTCAGGAGCATTACGTATTGCGCGCTCCTCGTAATTTACATAAAACAAAGAATAGTTATACTGAAAGAAGATTAACGAGGAAGAATATTCAAAATATCTACGTACACTCTTATGGATTATACGTGTCCATAACGCCATTAAACCTTTGAAGATATTATATTTAAATCTAGTGTTTCTCTGCATAAGCTTTTGTAGAGAAAACAATCTTAATACTCCGAAATCTCTGCATGAAATCATTGAGTAGAGGCACTAGAGTGTAAGAAACCCCTTGTTAAAACCTTACATGATATAATAGCTTGGGTGAAATTTATATCATGTCCATTAAGTTCATAGTGGAAATCAATGTAAGTTGTCTCGCAGCTTCATGCTTCTTATAATATACAGCTATCTACATTCGCCTACATGTTAGAAATCCATAAAGATAGAAATTCAATAACATTTTAGATACGTACATTTGATTTTTCTTAGTTTTTTTCATAATATCGACTAAACAAATTTCTGAATTTTCCATCTGATGGCATGCGCAATAGAAATCATTGAATATGCTTATTAGACTCTACAATTCCGATGCGTTTAAAAATTAAAATTATGTGTAATTGAAAATACACTTTCCTTTTGTTATTATATCTAGCGATTTCCCAGTAATGCCTGGTCGTGGGATACACTTAAATATGACATTTTAGTTGATGCTGCAAACGTAATTATTATAGTAGATCCAATTATCTATCGTTTCTTATATTGTACCGAATAGCACGTACTTATATGAAAAATAAAATAAAATATATTACTTTGAATGCCATGGACATAATATCATCGTTCATATCGTTTATTATATTGTACCAAATATCACGCACTGATATAAAAATAAGTTTTAAAATACAATTCTTTGAATGCAATGTACAAAATATCATCGTTTATATCGTTTATTATATTGTACCGAATGTCACGTACATATATAAAAAGTTTTGAAATACATTACTTTGAATGCCATGTACAAAATATCATCGTATATATCGTTTATTATATTGTACCGAATATCACGTACATATATAAAAAGTTTTAAAATACATTACTCTGAATGCCATGTACAAAATATCATCGTTTATATTCTTTATTATATTGTACCGAATATCACGTACATATATGACAAGGTTCAGAATACATTACTTTGAATGCCATGTAAAAAATATCATCGTTTATATTGTTCATTATATTGTACCGAATATCACGTACATATATGAAAAAGTTTAAAGACATATTACTTTGAATGCCATGTCCATCTTCGTTTATATCCTTAATTATATTGTACCGAATATCACGTACTTACATAAAAAAAAGACTCAAAATATATAACTTTGAATGCCATGTACAAAATATCATGTTTATATTGTCTATTATATTGTACTGAGTATCACGTGCATATATAAAAACCGTTTTAAAATATATAACTTCGAACGCTATGTACAAAATATCCTCGTTCATATCGTTTATTATATAGTACCGATTATCACGTACTCATATGAAAAAGATTTAAAATATATTACATTGAATGTCAAGTACAGAATATCATCATTCATATCGTCTATTATATTGTAATGAGTATCACGTATATATATGTAAAGTTTTAAAATATATAACTTCGAATGGCATGTACAAAATATCACCGCTTATATCGTTAATTATAATGTACCGAATATCACTAAATTATATGAAAAGTTTTAAAATATTTTACTTTGAATGCCACGTACAAAATATCATCGTTCATATCGTTTATTATATTGCACCGAATATCACGTAAATGAAAAAAAAATTATAAAATATATTACTTTGAATGTCATGTACAAAATATCATCGTTCATGTCATTTATAATATAGTATTGAGTATCACGTACTTATATAAAAAGTTTTAAAATATATTACTTTGAATGCCATGTACAAAATATCCTCGGCCATATCGTTTATTATATTGTACCGAATATCACGTATCTATATAAAAAAGTGTTAAAATATATTTTTGACCGTCATTTACAAAATACCATCGTTTATATCGTTGATTATATTGTACCGTATATCACATACTTATATAAATAACGTTTAAAATATATTACATTGAATTCCATGTAAAAATATCCTCGCTCATATTGTTTATTATATTGTACCGAATATCACGTAGATATATGAAAAGTTTTTAAATATATTACTTTGAATGCCATGTATAAAATATCCTCCTTCTTATCGCTTATTATATTGTACCGAATATCACGTAGATATATTAAAAAGTTTTAAAATATATTACTTTGAATGCCATGTACAAAACCTCTTCGTTTATATCCTTAATTATATTGTACCGGGCTTACATGAACACAACTCAAAATATATAACTTTGAATGCCATGTACAAAATATCATGTTTATATTATCTAGTATATTGTACTGAGTATCACGTACATATATAAAAAAGTTTTAAAATATATAACTTTGAATGCCATGTGCGTTGTATCAGTTAAGATTAAAATGAAATGTAATAAGTCGTCTGACGTACCTCTCCACCGTACTGTATATCGATACTCTATGGCATACTGGGATAGCTTCCGTACATTCATATCTGATCTACCTCTGCATTCAATGTTTAAAAAGGATGCGTCCTCCATAATATCAGACCTGACTGAATGGTTAATTGTAGGCATAGACCGATTCATACCATCCAAAAAATTCCAACATAAACCTAACAGCAAGCCATGGTTCTCCCCAGAATGTGTTGCTGCCATCGCGCACAGTAATGATTTTTTCCATAGCTACCAACGTAATAGATGTACTGAGATTAAAACTGCTTGCAGGACTGCCAGCAACCACTGTAAAAGAGTAATAAAACATGCAATAGAGCTATATGCACAGTCCGTAAAATCCAAAGTAGCTGAGCGGCAGCTTTGTTCCCACCAGTTTTGGCAAATAGCAAACAGGGTCCTGAACAGAAGCGTGCATTCTATCCCAAACATCATCAATTGACCTGAGGTCATCTCGTCAGCATCAGACAAGGCCAAACTATTTGCTAAGAACATTGCAGCTAATTCTACCCTATGCGACGAAGGTAATCAATCCCCGTATTTCCTCCTATAACAGACAACACGCTATGCAACCTACAAATATATGTGACTAATGTCGCCAAGCTAATCAAGAACCTTGATTCCAGTAAAGCAACTGGCCCTGACGTCATTCCAGTTATTGTTCAGAAAAAGCTCCAACCAGAACTTGCCCCCATACTTACAAAACTGTTTAAACGTTGCCTTTAGGAGTAGTGCTTTCCAACACCCTGGAAAACCTCACCAGTATGCCCTGTATTTACGAATTCAGGTGAAGAGTCATCTCCCTCTCAGTACAGGCTAATAAGTCTCCTGTGTGTCATGAGTAAGTTGTTGGAATCCATATTAAATAGAGAAGTAGTCAACCACCACAGCATAAACAACCTTCTTAGTGACATGCAATATGGTTTCCGCTCTGCAAGATCTACAGCAGATGTGCTAACGGTTATATCACATAGGATTAGTGCATCACTTGACAAAGGCTTCCTTTCCAGGGCAATTGGTCTTAACATATCGAAGACCTTCGGTAAGGTATGGCATAAGGGCCTACTACACAAGATTTCCAGCTACGATATCACCGGTAATGTTTTCTCAATCATTAAATCATTTCTCTCTGATAGGTTCATAAGAGTAGGTGTTGATGGGCAGAAATCAGAGGCCCACATTATTAATGCTGGAGTCCCTCAGGGGTCCATCCTGGGCCCAACTCTCTTCCTGATCTACATCAATTATCTCTCAAAACACATACATAAATCATTCGTTGGCATCTATGCTAACGACACGACCATATATGGCTCATAACAAAGGCCGTAAATGACAAGGTTCTCTCTAATTCTCTCTTCTGATCTTGAGCGCCTGGTAAAGTGGAGGAAGAGGTTGCTGGTTACTTTTTATGTGTCTAAAACCAAGCTTCTACCGTTACATCATCAACCCACTGATATTCATCTGGCATCAATTGAAATGGATGGCTCTCGTCTTGGGCAGACTCCATGTTTTGACAAGCTTTTCGGTTTGACCGTTACTCCTGATCTGAAATGGAACACGTACATCAGGTCTTTTGCCAAGGACGCTGGGGAAATGGTTGGGTGACTCACTACTGATGCAATTCTCTATCTGTATAAAAGCCAAGTACGTCAAAGGATTGAGTACTGCTGCCATATCTAGACAGGGGCTGCTAAAAACAGCCTACCCTGCCTTGACAGAGTACAAAATAGATTTCGTAGCTTAGTGGGGAGTCCCCTTTTCCCTTCCCTGCAGCCTCTCTCCCACAGAAGAGAAGTTGCGTACCTATCTTTGTTTTATAGTTATTTCCATGGGAAGTGCTCGTCTGAGCTCCACTCTCTCGTCCCCTTTCGCCAATCATTCACGAGAAACACCCGTCTGGATGAAACCCCTGTCAATAATTTTCCCGACTCTTTATCTGTACCAAAATCCAAACGTAGGTTCCATGAGCAGAGCTTCTTTCTCAGAAGTGCACGATTGTGGAACTCTCTTCCGTTTGTCTGTTTCCCACCTGACTACAACTTGGATCTTCAAGTAAAACATAAACAAATTCCTGACAAACCGCCCTCTTAAGTAAGACACTCTATCAAATCTCCAATAAATAATAATGATTACTACAATACTATTTCATTGATTACTGTACACACAATAACCCTTATCCCTGAGTGACCTCCTGGCGTTGATAAGCGGTGTCCTCCACGTAAAAAAATGACGCAAAAAAATGATTCGAACCCAGATGTTCATTAATATTTCATCAATCGCTTAAAACATTGTAAAATTTTGCATCTGCTTGAAAATAAAATATAATATACAGACCAGGTGTTTACACTTTAGAATAATTATGAAGTCTTGAGGTAAAATTTCGTACTCATATTAATAAGATTCTTTTGCACAATAATTCTAATCCGTAGAGTTTATGCTCTCTTTCCGTCACGTATGATGTGACGGAAAAAGGTGTACTACACCCTTGGAGTAAATTCAGGGCCCCGGTCTAAATTTAATGCGGATCCCAGAGTTCTCAAGATACACATGAAGATCGGAATCTTGTTAATACTATCATGAAACTAAGAACAGTAATCGGAAGAAACTAAATGATAATAATAGAATAATCAATCTCTATATCTAAAAACATTCAGAAACGTAATTTTATAAACGTACTCTTTGTTTTTCATATTCTATCGAACGTATGCACAGTAGTTTGGAATATTAGATATATTTAGTAAATAAAAATCAATAAAGCAATATTTGATCGCTGACCTGTAAATATTGATGTTTCGATATTGAATGGTTAAAAACTGCGACCTTGTAGAAATGAGGGTAATATGGAATATCGTTAATAAATTGAGTATTTTCAGATGCAATAAAATGCATTCGGTGTATCTTGCTTTTTTATGTTTATCTGAACATGGAAAAAAAAAGACCAGATACGGATGTGTTTTTGCAAACAATTATTTCTGAAAATAATCGATCATCAAAAATAGAGTTAATGCATAAAATTAATCAATAAATCCATTGTTTTAGAATGATTACGAACATAATTTGACTAGAGGTGAAATGCGTTGAAGAAATAATTTTAAGACTGAAATAATTCGCGGTTATTCCGACCGGTAAAATTGCCGTTCGCATTATGTTTGATAGACACAGCCATCACAATTATTGTACAATCTAAAATTATATGAAATAGAATGATATACAGATTTAATCACCAGAATCAGTTAGGTTATATATTATTGTAATCCATGTTCGCATTTTCCTCTACTGCAGAATTCCTAACTAATCTCCGAACACATATAGCACGCACTATATGACAGGGCAGCCTGGAGTCGTAGCCCTAGATATATGTAAGATCTTTAACAAGGTTGGGCAAGATAATAATATAATAAAAATGAAACTGTATGGTATAACTTGACTAATACTTAACATAAATCATTCTTAGATAGGAGAAAACTCCAGGTTGTCATTGGTGCGCGTAGGTAAAAAAAACATGATACGAATGAAAGTTTGCCACAAGGATCGATCTTTGGGCCATCATTATTGCTAGGATTAATAAATGGCCTTCATGATAAAACTATCTCTGATATAGGAAATATTTGCAGATAACACTATGTTCTATAACAGACTACTGCGGGACAGGAATGAACATACGTGTACTACGTTATAGTTTCTAGGGGGTTAAGGGCGACAATGGATGCTAAATTTTATGCTATAAAGACTGGGCTTGTTTTCTTAAATAATTACAAGAAACCTTCTTAACCAGCGATTACCATGTCTCATGATACACTACCTAAAATTACTTCGTTCAAATTCCTAGGATTAAGAGTCACAGGAAACATATATTGGAACAAATACATTGAAGTAATTGTCAGAGCTGGCGCGAAGAAAGTGGGGTTTCTCCTCTGTGCTAGAGGATTGCTTACACCTGAAATTATCCTATATTTCTTCAAGGGCACTATTCTCACAGATATAGAGTATTGCTGCCACACTTGGATTTGTGCATCTGCCACTCGTCTTACGCTCTTAGACAAGGTTTAAAAGTGTCAGCAACTTAATATGTCCTGCACTAGCAACCAAACCACACCCTCTGTTCTTTGCTGAAATGTTGAATCTCTGCGTCTATTATACAAGCCTTTTATGGAATGTGCTCCGCCCAACTAAAAGAACTCGTACCTCCTCTACATAAATACCTTGACCAATATTAACTTAATATCAAATTTACACTGCAGTGTTTCAAGGATTCCAGATAATCTTATATTACACTAGTTTATTTCCTCAAACTGTCAGATTTTGGATTTCTTTCCCGAGTTTCCGCTTCCCTGAATTTGCTGACATGCAGAGGTTTAAGTGTGATGTGAACAGACAACTTGATTCTCAATATAATCTCGGTCAATTAGGTCCCTGATAGAAGTCCCTTACATCATTTGATGTGAAATCACTATAAAAACAAAATAAGTTGTTTGCTATTTATTTTTTAAAAATAAACTTTATACTATTAATCAAAAAACACACTGCTTATATGTGACCGTGTCTCGTGATATATTCCGAGGAAAAAAAACTCTTTATCACATGGTAGTTTCTTAAAATATATTGAAATCCGTGTGGTCCGTCAATGTGCGTTTAGGGTTACTATAGAATAATTAGTAACGCTTTTTGTTCTCAAATAAGTTGCTGGCGGTAATTTTCTGCGTAAAACAACCCGTTATTTTTCTTATGGTTCCCACAGTTTCCAGTACTATATGTTACATTCCATTAATATTGGGACTGAATTCGAAGGATACATTGACCCTTACATTTAAATTCATGCAAGTAACGACTATTAGTTTTCCTGGAAATATTAGAAACAGTAGCCATCTTGAATATACTAGGGCTTTTCATTTTATTTCGGGTTTAAAGACGAAGCAATAGATTTAACTTTTTTTTCATTTAAAATCAAATATTTTTTATTAGAAATATATGAAATAGCATGACATTTGCAATTATTTTAGTGTTATTTAAACTTCTCTTATAATTTTACTTAATAATACGAACGAACGATCGTTTCTCCCTCGTCCTTATCACGAAAACGCATTAATAGTCTTTATGTCACATTTGTATGAAATTTAAATAGATGAAAATAGAGGCAGGCGGAGTAACGGAAATAAAAGAATATCAAAAGAATATAAAAGAGAAAAATAGTAATTTGTAACAAAAAAGAGACAGATAGAAGTAAACAAATGATATTGGAGTTTAAAAAATGTAATTCCACAAACAACATTAGATAAATGCTATTAAACAAAGAAAAACTCCCATAAACTAAAAGTAGATGAAAATTATGTGAACAAAAAGAAAAAAGGAAATTAGAAAAATAGGATGAAAGATAAAACACATTTGATGTCAATTGAAATGAATGGATCTCGTCTTCGGGAGGATCCATGGTTTGACTAGTTACTTTGTCTGAGCTTTATTTCTGATCTGAAATCGAACACGTACAATAAAGCCTTTGCCATAGTCGCTGGGAAACTAGCTGGAATATTCTAACGTTTCAGTAGATTTCTCACTCCTGATGCAATCCTCTACGTGTATAAGAGGCAAGTACGTCCTAGATTGGAGTATTGTAGCAAACACGGGCAGGAGTTTGGGAAAAGAAGGTACTAGGATATGATAGTGTATTATAACTTGGTTTGGGAAAAAGAACGTATTAGGATATGATAGTGTATTATAACGTGGTTTGGGAAAAGAAGATATATACATATGATAATGTATTATAACGTGGTTTGAGGAAAAAGGTACTAGGATATGATAGTGTATTATAACATGGTTAGGGAAAAGAAGGTACTAACATATGATAATGTATTATAACGTGGTTTGAGATATGATAATTGTGTCACCTTTTATTATCTATGCTTTTAAGATTTTGTCATATTGAAAATCAATCTAAGGTTGACAACCGCTGTTACTGTCTCTGACATTTCAACCTTGTGCTCAGATATATTAAATATCTACTTGGTTTCTTGTTCTATTTTCATTTTCTCATTATTGTTAAACGTTGAAAATAGACTTCGTAGCCCAGTGATGTATACCCTCTTCCATTTCCTGCAACATCTCTTCTAGAGAAGAGAGGTTGTGTATCGGTCTTTGCTTTATCCTTATTTTCATGGCAAGTACTCGTCTGATCATAAAGTTGTGCCCCCCGATTGCCGAATCTTCAGGAAAAACACTCGAGTTGAAAGCACTATTATCAATAATTTCCCCCACTCTTTATCTGTTCCTAAACCCAAACGTGGATTCCATGAACAAATCTTTTTCTTTAGAACTGCCTGCCTGTGGAATTATGTTGTTTTCATGCTTTCAAGCTAACTACAATATGATGCTCTTAAAATCCAACGTCATACAAATTATTGATTAGTTGTCGCCTTAAGTAATCCAATTCACCAAATTTCCACCATTAACGATTAGAACGATATTATTGCATGCACTACCGTGCACTCATTAACGCTTATCCTTGAGTGGCTTTAAGGCTTTTGATTCCTTTGTAAAAAACATGTAGATGGAATGGAATGACGTTGGTTTATACTATAATTGAATTAAGGGCGTTTATGTGTAAGCATGATAAAGGAAATTATATGTGGCTTATCGAACATTTCTCTGCTGTTACAGATAACATTATATGATCAGAATTATGTTAATATAATTTATAACGAATGTGTCACTTAATTTGGCTAAATAAACAAATAAAAATAGAGATAAATATAAAAAAGAAAAAAATATATTCTCACGTAGGAATTCGCTTAAAACCGTGAAAAATGTAGAACAGCTTAACGTGGATTTGTAATGTGCTAGCATCTTAAAACTGGATTATATTTTAGAGGTATCAACCTGTATATATATATATATATATATATATATATATGTATATATATATATATATATATATATATATATAGGGTGACCCCAAAAAACCGGTCCAAATTCTAATTAGGCCCCGTTTCTAAGCGTTTTGCCCGAATTAAATGGAACTTTGGTTAAAACGAGTTTATTATATTCAAAACATCACATCAAAACACTAGGGTTTTTGGAATATTTTTTCTCAGTTCTACAGCATATGTTCTAGATGACCTCTATTTAGCTTTTGTTTTTTGGGTGGGGTAACCCTGTATATATATATATATATATATGTATATATATATATATATTAGCAAAAGTACCCGTCGTTGACTGGGTTCAAATACAGAAAATGGGCTCTGATTTATGAAAGTATGAAAGGTTATGAAAAGGAAGGGTTGTAAATTGGGGTTGAATTTGGGGGTATCAAAACCAAAGCAAAATATGATGAAAGTAAAAATAATATAAACCCCATAATTTATTGTACGATACCTGTTCACACTGAAACACTTATCACAATACTCTGTGGATCTATATTAAAAAACCTTGTTAAACTTTGTGATATATTTCCATTCTATGGAGGGCAGGTGCAAACGAACACATAATTTTATTATATCACATTTCTTCAAACTGAAACATAATTATCAAAGTATACTTACGCAGATAAATATGAAAAATCTTTATTAAAGTTTGCGCCTATTTCCGTTCTATGGTGGTCAAGCGCGAACGCAGACCCCACAATTTTATTATACCAATCCTATTTAAGTTAAAACATACTTATCAAAGTATTTTTATGTACATCTATATCAAAAAACACTTGTAAATGTTGTTTTTTAATTTTTATTTTTTTTATTTCCATACTTTGTGGACCAGGGGCGAACGCAGACCCCACAATTTTAATGAACCACGGTTTTGCCAGATCAAACATACCCATTCTTGTGTCTCGATAATCTTCTATCATTATATGTAATCAGTTTTTAAAAGTAGTCAAGTATATAGGAGCCTATTCGTGACCAGACACACACACAAAAACATGCATTCAACTTTATATTATAGATATACAGTTAAAGCCGAAATTAATGCCACCCTTTCAATTTTTACGTTTCAGGGGGAATAAAAACATTTTTTCACTAATTATTTGTATTAAAGTGTTGATCAACATTTATATCGACCATCTGCAGATCTCCTGAAACACTTTTAGTTTATTATAAACTATTCAAAATACATATTAACAACAAACAGACAAATTCAAATTTATTGGGACCAATGATTTTTATCATAGAATTCACGATATTTTATGCAAAATAATACTTGTTTATTATGGTTTGGGTATTGCATCATCTTCTAGAACGTTCAAAAGCTTTCTATAAATAGCGTGTATTAGTTAATCCTTCACTTTATTAATAACACCAGAGTGCAAAGATGGCTAAAATTAAGGATACAGTTTCGCTTCTACACAGAAAATAGTGGATCCACACATGAAAGGTAGTGTATACAAATCCATTTCTAAGCGTTTTGACGTTCCTGTGTCAACAGTGAGAAACATTATCAAGAAGTATGGTGTTTTCAATAAGATTACAAAACTTGACGGGTCGAGGCCGTAAAAAGAAACTTCTCCCAAAACTGTACGACAAGTCATTCGAGAAGTGGAAAACGCCCGAAAACTACTGGTAAGAAAGTAGTCCAACAACTGAGCGAGCAAGGTATTGAAATTTCTGTTTCGACATTGAGGAGGGCACTGAAGTCACACGGGATTCAGGGGTACCGACCAAGGAAAACACCTCTCCTCTCCAAGAAACATGTTAAAGCCCGCTTTGAGTTTGCACAGGAGTTTATTGACACGGATTCAACTTTTGGGGAGTCAGTTTTATGGTCAGATGAGACTAAAATTGAAAATTGTGGCAGCAGAGATGGGTATGGCGGAAGAAAGGAGACGCCTTCAACCCAAAGAATTCAGTCCCTACAGTGAAGTATGATGGAGGAAACCGTATGTTTTGGGGTTGCTTTTCGGCCAATGGCACTGGAAAACTTGTTACTGTGGATGGCATCATGAGGCAAGATCAATACATTAAAATATTGACTGAAAATCTGAAACCTTCTGCAGAAGTTCTTAGTCTTGGAACCAACTGTCCTTCCATCAGGACAATGATCCAAAACATAAGACGAAATCGGAGAAGAAATGGCTTTTGGAGAATGAAATAAACATCCTGAAGTGGCCAAGTCAAAGTCCGGACTTGATTCCAATGGAACACTTGTGGACTGTTGTGAAGGCGAACGCGAAAAGAAGGAAACCAAGGAACCTGAGGGAATTAGAAGATATTGTCAAGGAAGAATGGTTTAATATTCCCGTTGATGTGTGTAGGAATTTAGTAATGTCGTATAGAAAACGTCTGAAAGCTGTTATTAAAAACAAAGGCTTTGCAAGTGGCTATTGATAAAGGGTGCCAATAAATTTGAATCCCTCTTTTTTGTTATCATTAATAATATTTATTTTGAATATTTTATAATAAAGTAAAAGTGTTTCAGGAGATTTGTAGATGGTCGATATAAATTTTCATCAACACTTTAATACAAATAATAAGTGAAAAAATATTTTTTCTTCAAAAAACGTAAAAATTGAAAGGGTGCCAATAATTTCGGCTTTAACTGTATATATATATATATATATATATATATATATATATATGTATGTATATATATATACATACATACATACATATACGTTTCTCTGCTACCGTGTAGTGTTGTAAGCTGCAAGGAGATTTCACCGTGAAACAACATTTAACACTCGGGTTACTTTATGCAACTGTATTTCCTGAGGCCGCTTGTCTTTGAAGTTACACGTTCGTTTTGGTCTCTACAGCTTGCTATGCATCTCTTCTCAAATTCAATCAATCTCTGACTCAATCTTTTTAGAACCGCCTAACTTTACATGTATATCACAAATATCCCCGTTTTCACTACACCATCACTGACAAGTAGCACTAATGAATCAATCACATGATCTTTATTGTAGGCTTATTAATAGCCTTTGTTATTTAATCATAAATCAAATAAAGAAAACATACATTTTTAAAAAAAATAACCTTCAGACGGGATGTCATATCAAAAGTTGACAAAATAAAATACCTTAATCACTAACGTAATATTTATATAATTACAATTATATAGTTATATATTTACATAATTACAAAACATGGAAATAGAGCACACGTGAAGTTTACATGTAGTCAAAGGGGAGATAAACTAAATGAGAGTTACTTAAAACCTTAAAAGGCATGCCAGCTAAACCAGACAAAGCCAATCAACTCTTTACATTTCGTTCAAAGAACACAGCATCCACAGATCGCTAATATTACTATTAGTCATGTATTTACTCATTAATTATGAAAACTAAATGTACTCCTGATTCTAAAATTCTATTCCACCAAGTTAATACCCCTGATAAATATATCACGTGACAAAACATAAATTTCGAAAAAACAACAATTATAATAGTAATTGTTTAATTTACTTGACGTTGCACCGACAGTCCATCATAGAACCCTTTCACATCGTTTTTAAAAAATACATTTTACTAAAATGTTAGTTCATTTTTTAATACGCGGCATTATTCTATTTTATTTAGATTTTTCTACACTCCTTCGAGCCCCTTATTATTTTTTCTTCTGTAATTCATCGTCCGATGATCACCTTCTATTTCATTTATTTTATGGTTTCCGCTAGATGTATAATCTATTCCCTACGATCAGTATCGGCTTCTTTTTACAACCAATCTTTTCTAGAATAAACAAAGGCTCCTTTTTCCTAAACAACTAATAGTCGACTCATCATCTGATGGTTTCTTTGACTCTTTTCTTCCCATGATTTCATTAACACATAAGCAACTTGTATTCTATCTCCACATTACGCCCGATGCATTTTATATTTGCGGCAACAACAGAACACTTCTTGTTGCAATATGCCCAGTGGTCACCTTCGGAATGAAACAAAATACCTCTACTATAATTATCTACTCGGACTTCCAAAACCTGGAATCTCACCAACCCCGTTTCTGATACTCAGACAACTTTATACTTATTTAAATATACATTTTTACTTCTTAAACGCATCTGCTAGGAAGAAAAACACCCTCTAAAGCCTTATCTATCGATTCTCGGAGGTGGGTGCGAATTCTACTAATATCCTCGCAAGAATATAAAAAAAACCTAGGAACATCGTACATACACACTCCTTATAAACCGTGAATGTGATACTTTGTCATACTATAATTAATGTTTGGGAACATATTCCATTGCTTATATTGTTAAGTATTGGAAGCCTTTTTTAAAATTTTATTCACCCCTTTTCTTCTCTGCCCCCCCCCTTGAATGATTCACAGCATAATGGCTTTGCTTGCCGTTATAACTGCCCATCTCCTACGCTATGTTGGAGGAGTATCTCTATAAGTGCTTAAAAGTAGGCTAGATGGAAAATAACGTTTTCAATGCTTGAAACGTTTCCATTTTTAGTTTCAAGTTGATTTCCACTAAGGATCTGAAGAATCATCGAAAAACAAAAAGATAAAACTTTTATATATAATCATTACTCGTAAATCCCGTCAAAATAAGTTAAAGCAAACAAAATATTGTTGACTTTGTGTATACTTTGAATAGCAGCAGTGGCTTTTAATATCGTACTTAAGACATGGCGGCCATTAAATAGGTAAGCATACGAATGTTTTGAAACTGAAAGTCAAAAACTGAATGCACGGTTTAAACGGCTAAACAAACCGAGTGTTATAATTACATGTATATCTTAGTAAATCATTAAAAAAACAGATTTATGACCATTTGGAGATATAGCTCAACGTCAGAAGATTGGATTACAGATCGAATGATATCTTGCTCAAGTTCGGGTGTTTTTCATTTTATTTTAATTTTTTTCTTAATAATGAGTTAAATTTACACACTATTTAAAATCGCCGCAAATCAATCATTTGTATTCATATTATAAATTAATTATTAATCGGAAGTAACTTTCCCGGCAAATTTATCCTCAAGCACAAATATCAGCTAAAGTGATATTGTAAAAAAAACATAGACGTAATTTCACGAAACATATTATTATTATTATTATTATTATTATTATTATTATTATTATTATTATTATATAATAATAATGATGATAATAATAATAATAATAATAATAATAATAATAATGATGATGATGATGATCATAATAATAATAATAATAATAATATTTTTTGCAAATTAGTCCACGGGGTAAATTATTATTATTATTATTATTATTATTATTATTATTATTATTATTATTATTATTATTATTATTATTATTATTATTATTATTATTATATAATAATGATGATAATAATAATAATAATGATGATAATAATAATAATAATAATAATAATAATAATAATAATAATAATAATAATAATAATAATAATAAAATAATATTTTTTGCAAATTAGTCCACGGGGTAAATTATTCCACGATATATATATATATATATATATATATATATATATATATATATATATATATATATATATATATCAACTGAGGATTAGTCCTATAATAATTGATAAGCAATCTGTATAAATATAAATATCATGTTTAAGCGTATTGTATTATTATTATTATTATTATTATTATTATTATTATTATTATTATTATTATTATATAATAATAATAATAATAATAATGATGATGATGATGATAATAATAATAATAATAATAATAATAATAATAATAATAATAATAATAATAATAATAATAATATTTTTTGCAAATTAGTCCACGGGGTAAATTATTCCACGATATATATATATATATATATATATATATATATATATATATATATATATATATATATATATATATATATATATATATATCAACTGAGGATTAGTCCTATAATAATTGATAAGCAATCTGTATAAATATAAATATCATGTTTAAGCGTATTGTACGACTGGTCAACGATGGGCCTTTAGTTAGTAATGCTATAGATATGCTTTAAGCATATTTACACAATTTGTTCTCTATCTAAAACAAAAAATCACGAAAAATTAAAAACATAAGAGAGAAAAATAAAATGCATAGTGATGTAATAATTTGACGTGAAAATTTGAATCATTTTATATACGATTGCATGTGTTAATACATACATGTCCAGCTGTCGTTTATCGCTAGCAAAAATTGCTTTGAAAATAGTGGAGAATATAAAAAATAAATAAAAGTCTGTAGTAGTATATATCATTTGTGTTAATGGTACAATTTCTGTCTTGCTAACCCTTCAATGTTTTATGTTTAAAACAAATGAGGCTTTACTTTTAGAACGATCCTCGTATGACCAAAAATCATTTAAATTGACCGGTGTTCTCAAGTGATTTGTATATATAGAGTAATGGACACGACTAGACTTACTTGTCCCCAAACGCTCAACGTAAATCATTTAGTTCATACAAGGCTGCACTAAATTTAATGACTGAAACATAAAAGATAGATTAGTATAGCAATTACAATAGGGACAATAAAGTTT
This sequence comes from Euprymna scolopes, assembly GCF_053919585.1. Lineage (NCBI taxonomy): Eukaryota > Metazoa > Mollusca > Cephalopoda > Sepiida > Sepiolidae > Euprymna > Euprymna scolopes. The sequence goes on from NC_136501.1 coordinate 40,792,523, forward strand.
TATTTAAAACGTAAAGCGAGAAACTGCCAGCTAATACGTGCCCCTTACTTTATGCATAGTCTAAATATGGATTATCTCCTCTTTGATAATCCAAACTATAAAACCTATACATTTCCGCTTGTTTAGTAGACAAGTAGTAAGCTTTCTTAATTGAATAAGAAGATTACTAGACGGAATCTGTTGTCCTGTTTACATTACAATTTATTCAATTAATAATATAACAATTAATGCAACCGGAGCGATTTACTACAAGTCCAGAAAGCGATTTACTACAAGTCCAGAAAGCGATTCAGCCGACAAGTGCTGTCCAAATTTCATCGAGGTTCTACATTCAGAAAGAACAGTACGTCACATCCATAAGCGTGCGCTCCTAACCAAACTGTCTCACACAGTCAATGAAATTATCTCAGATTGTCTTGCCTACGGAGTAGCAATTGATGTACTAAAAGCTACATACATAATCCCAAAAATGAGATATTTTCTAGACACCTACTTAAGATAACAATCAGGCGAAACATTGGATCATTTCCTTAAATGCCCTTGGACACTGGGGAGAGATTGCAACTTTTGCCCAATGACGGCACTAGACGCCCAAGAGTAACACATTTTCTACGCCTCCATTAACGGCTTATGTAATGCACAGGTAGGACAACCTCTTCTTAAGAATAAGCCCCTTACACTTCAAATTGCTATAACGCAGTATAATTTATATTTACAACCAGGCACCGTGGCCGGTGCGCTAAACCAACCTGTGTCTACTGCCCCACCTCATGACGATAGCCCGATTAAGCTTCAAGAACAATCGATCCCTGCCACTGTAAAAAGGGGCACCTTCTGTTTTTCGGCTTATCTAAACACCTACGAGGTTACTGCACTGACAGAGATACTCGTTGCCATAAATGTGGAAAATTGGTCATTTGTCAAAGGTATTCAAGTCTTTTAAAACCCTATAGAAAGCCACTCGTCAAAATATATCTGCAAATTTAACCTTCTCCCCTGAGCCTTCCAAAAAACTACTGTAAAAGTAAACATTAACTGGAGATCTATGACTGATCTGCCTGTTTACGGAAGGTCAGAAAATGTAATAAAACAAAGCTCAGTAAAAATCACTAAACTATCCGTAATCAATATCTTTTGTTGCGAAATAATACTGGGCCAGTTTTTTTCAGCACCACTCACAGATTGAAATTCCGTTTGGACGTTCAATGCCTGCACTGACAATTTGTGGATTGGCTACAGCAAAAATTCAGTATTCATCATTTTTCGAAAACGTAACTGAAAACTGCAAACCTATAGCAGTGAGAAGTAGACGTTTTTCTTATATCAATAAAAATTTATGGACTTTGAGATAAAAAAAATCACCCTGAAAGGGTCAGGTAGTTATAACCACCTCTGAAAACCTTAAACAGACAAAGGTTGTAAATTACTCCCAAACCAAAATAGATGTACTCTTTTGAATGCCTTCCCACTACCCTGGATAGATTAAATGGTAGGCGAAATAGCCAAATAACTTATGTTTTGCACTCTGGACTTGAAAAGCGCGTACCATCAGATTGCCATTAAACCTGTATTCGGAGAAAGTAGGCGAATAGTGTCGAGAGAAGCACATGTTTAAGTCACGTGGATGATGTTATAGCAGGGGCGAAAAGCCACATGCGGCCGGACAAATAAACTGATTAAATATTTAACCAAATGCGTTGTTAGAAGTACCAGATATAGATACTTTTGTTAAATCATAAAATAAGATGAGTTGTTCGTTTCATGTGTATTCTTGCGATGGAGTCTACAGCAAGTTCGGTCCGTTAAAACTATACAGAATTGTTAAAAGGTGCTCTCTGTGTCTAATATAATTTGAACCATAATACGGACCTGCGTACTTGTTTTATTTCAGTCACGCGTTCTTAATAATAAGTTATATTTACCGCGCAGCATTGTCATCAACAATATTGCAGAAATACAGGGTTTCAACAAAGTATGGCTACTTAATGTAGCCAGACTTTGTAGACACCCTGTAGATTATATAGCCAGACTTTGTGGGCACGATGTAGATTATGTAGCCAGGCTTTGTAGAAACCCTTTAGATTATGTAGCCAGACTTTATGGGCACCCTGTAGATTATATAGCCAGACTTTATGGGCACCCTGTAGATTATGCAGCCAGACTTTGTGGACACCCTGTATATTGTGAGTAAAGGGAGCCAGCTGATAGTTTTCATTTCTAGCTATACCTGCTCATTTTGTTTTCAACTCTGTAATATTACTGATCTGATTGGACATAAATTGATTCCTCCAAGGTTACATTCTCATTTGTGTGCACATTTGTTACTGAACTAGTTGCAATCTTCGTTTCAAATATACATTAAATTCAACGACGGTTTCCAAAATGTCAGTTCGTAGCTCTTGTCGCTTAAAGACTAATGTTTAATTTTTTTTTTTTACACAGTGATCACCACTTATCAAGGCCCGGAAGCCACTCAGGGATAAGGGTTATTGCATGTACATTACGTTAGTGTGGAGATTTGATGAAGTGTTTACTTAAGGGGGCGGTTCATTAGGAATTTGTTAACGTTGGACTTGAACACATCCAAGTTTAGCCCGGTGGGAAGCAGACGAAACAGAGTTCCACAGGCGTGCAGTTCTAAGAAAGAAGCCTTGTTCATGGAATCCACGTTTTGATTTAGGCACAGATATAGAGTGGGGCAAATATTTTCACATTGGATTCAGCTAGACGGGTGTTTTTCGTGAAAGATTGGCGAGGGGGACCAGAGATTGGAGTTCAAACGAGCACCTATCATGGAAATAACGATAAAACAAGGACAGGCTCGCAACGTCTCTTCTGTGGGAGAGAGGTTGCAGGGTAGAGAAAAGGGCATCCCCCACTAAGCTACGAAGTCTATTTTGTACTCTGTCAAGGCAGGATAGGCTGTTTTTAGCAGCTCCTGTCCAGATATGGCAACAGTATTCCATCCTTGGACGTACTTGGCTTTTATATAGATAGAGAATTACATCAGTAGTGAGATATCTTCTGGAGCGGTAGAAGGATCCCACCATCTTTCCAGTGACCTTGGCAACAGACTTGATGTACGTGTTCCATTTCAGATCAGGAGAAAAGGTAAAACCCAGAAGCTTGTCAAAACACGGAGCCTCACCCAGACGAGAGCCATCCATCACAATTGATGCCAGATGGGGATCAGAGCGTTGATGATGTAAGGATAGGAGTTTGGTTTTGGATGCATTAAAGGTAACCAGCCACATTTTCCCCCACTGAACCACGCGCTCGAGATCAGAGGAGAGAGAATCAGAGAGAACTTTTTCATTTACAGCCTTTGATGTGTTGCCGTAGATGGTCGTGTCATCAGCATAGATGTCAACGAATGATTTAAGTATGTGTTTAGGGAGGTCATTGATGTAGATCAGGAAGAGAGTTGGGCCCAGGATTGACCCCTGAGGGACTCCAGCATTTATATTGCAGGCCTCCGATTTTTGTCCATCTACCACTACTCTTCTGAGCCTATCGGAGAGAAATGATTTAATGATTGAGAAAACATTTCCAGTTACACCGTGGCTCGAAATCTTGTGAAGTAGACCCTTATGCCATACCTTGTCGAAGGCCTTTGATATGTCAAGAGCAATTGCCCTAGAAGGAAGCCTATGTCAAGAGATTCACTAATCCTGTGGGATATAACCGTCAGCACATCTGCGGTAGTTCTTGCAGAGCGGAAAACTGTAATGAAAAGCAGATGTTATTGAAAGAATCACGCGTGAATCTTTAATCAAAATAGAAATAAGGGAATTATCTGAATATTTATCTAGAGCACGAATACATTTTCGTGTCGTGTCTTTATATGTTAAAACCTAGAATACACCGAGTAAGACATTTAGTTAGTTTGCTCTTAAAAAAAATCAACCCTCAAAAAGAGGCGCTATAAATTAAGTATAAAATACATATTGAATATATATTTAATATTAAATGAATATCAATCCCGTGGTACCTTGTTCTAGTGTTCTTCAGGAATTCATTGTTTTAATGTTATTCGAATAACTTGATATCCAGTAGATATTTTGGAACTCTTTTTATTCTGAACTTAAATACTTCCAATAATAAGTCAATATATATTTGCTGTCTTTGCAATAATGATCTTTCATTGGTGTTAAGTCCGTACACTAAGTGGTTTCACGCCTCGCCTTGATCGATTAACATGAAATACAGAGTTATTATTGAAGTAATAATGCACTTACACTATATTACTAAAACATTATGATCCATCCACTTGAATATATGGTCTGGTCTATACACAGTGATGGTGACTAAATAGCCGGCTTTAACAGTTTCTTGTTGACAATCGCTATATTCCTAAAAAATAAAAAAATAATTCCTTTCTATATGATCTTTTGATATCATCAAATATTACATGCTACCGTAAACAGAGATGTTATGTATAGGAAAATAGGCTCGTGATAATACAACCGAGAACACACTACTTAAAAAAAGAAATAAAATGAAATACTCGAAAGAATAGTATTATTATAGCATACAACAATGATAGTATTATTATAGTATATAACACTAATGGTATTATTATATTATATAGAAATTATGGTATTATTATAGTATATAACAATGATTGCATTATTATAGTGTATAACAATTATTGTATTATTATAGTATATAAAAATGATCGTATTATTATGTTATATAAAAATTATGGCATCATTATAGTATATAACAATGATGGTATTATTATAGTATATAACGATGATAGTATTATGATAGTATATAATACTAATGGTATTATATTATATAGAAATTATGGTATTATTATAGTGTATAACAATGATTGTATTATTATAGTATATAAAAATGGTCGTATTATTATGTTATAAAAATAATGGTATTATTATAGTATATAACCATGATGGTATTATTATAGTATATAACGATGATAGTATTTTTATAGTATATGACAATGATAGTATTATTATAGTATATAAACATGATGGTATTATTATAGTATACAACAGTGATGGGATTATTATGGTATATAACAATAATGACATTATTATAGTATATAACTGTTGGGGTGGAACACATTCATTTGCATATGTGGACAGTAATTACACATAAATAGGAAGACTCAGTTAGTCTGAGTGTGTGTTCACCAGAAGCCACCGAAGGCCGCCGAGAGCATATATGTTTCTCCACCAAAGACTCTCTTATTTGACAGCATTATTTATATATCCTGTAAATATACCTCTTCCTAATATACTTCTTATTTGATCAACCTTTGTTTGTGTAGTCGTCATTTGTATTACTTTCTACGTTACTTGTTTCAACCTGCAAACTTAACACTAACAATGATGGTATTATTATAGTATATGAAAAAGATGGTATTATTATAGTATATAACAATGGGGGTATTATTATAATATATAACAATGATGGTATTATTATAGTATATAACAATGATAGTATTATTATAGTATATGACAATGATGGTATTATTATAGTATATAAACATGATGGTATTATTATAGTATATAAAAATTATGGTATGATTATAGTATATAACAATGATTTAATTATTATAGTATATAAAAATGATAGTATTATTATAGTATATAACAATGATGGTATTATTATAGTATATCGCACTGATGGTATTATTATAGTATATAAAAATGATGGTATGATTATAGTATATAACAATGATGTAATTATTATTGTATATAACAACGATAGGATTATTATAGTATATAAGAATGTGGGTATTATTATAATATATAACAATGATGGTATCATTATAGTATATAACAATGATGGTATTATTATAGTATATAACAATGATGGACTTATTATATTATATAAAAATGAGTGTAGTATTATAGTATATAAGAATGATAGTATTATTATAGTATATAAGAATGATAGTATTATTATAGTATATAAGAATGTGGGTATTATTATAATATATAACAATGATAGTATTATCATAGTATATAACAATGATGGTATTATTATGGTATATACCAATGATGATATTATTATAGTATATAAACATGAGTGTAGTATTATAGTATATAACAATGATGTAATTATTATAGTATATAACAATGATAGTATTATAATTATAATATTTAATTATTAGTATGTAATAATTATAGTATATAACAATGATGTAATTATTATAATGTAATTATTATAGTATATAACAATGATAGTATTATAATTATAGTATTTTATTATTATAATGTAATTATTAAAGTATATAACAATGATGTTATTATTATAATATAATTAATATAGTATATACCAATGATGTAATTATTATAATGTAATTATTATAGTATATAACAATGATGTAATTATTATAACGTAATCATTATAGTATATAACAATGATAGTATTATACGCATGATGGTGTTCTTATAGTATATAAAAATAATAGTATTATGATAGTATATAATAATGATAGTATTATTATAGTATATAACAATGATGGTATTATTATAGTATATGACAATTATAGTATTATTATAGTATATAACAAAAATAATAATGCTCTTTTCGCATAGAAATAAATAACATGCCTTGTAAGATACCATGATAGCAAACAAATATATACTCCACTACCTCTGCCAAAAAAATAAACAACGGCCAAGAATGTACTCTCATGACAAGAGAATACACACATTATCCAGCTAAGGAATGAAGTAATGTCTGACAAGATGGCCATATCAATATGGAGCCTATGATAGTATCATTATAGAGCATATGATAGAATCTCCTTAAAATAGCATAATGTTACATAAATAGAAGTAAAAAAAATGGTTTGTAGCTTCGGATATGCAGATACAAAATCTCGATTCATAGATTTTTTAAAAATAAACCGAGTAAATGCTTATGTAAATCTATACAGCAAATTATTTTATTTTTATACACTAAAGATTTATTAGAGATATTTTAAATAACACTTAGTATTACTTTTTTATTACACTTAAAAAAAACAATTAATACCACGATTTTAGATTCAACGTTTTTTTTTTCTTTCTTTCTTTTTTTTTTGCTCATCATATATATTTTGTTCTGTACATTATTCAGGGATATTTTAACGCCCCTTTCCGGACATATTCTGCATCCATTATCTTCAGGCGATATAAGAATAGATCTATGTATTCCAAACAGTTTGCATTATATATGATGCAACCTACGTAATTATGTAGGACGGAGAGAGTCTAGATATACGTATAACCTCCTTTGATCATTGTCGTATCAATCTCGGTCAACTGTCAGTGTTGGTAACTTTAATGTCAACGTAAAACCAATCCACTTTACTCCGATCTAAGAATGTATACTTCTATTGTCCGTTATACGACCGGACTGAACAACGTGTCCTTCATTCGCCTCCATTTTCTGGTCCTTCCTTCATCAAAGAGTCTTCCTTATTTGATTTTTATCTATGTATCTTTTGTTTAGCAGTACAAGGCAGTGCATGAAATCGTTAAAAGGTCGCCGGGAATGGGGTTGTTTCAGTGAAACCTATGTTATCTACACGCAGAGAAATCGATATTCATGTTTTACTGTATTAGAAAGAAATCAATGACTCGTCAATTGAGGAGAATGACCCGTGTCTCGGCATTGCTTTGAAATAGAGAGTAACAAATAGGCAATAACTAATAGACATTGAATAATTTACTAGGCATGGTTATACATCGAGAACTGTTAATGTAGAAATAGAAACCATAACAGTAAAAAGAAATATTTAAATATAAAATTTCAAAATCGCATGATTTGTGTGAGTTATTAAAATATCTTGCCTTGAGTAAACTTTCGAATTGTTAAATATAGAGAAACGCAACTTCGACGACCAAATATATTTTTATGAAAATCGTTTCAGACATGGCATGATCTCAACAGATATAGGAGCTAAGGAAAGCGAAAGATGATTATTGGAAAGTTATGAGATGTCTATTGGCTTCATTCGTGAGACCATAAAACGTATACGTATGCGGTAATCAATTAACAGAAAACGACAACAACTATTTTTCTTAGAAGATTTAATATATGGACAAAGGTACTCTAAGTCTACTTACCCAACAGACGACTTCAAGTCTAATTTTAGTATATACTTCTCTTGCTGCCTTACTTACGAATGGAATACTCTTATGTAATAATCTGCCTTTGTCAATTACTATGTCTAATCAGTCTCTCCTTAACAACGACATGTCTTAATAAACATCGTTATCAGATATACGAACATAATTTTAAGTAACACCTTTGACCTTTATCTTCAAGGGACACCTTCATAAGTAGTGATACACTAGTAACAAAAGATGCATTTTAAGAGAAATTAACCCAATTTCGACACTAAAACATTATTATAAATTTGAGATTGTCAAGCTGTTTTTTATGTTATTACACACACACGCGCGAGCACACACACACACACACACACACACACACACATATATATATATATATATATATATATATATATATATATATATATATATATATATTGAATTGTATAAACTTAGGTCCTGGATAAGACCTTAAACTATATCCGATAGTAAGGCGCAAGTTGACGGATTTTGGGGAGTGTGGAGCCACGCCTTAATTGTTATTATTCCCAGGTCCACTCTGACCCGGAGTGGTAGTACCTGTAAGGGTCCCAACTGTGGGTTAAATAGAAACCGACTTGAAAAAGCAATATATTCTAGTTAAAATATTTTTCTTCAAAATCACTAGATTCGGCATTAGATAACCGGAAAACAAAAACAACCAACAAAGCAACGTATAAATCTTTAAGTCTGTTCCTATTTTATAAACATCTTGGACGTTACTTATATTTTGATAGATACACTGATTATACAAATAATGAAAATATAATTTTAATAACAAAATTATTGAGTAGAAAAAAACAATTGAGTAGAAATTAGTTTCAGGAATTTACACTCAGTGGACGACTCATCGGTCAAAGCAAATGGGGAACTAAGATATATTTACCGAAGGCTGAATATACTAATTAAATTTCACAATACACTACACCTGAATTGTATTCTGGCCGAATATACAGGAAAAAGATCGAAGGCCTACATATATATATATATATATATATATATATATATATATATATGTGTGTGTGTGTGTATATATATATATACATATATATATATATATATATATATATATATATATATATATATATATATATATATATATATATATATATACATTAATTTTAGGTCGATTAATCGTTATAGGCATCAGGAATTTAAAAAAATCGGAGCTTTTTGAGGTATTGGAATCGGAAAAATGTTAGCCTTTTTTTGTTCGATGCCAAAACCGATTTCTTAAATTATCTTTTTTTATTTTGGTTTAAGAAACATCTTCCAATGCTTAGAGTAATAATAAAATAATAAATGTGTATTGATTTACACTTCCAATAAGATAAAAAAAATAACTAGATCACCATCTCATAAGTATGTTAAAAATCGGAATCGGTAATTGTATCGGAATCGGAAATTTGGTACGGAATTGGTAATTGTATCGGAATCGGAAAAGATTCTGGGATCGTCCCATCTCTAATATATATATATATATATATATATATATATATATATATATATATATATATATATATATATATAAACCTGTTCACATACACTTTTCACGATAAAGCTAGAAACCAGAATTAGATAGAATCGAGCAATTGCATCGACAACGGACAACGCCAAACCCAAAGTGGGTTTCGATGTACTGCATCTCATCGGTGACGTGCTCCGACATAGGCGCGAACCCAGGTCGTCCCACGCATGAAGTGTGCAATACTGACGACCTAACCATATGGGCCACGGCGCAATCTATTGGGTGTACCTCGAGTTTTTAATTCTTATATTTTTATCCAGTTCTACATTCTACGATGTGACAAGCAACGCGTCCTATACAACTAAGATAGTTATAAAAATATAAACACACACACACAACACACACACACACACACACACACACATATATATATATACATATATTTATATATATATATGTCTGTAGGTTTATATTTTTATTAATATCGATGTTTATTTAATTGTATATACGTGTAATGGGGTAGATGCGTATGTATGTATATATGTATGTATGTGTATGTACATCTACTTCTTACTGGAGATCTATATCTCCACATATATGAATATGGGTAGGTGTGTGCATATATATATGTGTCTATATATATATATATTTATGAGTGTATATATATGTATAAGAGTTGTGTGTATGTGTATGTATGTCTGCATATGGATCCATGTATGTCTGCATATACATTGTTTATGTATATGTGTATGTGCGTATTAGTCTGTATATGGATGTGTGGAAATGTACATATATATGCATATGTACGTATGCGTATTTGCGCGTGCGTTAACGTATGTATTATAAAAAAAATTCCACTTTAAACTGAAATGGAAAAGTCGACGTATAGCGACTACGAAAATTTTAAATAAACCCTGTACCTGTCAAAAGACATGACATCTACACTAACTCTTTCTCTCTTTCTCTCCCCCTCTATTTCGCCTCTTCGTTTCCCTCTCTTTCCCTCTCGTCCTCTCTCTCTCTCTCTCTCTCATCTACTTAATATACCTTACGGAACAGGCAAAAGGCAGTTAAAATTTAAAACCTAAAAATGGAAGCTTCCGCCCTACCCAAGCCCTTTTTCTTTTATTTACCATCATCTCTCCACCTCCCTCTCCTATATCCATATATCTCCACCCACGCCTACCTGAATCTGCTACCCCCACACATGCAATGCAATCTAATCTATCTTAACCCTCAAATCTGAAATATTGTCAATACCCGTCTCCCTCCCACTTATTATCTCCTATCGCAACCCCCTTTTTTTTGTATTTCTTCTAAAATAGTTCTTCCTAATACTAACAGCCACTTCTGTGAGGTCTGACGAGGCTGTTATATCGTAAACATGGTCCAACATCTAAAACATATGTAATCAAACAGATAAAACGGTAATAAAAATATAACATATATATATACATATATATATATATATATATATATATATATATATATATATATATATATATATCAGTCGTGAGCGTTGCATAAACGCTAGTTGACTCTTCTCTTAATTTATACTTCTCAGACTGTGTTCATCATTAAATATTCTTTAAACAGCTTGATAACTATACTTATATAATAAAAATTATGTTATACTTTGTGACAGTGATTCATATTTATGCAATCATAAGTGTTAGATGCCAATACTTGTTGGTCGGGAGATGAGAACCCAGCCACGAAGCCACCATCGACCCCATTCGCTAATCCTCTACCCCGGGCCACTCAACAATTTTCACGAGAATTAAGGAAATTAATAACTTATACCCGCTCAACTCTGGCGCAGACGTTAGGCAAACTTGTGTTCGAAAGATGCTTGTGGGGAACGTTGCAAAAACGGCTGTTGATTGCCTCTTGGTTTGTAATGACTTAGTCACTGTTGTCTCTATTGCGTTGTAGAGTGAGTATCGCTCTTTTATAAAATCATTTTATATAATGTCTTGAATTTAAGTTTTGAATGCAAAGCCAAGTATCATAGTTCACTAGTGCTGTAAACCGGCACAATTCTTTTGAACATGACTTATCAATAAAAAAAACCCTGCGCTTCTTTTGTATTAAAGCATAAATGGAAAACCGGAATATGTAACACTAATTTATATCAATGGAATCTAATTAATTGTCAAGTCGAAATTAGTGACATATCAAAATATTACAAAACAATTAAAGTAGGACATAAATTACTAATGAAAATTGTTTTCGATACAAGTTTCAAATTAGAATAAACAGGGGAGATAATTGCATATGTCTTGTTACAATTGCCCCTAAAATGATGGCGACCAATCGATTATGAACTCGCCAAAGCCGATATTTTTTATCTATTCATTTTTTAATTGAAAATCCTGTGTATAAAGACATGGTGGCCACGCTAGGATTAGGATTAAGTGTTAAGTTTATTGTGAGACAACATGATCGGTTATCGTAGAATAAGTTAGGGCTAGATTATTTCAGAAGATTTGAAAATAATCATGCTACAGCGAGCTGAGAAGCATTTAAACATCAAAACATTCAGTGATCCTGTGTGGCATTACTATGAGAAAATTAGCACGAGAACGTTCAAAACGTAAACCATGATGCATGTAACTTAGTAGGTTGTTTTTCTGCTGGGGTAGTTTACACGTTTTATATTATTATTACGGACCCAACCCAATTACTAATGGCGCACTGGATACCGATTTGCCTGCGGAAGACATAACTCATGTATTTTTTAAATCCTAGACAGACTGACGTGGTTTTCCAATATATATATATATATATATATATATATATATATATATATATATATATATATATATATATATAAATACAAATTCTTTTTTGGAGTTGGCACAGTATATCAGATATTGGGTGGATATGTTGGATGGACCAATATTCTGCCTACTTGGAAATTACCCGGAGGACATTATATTCCTTCCGATAATGGATTGCCCAGGTTGTATGAAATTCATTCTTCCAATAATAATTTTCATATAAAAATCATTCACAACCAAAAAAGTATTTCCAATATTAGTGCTGAAAAGCAAAATAAGTGCCTTTTCACAGCTGAACATTTTGCTAACGTCATTTAATTTCCTCTGATGATATGATCCATTATTGAAAATCCATGGATTAAGGCAATTAATATAACCCCTTCCATATATACCTTTTGTCTAACAATAAAGTCTTTACTCGAATATATCTGTATATATTTTGATTTCAGATTTTAAATTTTACAACCAAATTTATATATTGCTCTATTTTTAAATATTGAGCTTTTCCTATTTGGATAGGATAACCCTGCAGTGTTTTTCTAGATATATCTATCAGAATTTTAATCAGATTTCAATCTGTGTCTTATATATATATACATATATATTTATATATATATATATATATACATATATATATATATAAGTCATTGGTGAACAGAAAACCGATACTTAAGTAGGATTTACTTAGCTGTCTTGACCACGAACTTTGGACTTGAATAAAAATGTACTTGGCTTAGGTCTCTAAAGATATAATCATACTTGATCAGCAATGATCATGTATTGCTCTCGCAATATTGGTACGCGAATGTGTAAAATAGGGTTAAATATAAACTATTACGTAAAGTTAAACGTAAATAGCCTGCCAGTATGTAATTAAAAATCACTTGAGAACTAAGTGTTCACGTAGTTACGTCACTGTCCGTAAGCTAAACATATGAAGTGTTGAATCGGCGCATGAGATCGTGCTTGTTTAACTGAATCTAAGAGCATGTATGGTTGTGTAAGCTACAACTACAGAAGCGAACTAGTGCCACTTTATGGATTCAGATTTATATTATTAAAAAATAAAACACATAACTGTTTTAAAAAGGCAAGTGCATGTGTTTCTTTATTAATTATTTTGTTATTCTTTATTAATTATGTTGCTATTGTTTATTATTTATGTGGTTATTCTTTATTATTTATCTTGTAATTCTTTATCAATTATCTTGTTATTCTTTATTAATCATGTTATTATTCTTTATAATTGTGTTGTTATTCTTTATAATCATGTTGTTATTCGTTATAATTATGTTTTTATTTTTATTATTATGTTGTTGATCTTTATTACTTATGTTGCTATTCTTTATTACTTTTGTTGTTATTCTTTATTACTTATCTTGTTATTCTTTATTAATTATATTGTTATTCATTATCATTGTGTTGTTATTCTTTATTACTTATGTTGTTATTCTTTATTATTTATGTTGTTATTCTTTATTATTTATGTTGTTATTCTTTATTATTTATGTTGTTATTCTTTATTACTTATGTTGTTATTCTTTATTATTATGTTGTTATTCTTTATTATTATGTAGCTATTCTTTATTATTACGTTGTTATTATTTTACACAGTGATCGCCACTTATCAAGGCCCGGAAGCCACTCAAGGATAAGGGTTTTATTATTATTATATAGATATTCTTTATTATTATGTTGTTATTCTTTATTATAATGTTGCTATTCTTTATAATTATGTTGATACTCTTTATTATTATTTTGCTCTTCTTTATTACTTATGCTGTTATTCTTTATTGATTATGTAGTTATTCTTTATTATTTTGTTGCTATTCTTTATTACTTATGTTGTTATTCTTTATTACTTATGTTGTTATTCTTTATTACTTATGTAGTTATTCTTTATTACTTATATTTTAATTCTTTATTATTATGTTGGTATTCTTTATTACTTATGTTGTTATTCTTTATTACTTATGTTGTTTTTCTTTATTATTATGTTGGTATTCTTTATTACTTATGTTGTTATTCTTTATTACTTATGTTGTTATTCTCTATTATTATGTTGTAATTCTTTTTACTTATGCTCTTATTCTTTATAAATTTTCTTGTTATTCTTTATAATTTATCTTGTTTTTCATTATAACTTATGTTGTTATACTTTATTACTTATGTTGTTATTCTTTATTACTTGTATTGTAATTATGTAATGCTTATGTTTTTATTCTTTATTATTATGTTGTTATTCTTTATTACTTATGTTTTTCTTCTTTATTGCTTATGTTGTGAGTCTTTATTATTATGTTGTCAATCTTTATTATTTATCTTTTTGTTCTTTTTTACTTATCTTGTTATTCTTTATTAATATGTTGTTATTCTTTATTACTTATCTTTATATTCTTTATTACTTATCTGGTTATTCTTTATTACCTACCTTGTTATTCTTCATTATTATATTGTTATTCTTTATTACTTATGCTTTACCTCTCTATTACATATGTTGTTCTTCATTATTACTCATGTTGTTATTCTTTATTATTATGTTGTTGTTTTTTATTACTTATCTTGTTATTATTTATTACTTATGTGCTCATTGTTTGTTTTGTGTTGTTAATCTGTATTATTATGTTGTTAATTTTTATTACTTATGTTGGCATTCTTTATTAATATTATAGTGTTCTTTATTACTCATGTTGTTATTCTTTATTTCTTATCTTGTTATTCTTTATTAATTATGTTGTTAATCTTTATTACTTATGTTGTTATTCTTTATTGTTATGTTGTTATTCTTTATTGTTATGTTGTTATTCTTTTTACTCATGTTGACATTCTTTATTACTTATCTTGTTATTCTTTATTACTTTTCTTGTTATTCTTTATTACTTATGTATTTATTCATAATTATATATTGTTATTCTTTATTACTTATCTTGTTATTTTTTATTATTATGGTGTTATTCAGTATTACATATCTTTTTATTCTTTATTATAATGTTGTTATACTTTATTACTTATGTTGTTATTTTTTATTTCTTCACTTGTTATTCTTTATTATTATATTATTAGTTTTTATTATTATATTCCTATTCTGTATTATTATGTTGTTAAACTTTATAATCATATTTTATTCTTTATTATTTATCTTTGTATTCTTTATTATATATCTTGTTATTCTTTATTACTTATCTTTTTATTCTTTATTACTTATCTTGTTATTCTTCATTATTATGTTTTTATTCTTTATTATTTATGTTGTTATTCTTTATTACTTAACTTGTTAATCTTTATTTTTATGTTGTTATTTTTATTATTATATTGCTATTCCTTATTATTATGTTGTTATTATTTATTTTTATGTTGTTATTCTTTATTATTATGTTATTCTTTATAAATCGTGTTGTTCTTCTTTATTACTTATGTTGTTATTCTTTATCATTATGTTGTAATACTTTATTATTTAGGTTGTTATAATTTATAACTTATCTTGTAATGCTTGTTATTATATTGTTGTTCTTTTTATTATGTTGCTATTCTTTATTACTTATGTTTTTTCGTTATTACTTATGTTGTTATTCTTTTTTACTTATTCTGTTATTTTTATTACTTATGTGTTTATTCTTTATTATTTATGTTGTTATTCTTTATTATTAATTATGTTATTCTTTATTACTTATCTTGTTATTCTTTATTATTAGTTTGTTATTCTGAATTACTTATGTTGTTTTTCTTTATTACTTATATAATAATGAATAACTATATAAGTAATAAAGAATAGCAAGAAAAGTAATAAAGAATAACAAGATAGATAATAAAGAATAACAACAGTATTAATTAAGAATAACAAGATAAGTAATAAAGAATAACAACATAAGTAATAAAGAATAACAAGATCAGTAATTAAATAAAAAGCATTAGTAATAAAGAATAACAATATAAGTAATAAAGAATAGCAACATAATAATAATAACAACATAATAATAAAGAATAACCACATAAGTAATAAAGAAAAACAAGATCAGTAATAAAGATTAACATAAGTACAAAAATAACAACATAATAATAAAGAATGACAACATAAGTAATAAAGAATGACAGCATAATTATTATGTTGTTATTCTTTATAATTATATTGCTATTCTTTATTATTATATTGGTATTCTTTATTACTTAAGTTGTTATTCTTTATTGCTTATCTTGTTAATCTTTATTACTTTTATTGTTTTTCTTTATTACTTATTTTGGTATTCGTTATTACTTATGTTGTTATTCTTTATTATATATATTGTTATTGTTTATTATTATGTTGCTATTCTTTATTACTTATGTTTTTATTCTTGATTACTTATGTTGTTTTTCTTTTTTACTTATGTTGTTATTCTTTATTATGTATGTTGTTATTCTTTATTTTTTATTTTGTTATTCTTTATTACTTATGTTGTTAATCTGTATTATTATGTTGTTATTCTTTATTATTATGTTGTTGTTATTCTTTATTACTTATGGTGTGTTTCTTTATTACTTATCTTGTTATTGTTTATTACTTATCTTGGCATTCTTTATTACTTATCTTGTTATTCTTTATTACTTATATTGTTATTCTTTATTATTATGCTATTATCCTTTATTACTTATGTTGCCATTCTGTATTACTGATTTTGTAATTTTTTATTGTTATGTTGTTATTCTTTATTTCTTATCTTGTTTACTTTATTTATTGTGTTGTTAATCTTTATTACTTATGTTGTTTTTCTTTATTACTTACGTTTTAATCTTTATTATTACGTTGTTATTCTTTATTACTTATGTTGTGTACCTTCATTATTATGTTGTTGTTCTTTTTTACTTATCTTGTTATTCTTTATTACTTATCTTGTTATTTTTTTAATTATGTAGTTATTCTTTATTAATTGTCTTGTTATTTTTTTTATTAATTATGCTGTTATTGTATAAAAAAGAGAACACTAATAAAAAAAGAAAAAAAAAGAAGGACTATAACCGTGTAGAAGAAAGGAAAACTCCGACGCCGTAATTAACCCTATCAATAAGGAAAACCGAGCAATTATTATTATTCAGGTTAATCGATATATGATGGGGAGTGAACATATAGCTATACAACAATCTTGGTCAGAGAGACAGCAATACTTATATTAAACGTATAAAACAATCCTTAATCGACAATTATATTTACTGGATTGGTTGACGTGAGTTTTTATCTTTTTAGTGTTCTTTCTATTACTAGAAATAAACAGAAATAACCGCACCTATTTCAGTACGCCATGTGTCCGTCGGAAAATGAATGGAATAATTAAACGTGCTGACTTTCTAGTCAATACAGTAAGCCAAATGACCTTCAGACACACCAAGAAATGGCTTAAATCGATTGCCCTATCTGCCCTTCTCGTGATCATTATCCGGCTTAATAGAATAGCCCCAGATCGAGGCGGAGATCAAAATGGAAATAGGAAGTCAGTTGATTGAATTTCCGAGTGCGAATAAGATCTTTGAGCAGATAATGTTGTCGAAAAAATGTCAATAAGAAACTAACACAGAAAGCAATATTCAAATCATATCATGGAAAAGCAACAATAAAGGAATACAAAAATAAAAGAAACAGATATAAAACTAAATAATAAAAGAAGATATATATATATATATATATATATATATATATATATATATATAGTAAAATGTCTATATTGCGAATTCTATGATGTTGTTTGTCTATTTCTTGCAGCATGTTGAAATGTTCATTTCCTGACAGCACCTGTTTCATAGCGCAGAATCTATCACATAATTATTATATCAATGTTTAAATATTTTCCGCTCTGACTTTTCAGATGTTATATTTGATCTATCTCCAGCTTCTATAATTAAATGAATTGGTATAAATAAAGAGTGCAATTTAATTTAATAAATATATTTTTCTTATAAACTAATATATATATATATATATATATATATATATATATATATATATATACATATATATGCAGCTATATATGTATATGTTTGTGTATGTCTGTGTTTGTACACGTATACATATATATATATATATATATATGCATACATAATTAATTTTATGTTTCTTTTAATGTTTATATATCATAACTAATTTACTACGGTTACGTTACGACACATCAACTCTCTTCGGGCCTACAATAATTATCTTAAAATAAGAATGGGGTTCTACTATAAGTGAACCGTGTAATCTAACTGTAATGAATCTGTGTGCATAGAACTTTTGTTTTTTTCTTCACTTAAACAGCGGTGCGCATCTCGGGTTCAAAGGGGTTTACAGCATTACTCTCCGCCTTATGTAAATAGAATTATATCGTAGTACAGAGAAAATGTATTATAATACGCATTGTATTATTTGGTATAGTTGAGTTTAAACTAATTCACCTCTAGATTGGAGACGGGTCACTATTTCTCTGATTATTTCCTTTACTTAATGTTTTAAGATCCGCCATTCATTACTGCTACTCTGATTGAATAACTTACTCTGTGCCCGTTATTCTAAAATAAACTCCTTCGTTAGTTCCTGTAATTGAGCATTGTTGGATCTAGAAGTTGCGCAAGATTTTGTCATAATAATGAGCCGAAGCATCTTTTTTATATGTGGGCACCATATATCAAGGCACAGCTGCCACTCGAGGATAAGGGTTAATGGATATACATTTGTCATTGGGATTTACGAGTGAACATTAGCGGGGATTTTATAACTTGGATTATTAGGGGGATGGTCCAATAAGAACTTGTTCAGATTGTAGTCAGCTGGAAAGCAGGCAAACGGAATAGAGTTCCACAGGCTAGCAGTTCTAAGAAGGAACCCTTGTTCATGAAATCTACGTTTAGGTGTAGGCACAGATAAAGAGTGTGGAAAACTGTTGATAGTGATTCTGGCTAGACGAGTGTTATTCGTGAAAATCTGGCGAGAGGGTACCATGGATTGAAGTTCAGATGAGCACCTACCATGAAAATAACGATGAAGCAAGGACAGGCTCATAACGTATCTTCTGTGGGAAAGAGGTTGCAGGGAAGGGAAAAGAGCATCCACACTAAGCTACGAAGTCTATTTTGAACTCTGTCAAGATAGGATAAACTCCTTCTAGCAGCTCCCGCCCAGTTGTGGAAACAATACTCCATTGTTGGTCGAACCTGGCTTTTATATAGGTAGAGAATTGCATCAGGAGTGACATATCTACTGGGGCGGTAGAAGAATCCCATCATTTTTCCAGCGACTTTGGCAAGGGATTTGATATACGTGTTCCATTTCAGATCGGGAGTAAAGGTCAAGCAGCTCAGAAGCTTATTAAAACGTTAAGCCTTCCCAAGACGAGAGTCATTCATTGCGATTGATAGCAGCTGGGCAGCAGAGCGTTGATGATGTAAGGATAGACGCTTTGTTTTAGATGCATTAAAAGTAAACAGTCACTTTTTGCCCATTGTACCACGTGCTCAAGATCAGAGGAGAGAGAGTCAGAGAGAACTTGGTCGTTTACGGTTTTCGAAGTGCTACCATAGATGGTAGTGTCGTCAGCATAAATGTCTACGAATGATCTAAGGATGTGGTTTGGAAGATCATTGATGCAGATAAGGAATTGAGTTGGACCCCGGATGGACCCCCTGAGGGACTCCAGCATTAATACTGCCTCTGATTTTTTCCCATCAATCACTACTCTTATGAGCCTATCAGAGAGAAATTATTTAATAATGTGTTATATACTGGGTGGTATGGCTGTGACGTCTATTTTGTTAGCACCGTCTATATTCTAGCTATCAGAGATTTTTGAATATCTCGATAGATAGATAGTTTGTTTGGGCATATATGCATATGTTGTTGTCTCGTCTAGTGAATGGAATCACCGCTGTTCATCTATCTATGAATAACAAGACGCTTTGTTATAAAACAATTTGATTTATTTAATAACAACATATACACATCAATACGGCGGTGAAGGAATGAGAGGGTAGCGGGAAGGGTGTGGTTGCGACCGTGACAGGCAGTTGAGCGTCGTCTGTCCTTTTCTGCTGTCACCTCTCTCTGTCTCTCTTGACTTGTTTATGATTGCTTTTTATGAATTTTCCCGTTAATCGATTTACGTAATCGACCCACATTCTGACCCTGTTGATATTTGCATTTGGTCTTATTTGCGGCCGAATTACGTCATCTTATTCCCGGGTTTCATTTTTGTCGGTCAGGGTTTAAGTTCATCCGAACTTTGCTCCATTCAACGTCTGACCCATAAACCGACTTGCGTCATAGGACGAGGTCATCCAATTCCAGTTCATTCGCCCCTCCCCTTCTTATTGTACAAATGAAGAAAACATTTCCAGCTATACAATGAGTGGATATCTTTTGAAGTAGACCTTTATGCTATACCTTATCAAAGGCCTTTTATATGTCAAAAGCAATTGCCCTTTAGATGAAGCCTCCGTCGAGAGATTCAGCAATACTATGATATATAACTGTTAGAACGTCTGCTGTAGATCTAGCAGAACGCAAACCATAGTGCATGTAACTAAGGTTATTTATGCTGAAATGGTTGACTACTTCTTTTTTAGCACATATTCCAGCAGCTTACTCATGATGCATAGGAGACTTATTGCCTTTTCAGCACTATAATTGGAATGCCGGAGGGCCAGTTGCCTTACTGGAATCAAGGTTTTTTATTAGCTTGCTAACATCACGTACAGATAGTTGTATGTCACCTAGCATGTTTTCTTATATACAAGACAATACGGTGGATAGAAGGCTTTGGTTGTAAAGGGTAGAATTAACTACAACGTTCTTGGCAAATAGATTGGCATTGTCTGATGCTGACGAGATTCGCTAAGGTACATTGATGATAGTTGGGATAGAGCACACAGTTTCATTGACGATACTGTTTGTTATTTGCCAGAACTGATGGGAATCAAGTCGTTATTTAGCTACCTTGGACTTGACGGAGTGAGCATACAAATCTCTCGCTTTCTTTATTACTTTTTTACAGTTGTTGCTGGCGGTCCCGAAAGCGGCTTTAGTATGAGTACATCTATTACGTTGGAAGCAGTGGAAAAAGTGATTTCTGTGCGCAATGGCACCAAAACATTCTGGGGAGAACCACGGCTGGCTGTTAGCTTTCTGCTGGAACGTTTTCGAGGGTGTAAAACTGTCTATACCTCTATTTAACAACTCCGTCAGGTCTGATACTATAGATGACATATCCTTTATTGACATGGCATGCAGGGATAGGTCTAATATTAATGTATGGAAGCTGTCCCAGTCAGCCATAGAGTATCAATATGCTGTACGAGGGAGAGGTATGTTTGAGGACCTATTACATTTTGTTTTTCTTAATTGATGCAACAGAGTGTTCGGAAGATCCCAGTGGAGACTGAACGGAAGATGAGCATAGCTCAGGGGGTGTTGTGGGAAAGAGGTCTAGGAGACTTGTATACTGACCGTCAATGTCGGGAACGCGGGTGGGTTCTTGAATAATCTAAGTGAGGTCATAAGTAATGGAGAAATCGTGGCAAAACCTTCCTTCGTCATCGGTATTGTTTGAGTGGGTTAACCATTCCACGTTGTGAAGAGTGAAGTCTCCACAGACGTGACTGTTGACTGAGAGGTACGCAGACAGGACATTGTCAATTTTCTCAGTTATGCTATTAAAGATAGTAATTCCAATTTTGTGGGGGCGATAGAGTGCAAATATAAACGCAGTAGTGTGAGCAAGTGAAACCCGGAAGCACATGTAAGGTAAATTAAGATCTTCTCTGGAGATGTTCCTACCACATGAAAAGTCGCCTTTTATGTAGCACACACTCCATGCCCATATGGCGATCTTGCGGGTCAGATTTAGAAGTTAAGTTAGAGTATCTTTTAATTACGAACTCATCTAGGGAAGAAATCGGTCCAGTGTCAGTTTCGCTTAGGAATAATAGGTATGGTTTAGTCTACTCTAATAGAGTTTGAACCTCTGGAAGGTTGGAACGCAGACCCCTGATGGTGGAGAAGGAGACACGGTAGTGGGGGTATGCGTTGGAAGTTGGAGATCTGGGGTTAATCGAGTATTTTCTCTGAAAACCTTTCATGATTGAGATTTGGGATTTGTGGAATAGGCCGACAGACATAGAGCAGAGCAGAGAGGAAAGGTAAGAGAAAATACATGAAATTGTTTTGTGGCACATGATAAGTTAAAGCCGTAACAATTACCCACTAATATGACATCGAGAGGTCTCACCAGGAGCTACTGCATTGTTCAGAATCCATTCATCAAATGGCAATACAGCAGATCCAGTACTTGCACGTGCTGATAGCCAGTCTTCTCAGGGGTTAAACCAAGGTTCGAGTCCCTGACTATCAGGCGGATAAGATCAGCCCAGGTAGCTTGTTATTTTTTCGATTGCTTTTGTTCCCATTGATTTTCTGTACTGTAAAATAGTTTCCTATTTGTTTTAAAAAGTGTTCCTAAAGTTTAGCTGTGCAAACTGCTTATTTATCTAGCGAACATACACGAGTTTCGTTACAGTAAAGCCCCAGTTTCTAACATATTTCGTAAGTAATCAAAAAAAACAACTGAGCTAAAAAATTATTTACACTTCACCGAACCAAGAAAACTTCCAAACCCATCCAATATTATTTTTCCAAATTTGATCAGCCATTAATCAGTATCTATTTTACTCAAGCCAGAAGACCTCTCCGGCCCCATAGAATATTTCAAGGAACTGACCTCTCCCGTGAGGATCAAATATCGACTGTTAAATCAGCCAACCCTTACCATCAGTTACTGGCCGAAATTTCTATACAGCAATCCATAGTATACTTCAGTGATGCAAGTTACCTTCTTAATGATCAATGTCGTTTGTACACTCACTCCGCATCCACATTAATCAAATGCACCTCTTTTGCCTCACCAATCACAATCCAACGACATATACTTTAAACTTTCTTTCCAATAAGCACCAACAAAACTGAGATACATCGTATTTTTCTAGTAGCTTGATCCATCCAATCTCTATAAATTACTCATATGCATAGCTAATTCAGGGCCTCAACAGAAAACACCTATTTGTTCTTAAGAGGCTCCATTTCTAAACAAGGCACATGTTCTCATGTAGAGCCTTGCTCTAATTCAAAAGCTATTGACATTTTAGTACTTCCGACACATACAATTGTGCCCGATATTATTCATACCCCTCTGATCTTTGATATTTCTATAAGAATATTGCTCAAACCAGAAGGTAGACAATATTAAAGGGATTTCAAACAATAAATCAAGCATAAGCATTTAATTTAAACTCAACAAATAAATAAATTATGCAAGTTTGAAACAGTATACAAAGAAAAACAATAATGACACTAGTTCAAAATTATTCATACCTCTCTTACTAATAGTCAATAGCATGCCCTTTATTCTTAATAACTGCCTGTAACCGTTTTGGATATTTATCAACAAGGTTTTTACAAGCATCAACACTGATTTTTTACCATTCTTCAATGCAGTAGTTCTCCAAATCCCTCAAATTTCTAGGTTTCCGCTTTTTAACCTTAGTTTTCAATATGTGCCAGAGGTTTTCGATAGGGTTCAGGTCGGGACTCTGGCTAGGCCATTCCAAAATATTAATTTGATTATCCTCAAACCATTTCTTGACTATTTTGGCAGTATGTTTTGGATCATTATCCTGTTTAAGGACCCAGTTTGGTCCTAAATGGTGCTTCTCCGCATCCTGTCTAATGTTTTTCTGGAGTATCTCCAAATATTGCTCCTTCTTCATGGTTCCATCTATCTTGACCAAACTACCTGGACCACTAGCCGAAAAGGAGCCCCAAAACATTAGGCTACCACCACCATGTTTCACCGTGGGTATGGTGTTCTTTGGGTTGTAAGCTTCTCCTTTCTTCCTCCAAACGTAAGAAGCATCCATATGGCCAAACAATTCAATTTTTGTTTCGTCAGTCCACAAAATACTTGAGAAAACGGACTCTGAAGAATTCACATGGGTCCTAGCAAACTTTAGACGTGCTGCAAGGTGTTTTCCGATGTGCAATGGAGTCCTTCTTGGTCTTCTTCCTTTCAGACCATTTTCATGCAGAGTCCTTTGCAATGTTTGCCTTGATATTTTTATGCCAGAAGACTCCAGATTTTCTAAAATGTCCTTAGTAGTGGTGGTTGGATTTGCATTAACACTGCTTACAATATCCCTGGTGGCTCTAGCAGACAGTTTCCTTTTCCTTCCTCTACCAATCAATTTGTTTGTTGTGTGGTGGCTCTGGAATTTTTTGATGATGCTCTGTACTGTTGCTGTAGGGACCTCAAATTTCTTGGAAATTGACTTGTAACCTAAACCATCCTTATGTGAATTCACAATTTTAGTCCTAAGATCATTACTAAGCTCTTTTTTCTTCCCCATTCTAATAATTTTTATTCTTTTATTGGTTTTCAGTTGATATCATTTTAATTTCTGAAAAATGCAAAAAACGAAATGAAATTAATCAAAGGTTGTATAAAAGCATTCAAAATAAGAATCAAACAGGAAACAAACAGTCAGAAACTCGATTAATACTGAAAAAATAAGGGGGTATGATTATTTTTGAACATTGCAGATTTTATAAATAGCTTTATATTTCTTTTATTACAAGTATCCCGAGATTTTTAAATGACGAAAATGATCAGAAGAGGTTTATTAAGAATATGTATCAATATGGACGTAAACAATAAATTCTTACAAAGTTACACCTAATAAACTCAATTTTCAAGGAGGGGTATGAATAATATCGGGCACAAGTGTATATCCGGAGTAAAATGGTATATTTTCTCTTAAATATAACGTATAACATCGCTGGGTACACGAAACTTTAACTACACGTCGCTTCTTTGCTCTTGTACCGACCTTGGCCCTATAGCTTCCTTAATCAGAGGTAGGTTGTCATTTCCGATATCAAAACCGGACTGCTTCAGCATATAGGATTAAAATTATTCCACATTCGCCCAATTCAGTGTATAACTAGAGTATGGTCAAACCCTGTAATTCCAGATGAGACAACAATTTCTTAAATGAATAATTCGCTTATTCCCTATACTTACGTACTGCGTACACACTTCCGTTAATCTCCGACTGACTCCTCAAATGGGCATATCTAATCAGCACGCCATGGACTCCGAGGATTTATTATTCTAACTCAGTAAGCGCAAGTAAGGTCCAATAGTATTGTGCTGAAAAACAAAGCTATTCCACCCCCCCGCCGAGTCGTCCCTAGAGACTTCACAAAAAATATTCTCCGCCCAAAACACACCGCCTTAATTACCATATAATCAAACTCAAGAAAACTTGTTAATGACTTCAAGAAAAATAGTTAATCATCCCCGGACAATCATTGCCGCTATCATTGTAAGAATTATTTCGAAATTGGGTTACTGGGTAAATTGAGTTTGAATACTTATTGCACCAGTGATACAATAAAGCTTTATATGATTACGCGCGCTCCAACCTGCATAAAATGGATACACTATACGAACCATAAACCAGACGAATATCCTAGTCATGTCACTGGCCCTGTCGGTGGGGCATTAGAATACGCCGAATGCCCCCTGCAGAGGGTAAAAGTCCCTCAATGGGGGTCCTGGATATGACCTTAAACTATATCCAGTGGTGAGGCCCCAGCTTGTGGGCTTTCGGAAGTGTGGAGCCACCCTTTAATTACCATTGCTCCCAGGTCCATTCTGACCCGGAATGGTAGTACCTGTTAGGGTCCCAACTATGGGTTGAATAGAAACCGACGTGAGAACAACAAATATATTCTATTAAAAAAAAAACTTCTTCAAAATCTTTGGATTCGGCATTAAATAACCCGAAAAGGGTTGATATGTCGTAAAACAAAAACAACCAACCAACCTAGTCCCGTCACCAAATCTGTAATATGTAATTTTTTTCTTAATGTTTATGTTTCGTTACTTATTTACTATGAACCGATCCTGCGAAATTTAATGCTAAAATAAAAATAAGGTTATTAACTATGTGAACACTGTTAGTCATTCCTTCGACCAAATTTTATGCGTGCATGTGTTTGTGGGACATGCATTGCTGTCTTCTTTACGTACCCAACTCTCGTGTGCTCTGCTGCCCCAGCATTATTTTCTGCACTTCGTAAATAGAAACAATTTGTAAAAAAAACATAATAATGCAAGTCTTGTTGTAATTATTGGATGTTGTCGAGTATAATCTGCTTCAAGACCGGGTCAGAGACGCATCGCCAATTTCCCCGAATAATCCGTTCGTCGTTCATTACTACGACTTTTACTGATTAACTTATTCGATTTCCATTTCATTATAGCGTCATATTCTTACATTCAAACCAGCCGACGTTTGTTATTGTATCGATTGTTATTGGTTTCATAAATAATTTGCTGCCAAATATTTCTTTATTTGATTTCAACACTGTTTATATTAACAAGCTCTAAGCATGGCTGTGCAATTTGGATATTTATCTAGTTAACATACTTGATTTGTGTTAGTGTAGGTGTGTTATCTGTTGTACTTATATAAGCATATGCATGCATATAACTATGCATGCATATATACTTATATACAAATATATATGTACGTAAACACACCCACACAAATATATATATATATATATATATATATATATATATATATATATATATATACATATACATATGGATGTATGCATAAAGCACACACATATAGAGAGAGATTGATAGATAGAATCACAGATATCATTTGAAAGAATCTGAAGACCTAATAATGTTATACAACGTTTCAGCAAAATATTAAAATAATATATCTTTAAAGTGTCGGTGTAAACGCGTTTTCGAAACAGACTGTAGTTTTTCTTTAGGTTTATCCACCACTTAATTACACGCAGGAAGAAATGAAAAGCTGAAACACTAAAAAATCTTCTTTGATAAATGGGTCTGCATCGAAAGTCTAAACACTTAGAACATAGCGGTATTTTTATGACATTACATTTTATAACATTACGTTTTTTTTAAAATACATTTCAAATTAATCTTACGAAATAATGTTTCTCAAAGCTGCGACTGAACTCCTTTTGTTTAAAATCTATGTACACACAAACAGTCATATATATATATATATATATATATATATATATGATTGCAACGTCTTGTCAGACGAGTGCCACTCCCTCAGACATTTAAAATCCATGAGCCCAAATGCCTAAGGGAGTATCTATACAAAGATGATGTTACAGAGTCTTAGCTTTGTACAACAGCCAAGTCTCTCTCTCGGTTCAAAATGTTGAGATCCAGCAACAAGCAAGAGCAAGATAGCCAGCAACAAATTAAACTGCAGACCAGCTTAATGCGGGTACTAGTCTCTCGCTTTGTTTTTTAAATCAGAGATTTGCTTCTCCTAGAAAGGTTATCTTCACCACGGCTTACGGGAGCCCTCTCCACCCCAATACATACACACACGCACACAAATATACACTGCGCTAGTTGGCCGTTGACCCAGAAAAGAGTTCATTTGCCCTTTGTAAGGTCTTGTTTTTAATCCTTCTCAGCCACCCTTCTCACCAAACAAGTCTGGTGGGGGAAACAGTTTAGTCGCCGGTGACCCGACCATGAGGCAGGTAGTACTGGGTTACATGGTACCAGTGGCATATGACATGACCTGACATATGCACATACATATGCATGTATGTGCATATGTGTATATATGTGTATATTCAATATAGATTTCGTGTAAAATAAAAATTCATTTATCACTATACCATTTACACGAACACTATGGAAAATGATAAAATGTGTCTTAATAAAATCTTCAGTTATCAAATAAACTCTATTTTTCTTGGTTGTGACGGTAGGGAAGTGAACCGGATCGAACACATATTGTGATAGCATAATTATCAAAACATTGGAGAACTTACATTTTCTTCTCAAGGAATTTGTATGATGCCCTTTTCAAAACATTATTAAGAGACGGGTGCGTTTTGTAATATCGTTTTTATTAATGTGATTTTTTTTATCGTACACGTTGTTGTCGTTAGTGTGTAAAAGTGCGCGGATGGTCTCATCTAAATGCAGAGCCGTGTGCGAAAGAACGGGCTATAAAAAGAGCATGTATACAGGCCGACGATGACATTCAGCACGTACAAGAACACGTTCGAAACGTCGTTCAAGAAGGAAGAGATCAAAGAGAAAGAACACTATTACGTTAGCCCCGTAGCGAGAAGTCACACGTGGCTGGAGAATGAGGAAATAACTGTTGTCTTCTGTTCCTTGCAACGTGATAACCTATTAACAACAATGTTACAAATATTTTTCAAATAGCATAAACAATTCATATAATTAGGAGTTCATCGTTTACATCATAAATGTGTAATTTTCATTAACCCAACTATATTTATATCGAAATACATTGGGTTTATTTAACTTCACGAGAAATGTTTTCCACACAAAGCACACCGTCACATCCATCTGCCTGCTCTACAAGTATTTTACTGGCGGATGCTTTGACAAACTACAAACTCTTGTACCCCCTCTACGTAAACCCCGATACCCCCGAAAATCAACATAATTCCAACCCTACACAGTAGAGATCCTTAGATGTAAAAATACCTTCTACTCTTATAGTTTCCTTCCCAGAACTACTAGACTTTGAAACCTTCGTTCAGTTTCCTGATTTCCTAACTGTACGGACATGTGGAAGTTCAAGTAATAACAAAATATTCAAATAATCTATGCTCGGAAATTACTCAAAACACATATGACTATGTTCGAGCGTACATTGACTTTATAAGCAATCACCCCTAAGTACATAAAAAATAGATTAAACTATTTTCTCTTAAATTATTTTTGATGACTTAGTTATCTTATCCTTCCTATTTATTTAAGTATACGGAATAGATATTGGCATTAATATTATTATTATGAGTTGCAATATTAGGAATTTGAGCAATCTTACGAATGACGGTACAAAATCAAATAAATTACGATTTATTTCAAATTAAGTTTATAAAATCTGGTTCAATTTGCGCACGAGAACGTTTAAACACACAAATAACTTAGATTGTTTGGAATAATTTCTGATAAAAAAAACTTTCATTGAATACAAATACTAAGCATAGCCTTCTCTAAATAATTAAACCACTACACATTTTTAAAATTAAATGTGTAGTGGTAGTCGTGGCAGCAATGATGCTAATGAAGATGAGGGTTTCCAGGAAACAGGATAAAGAAAAGACCCATTCGTTCGCTTTTCTTTAATATATAAAAATATAATCAATCATATTAAATTAAAGATTAGGAATACAAAGTTGTATATAACTTTATTATATCATCAGAACAATAGGACAAAGTTCAGGCAATTTTTTATCTTAATTTTCCTTATTGTTCAAATGATAGTGTCTTTCTTTTAATATTATCTTTCATATATTTTTTTTGATCACCTTGATAATGTTGAAATTTCCTTATCGTGGTAAGTCTTGCTTTGTAAACGATGTACTCTTTGATCACATAATTGTTTTAAAACTAGATTCATATTTTCTTAAAATCATCATTAAGCTCTTATTTGTGTCTATGTTATTACTTGTAAATATAAAAAAGTATTGATTTATATTATTCAGGAGGGTATAGTAATTTAATTTAACTAATGATTGTTTCACATAAACCCCCGGAATGTGTGATATATTTTCTAATAGAATTAGCAATAACCGAAATAAGGGGAAATAGAGAGTTTACCTCGGATACGTCTGTTGTGTTTCGGGCTGAGCTGAAGGGAGTGTTCCAAGATGGCGTCCATGGTTTTTTATTAGAGTTGAGCCCATGCAATTCCAAGATGGCGTTGAGCGCATGCAATTCTCGTAGAATCGCGTCTGCTCTCGCGCGATTATGCAAATATATAATTACCGGCAACTATTAAGGCATGCTGCTGGAAAGCAGTCAGGCAGTGTTCTGCAGATTGTGTGTAGGTCGTTCTGGCGATTGGATTGTTCTTTGTGACGAACCACGTGTCTGCGATAAGCGAGTTTTTTCTTTTCTTTCTGCTTTTTTTGCCTACTACATTTTGCTTCAAATTTATACGCTCGAAATCAATTCCCTCAAATTTGAATATCTTAAAGACTACATAAAATACATTTTTGGTGCATTTCTTCTCATCCACAATACGTGGCAAATTTTTATGAATTGTGTAGTTCTTTGATATTGTCAAATATCAAAATAACTATGACAATCAACTAATTGTGAATTTTTCTGTAAACTACCAAAATGTGACATAAATTTTGTGTAACCGTTTTTTTGTAGAAAACATTACAGCTGAGTTAATTGCTGTCTGTAATGCGAATAGCGTGTTGTTAGTTAAAATGAAAATGCTATCTAAATTATCGCTGCAAGAAATTGTATTTATATAACACTTGTTTTTCACAATAAATAAACTAGTCGATTTAATAACCATGGCTTCATCCATTAAACGGATATCACACCCCTTATAATTTTGTGTTTTGCATAAGAAATACGGAAACTATGGGTACGGCACAATGGTATTAGTACATATTTTCAAGGTATTAATTTCATTAATACATAATAATTAATTTATATTACGCAATGGTACGTGACTAAGTACACTGTTAAAATTATATTATTTAAATTTAAAAAAAAAGAATTCTGAAAAAGGAAATGAAATTGACAATAAAATACATTTGATTCTTTTACAAAAGCAACACAACAAAATATTGGGTGAAAATAGGGTTCAGTTGAAAAGTTACCATTTAAACCAATTGCGTGATCACGTTTGACACGTGCTGTTACAGCACAGGAAATTGAAAATTCAAACACATCGCAAAGTCGCATTATAATTTGCGTGAGTCAATCGCTAACATTGTAATTAGCATCAGATTGAGTACGAGCCGACCCATTATTACAGATTACTTCCTCCGAAATGACAGGTTGTGAATAACTGTCCCTCTCTTTTTTTAGTTTCTGCCATTACAGTTAATTTGCGGACAAGATAATCCATTTTCATTTCATACCTGATCCCGAGCGTCCATTCCTGATAGCTCGAATTACTTTCCACATTAAGACTATAGTGTGTCATGTCTTCCTCTCGTTCAGGAAAAGTTAGTAAATCCCTAACCGCGGCAACTGCTGCGGAAAAATCAAGCACGGGATGAACTCGCTAATTATGGTAAAAAAACGCAGTCGCAAGAGGCATTATCTCGGCATCTCTATCTATTTTTCCTTTAAAAGGCAAAAAAAAACCCAAATAAACTGAAAATATAATGTTAATTAAGAAATCTTTTTTTTTTCGTTTTTGACTTTTGCTTTTTGAGATACCATCGTTAATAACTCTGATTTGCAAAATACAAATTAAGTTGTTAACTAGATACGAACAGTGCTGTGCATAAAGAAGCATTTTACTACGACTGCAACCACTGCTAAAACAACAACAACAACAACAACAAAACACTACTACTACTACTACTACTAATACTACTACTACTAATAATAATAATAATACAAATAAAAATAATAAAACTCGAAATGTCCCAGGCTGTAACTAATTTTCTGTCCAATTTTCAAGTTTAATAAGGCAAATAATAAAAAAAAAATACAATTCTCTGACATATGTCCATTTAGTTCATACTACATTTTTAAACTGTATCTTCTTCGATTTAATTTACTATCTTTGAAAGATGTCGGCATTGTTGAAGTTACGCTTCACGCTACTAGGAAAAACAAATATCAATGAAAAATGTGAAAGATTTTTCACCTATCCTTACTTTCTTATCATAAATGTAGGCTATACTTATTTTATTCTAATCAAGTACGTAACAGTCTTAAATACTGTATATGTAATAATCTGCCACCACACAAAACAACATTAGATTCTGATAAACACACACTTATTCATGAGAAGTTTCTAATATATTTACGTATAACAATATTTGTAATTTGAATTTTTTCTGTATATGTGTAATTCCTTTGTCAATAATACAGCAACTGATGTTTCCGGGATACTGGGAACAAATACTAAATTTAAAAATATTTATTTTCAGAAATATAAAACATTTGCATTAATAACACATTAGGCACAAGGCTAACCTAGCTGTGAGAAAAATGGGCGTATCCTATTTTTAACGATAAGACTCAATCATAATAAGATATTTACTGCAGGGGTAATCTTACTTACATTTCCCATGATCTGAAATGGAACACGTACATCAAGTCTGTTGCTAGGGATGCTGGGAAAATGGTGGGATCCTTCTACCGCTCCAGAAGATATATCACTACTGATGCAATTCTCTATCTGTATAAAAGCCAAGTACGTCCAAGGATGGAGTACTGCTGCCACATCTGGGCAGAAGCTGCTAAAAACAGCCTATCCTGCCTTGACAGAGTATAAAATAGACTCCGTGGTTTAGTGGGGGATGCCCTTTTCTCTTCCCTGCAACCTCTCTCCCACAGAAGAGACGTTGCGAGCCTGTCTTTGTTTTATCGTTATTTCCATGGCAGGTGCTCGTCTGATCTCCAAT
The DNA here is from genome assembly GCF_053919585.1 of Euprymna scolopes. Classification (NCBI taxonomy): domain Eukaryota; kingdom Metazoa; phylum Mollusca; class Cephalopoda; order Sepiida; family Sepiolidae; genus Euprymna; species Euprymna scolopes. Next base: position 40,825,388 of record NC_136501.1, read on the forward strand.
CTCTGGTCCCCCCTCGCCAATCTTTCAGGAGAAACACCCGTATGGCTGAAACTACTGTCAATAATTTTCCCCACTCTTTATCTATGCCTAAATCCAAACGTAGATTCCATGAGCAAAGTTTCTTTCTTAGAACTGCACGCCAGTGGAACTCTCTTTCGTCTGCCTGCTTCCCACCTGACTACAACTTGGACGTCTAAAACTCCGACATAAACAAACTCCTGAAAAACCGCCCTCTTGGGTAAGACACTCTATCTAAGCCCCCAATAGATTACTACAATACTATCTCATTGATTACTGTACACGCAATACCCCTTATCCATGAGTGCCCTTCGGGCTTTGAAAAGTGGTGACCCCCGTGTAAAAAAAAAAGATTAAAAACTATTGAACAAAATATGCTTATATGAAATACTTTAATTACTATATACTTGATATTGATCCTAGTCGAAACACAAGTAAATACAAAAATGCTTTTATGACAAGGCATTTTTAATGAATGAAAAATATGAAGCTCCTGGGTTCATCTAATATTGTTTCATATTTAAAAGGATGCCTATAGCTGTATTCCAATCCTGTTGTAAACAAACATATCCTAAGTATAATAAACTAATTTATTAAGGCCTTGAGTCTAATCCCTTGTTATATATGCAAGTCAATTAGTCTGTATGCGTGTGAGTTCGTTCTCTATGAATTCCATAACAGTTGAGCAGATATTTTTGAAATTTCACACGTATAACCCTTATGTGCCTATGTGTGTTCTACGATTTTTTTATCGGAACATCTCCGATGAGTATAGAACATCGATAATCATATCTAATTAAATAATGCAATCAGCTATATGTTATCTAAAGTGTAATGTAGACTATTATGAAATGCTTACACAGTCTTCTTAATCATTAGTTTCATGGAAAGTACTCAGTTGAGCTTCAATCCATGGTCAAATCTCGACAATCTTTCACGAAAAACACTCGTATAGCCAAAAACACACTATCAATAATTTCCCACACTTTTATCTGTTCGTAAACCTAAATGTAGGTTCTATGAACAAAGCTTCTTTCTTAGAACTGCACGCTTGTGGAACTCCCTTCAGATTGCCTTCTTTCCAGCTGACTACAATCTGATTGCATTCAAGTTCAAGGTAAACAAGTTCTTGATGAACCATCCCCTAATTAATCCAGTTTATCAAATTCCCACTACTTACGTTTAATACGCTATAATCACATTGAGTAATGTATACCGATTAACCCTTATCCTCGAGTTGCCTCCGGCCCTTATTAATGGTTATTCCTGTGTAAAAAGTCACAACGGGAAAGCATGTAAAGCTCTCTGCTAGTAAACTGAGGTGGGATGCAGACTAGAACAGGTAATCGATTGTTTGATTGACAAATGGATGATGGTTCCAATTTCGATGACAATAAAACTATTGAAAATGTAGAACATTCCTCGATCCTCATTCAATTCCGAGTAACGTCGACCTTCCCTACTCGTCCTCTCATATATGATGACTTTTTTTTCCTTTTCGGATGCTGGAGGGATGAGCTACTGTGGTATTCATTCTATTGTTATCACACTATGTTTCAATTGACTCTTATATACTTTTTGAGAGAGGATCGTGTACTATGTATTCTCTTGTCATATCATACACCCACACATTTTTTAGGTTGAATATACTCTTCGTTCATTATGATATTATTCGTCTAGTTGTTCCACCTTTCGTGCGTGTTAGTCTATTATATATATTCATTCACAATGATATATTTCCAGCCTAGCAAAATATGTGATTCGGGGGAGGGATTTCTCTAATATACGTCATCATCACGGTGACTCAGCGTTTCCAGATGGATCACTGAAGTTAAGCAACAATGAGCCTTGTCAACACTAAAATGGGTAACTATTTATAAATTCCAAGTGCTGCATTTTCTCTCTGCTTATCTAAACATTGTTTCCAGCCGTCGAACACTTCTCTTTCCCACTGAACCCAAACAGTGTCAATTCAGGACAGGTGTGGTTGGGGATTACAGAACAGTTGCTTCACAGGTACTCACTCAGCTAACCTTTCAGAGGGTATTCATTGTCTCTTGAGAGTAAACGGAGGCATCAATAATACAAAAAATTGCTTAGGAAATAATACAACATCCATCGTACTTTGCAATAATATCGTCTATTTAGAAGCTTAGAAAATCATCGAATCGATTTAGATTGTGAGAATAAGTTTAAAATAAGTTCCATTTTAAATTATGACATAAAAAATGATTCGACGGTCAATCACTATAAAGTAAAAGACAAAGTCTAATGGAGGAAGACCAATTAGTATTCAACTATATAATCAGAAAAATATGCATACAGTAATGAGAATATTATGAGGTATTTCTCTTTTTTGTTTGTTTTTTTAGAGAAAAAATGTATACCGTCTGAATATTTTTTTACTCTTTTTTCAATTTTAAGAAATGCACCTTCCGATTTGGACGTCAGGTGCTACTACTTGGGCTTGTAACTAACAATGGACTGTGTGTGGGAGGTTGAGTAGCGAGATTTCAGTTCATGTTACATTTATACATTTGCAGGTTTGTATAGTTAGCGAATTAGGAAAAAGGGAAGTAATTCTTAAGTCTACAGTCTGAATAAAATCTTGAGACGTCAGCATGGAAACGAGTCGCATTTTAATGCTTCCTGGGTAAACTACAATGCACATACAAATGCGTACAGGTGCTACGCTTTCATCAGAGACCATAGCATAAAGATTCTGCAAAACAAGCATAGAGTTGCAACATTGCGGCGATGGGAAAGAGATTGGGGCGTTAGCGATGCTGCGGGAATTTAAGATTTGAGATTCTTGTTGGACTGTTTAATCTTAGAAATAACCGACTTTGCATTTCTGAAACTTAGTAGCAAGGGTAAATCCAATGCTATCGTTAGGAATACTGAACTAAGTTTAAAATGATTGATGATAATTCGGAGATTTTTGTATATCTTAATTTTGTTTCTCACTCTTATATCCTTTGTTAAGTATTCCTTTTACATGCGCCCTATGTAATCATTCCGGACAATGAGTTTGGCTTTCTAGGATAAATGTCCTAATTACACAATCTAAGGTGCGTGTTATCATAAAAAAACCTAGAGACCCCAAAAGCATGTGGACGTAATCTCATCCCGGCTGTCCTCTAAAATATTCTCCACTGAGATTGCCCCAGTCTTCTCTAAACTTTACAACGAATGCCTTAACGAATCTTTCTTTTCTGACTGGCGGGAAACTGCTTCTGTGGTACCAGTTTACAAGAATTCTGGCGAAAGAATTGACCCATTAAATTATTTCCCAATGAGCCATCTCGCGCTTTTCGCCAAAGTATTTGAGTTCATAATAAACCAAGCTCTAGTTTATCAACTTACAGCTTCTAAACTACTGACTGACAAACAATATTAATTTAGGCAAACGTAGACGTTCTACAGTAGATATCTTAACTGTTATCTCTGAACGTATATACCATACATTGGACAAGGCAGGGGAGAGTGGAACGGTAGCTCTAGACATATCTAAGACTTTGACAGGATATCACACGATCATCTCCTACGGAAAATCAGATAATACAGTATCATTGGACAAATACTTATCATAATTAAATCTTTCTTAAATAATAGACGAACCCAGTTTTCTTCTCACCAGTCATACACCGAAACAATATAGTATAAATGCGGGTGTATCGCAGGGGTATATCCTTGGACCAATATTATTCCCAATATGTATGTATTACCTCCCTGATAAAATTGTCTCTGAGATGGCCATGTTTGCCGAGGATACGACGATCTATATCAGGCACGAGGGAAAAACAAATGAACACATATTTAAGGAAATGACGGAAACCCTAGAGGAAGACCTCCAATCTGTAGTGGAATGGGGACAAAAATGGATTATTCCATACAATGCTGCTAAGACTAAGCTCGTTTCCTTCAATAATTACTAGAACCTTCTTAACCACTAATCGCTATGGCAAAAGATACATTACTTGAAAGTACTTCTTTCAAACTCCCCGGCTTAACGTTCCCAGGAGAAATAAGTTTGGACAGATACATTAAGAGCATTGCCAGGGCTGCTGCGAGGAGTGTAGTCTCTCCCGTGCTAGAAAGCTTTTTGCGTCTGAAAGTGTCATGTACCTCAACAAGGAAATCATTCGGCCATATATTGTTGTCACATTTGGGCTTGTGCACCTACTACTAGTCCCTCGCTCCAGGACAAGGTTCAGAAGAGAGTAGCCTACATGATAGGTCCCGAAATGACATCTAAGCTTCAACCTCTGTCACATCGACGAAATGTTACATCCCTATGTCTGTTCTACAAGTATTTTAATCGTGGATGCTCTGCCAAACTATAAACTCTTGTACCCCTTCGACGTAAATACGAATAAACCCGATAATCAGCAGAATCCGATCCCTACACGGTAGAGATCCTTAGATGTAAGAAGACTTTCTCTCATAGTTACTTCCCCAGAACTGCTAGAATCTGGAACTCTCTTTCGGTTTCCTGTTTTCTCAAATGTACTTATATGCAGAAGTTCAAGTATAATGTGAACAGACTTTTTGCTGCTCAACTCCCTGCATAGTATCCCTGCAACTTATGTCCCCGACAGTAGCCGCCTACATTAAAGAGCTTCCTTGCTTGTGGTGACAATGGAATAAAAATTAAAAAATACAAAATATGCTTTCGAAAGCACTAAAATTGACGAATAACAGTAAACGTTTATTCGTCTGGTATTTCGTTCAAAATCACTTAGCAGCGCAAGGATTAACGCGTAGCGATAACTGTTTAATGGTATTTTTTTACAAGGTGGTCACCACTTTTCAAGCCTCTGAAGCCACTCAAGGATAAGGGTTATTGTGAGAACAGTACATTAGTGTTGAGATTTAATAAAGTGTCTACTTAAGGAGCGGTTCATCAGGTATTTGTTTACGTTGGATTTGAAGACATCCAGGTTGTAGTCAGGTGGGAAGCAGGCAGACGGAACAGAGTTCCACAGGCGTGCAGTTCTAAGAAAGAAGCTTTGTTCATGAAATCTACGTTTTGATTTAGGCATAGATAAAGAGTGGGGACAGTTTTTGACACTAGGTTCAGCTAGAAGGGTGTTTTTCGTAAAAGATTGGTGAGGAAGAACAAGAGATTTAAGTTAAGACGAGCACCTTCCATGAAAATAACGATAAAACAAAGATAGGGTTGCAACGTCTCTTCTGTGGGAGAGAGATTGCAGCAGCCCATATCATTTTATAAAGCTAGTGCTTATGAGTGGCCTGTTATATTTCTATTATAAACTCTCTCTTTTAGACATGTGGCACTATATATCGTTCTAAGTAATTTCCACACACTTTAACAATCCTGATTTTGTGATCATCAAGTGAACCAAGGCTAATCTTTGATATAGCATTATTTTCCACCAACTTTTTATATTCTAGAGATTCAATCCCTTCTAATACCCCAAATCAATCTGCATTTTTAATATACGTATTCTTATATTTCTAATATGTGCATTGATTATATTCTGCCGCTCATTCATAGCTAGAGGAATATGATGCTTTGTATATTTTCCATTAGGATATATGGAAGTAAAGTTATAACAGCTTTAATTTGTGACCTACCCTCAGCTGATATTCTAGATTTGATTGCTGGCCAGGTTAAAAGTTGCCTGCTATGGTGATTCGACGAGAATACGGGGTGCCAGTGTGATATCATAAGTTAATAAATGTGATTAGTATGCAATATTACACATAAATTTTGCTAGGAGACATAGTTCAGGGTTTAAATACATTTAATAATAATAATATAATATCTCGATAAATGATGCATAATAAAGTCCAATACAATACTAATGTGTTACAGTTGTACCAGTGAGTGGCGCAGCGAAACGACTCCTCTGTTTATTTGTCCACCTAGTTCTACAAAGACAGTTACTCTATTTATAACTATACAATTGAATATACGCTCAAACAGAATGATGCAAATGCGGGTATGACTCAAGGGTCGACCTTTAGAATTTTATAATTCATGGTATTCAGAAAACTGCGAAAACTATCTCCTCAAATTGTTAACCTTGCTGCTAACACTACGCTCTATAATATATATATAACAAGGGAAAACAAATGTGCACACATCTAAGGCAATAGCTGAAAATTTATGGAATGCATTTCCGTCTGCAGTGGAGCGTGGACGTAAATGGATGGTAACATTTAATGCTGTAATATTAAACATCTGTATTTTAACAAGTGCCAAAAACCGTCTAAACCACAAATTACTATTACTAATTGTATACTACCGAGAGCTCTTTGTTTCTACTTCCCGGCCTAACATTCACATGTTACATGAATACAAGGGACAATTTATTATATTGCTAAGGTTGCTACTAAGAAGTTTGCACTATCTACATGCTAGAAAATCACTCTCACTTTACAGTACCTAGTATGTGTAAAAGCCTACTAATCGCCCATGAGGAATGTTTGACACATCTTGGTTCGTGCATCCACAAATTTGTCTATTCCTCTTAGGCAGAGTCCATAAATTATTCTACTATTTAATATGCACTACAATTCTTCCTGCTCATTCACCTCTGTATATGGTCGGACATAGTAAAACCTTACTTGTAGTATGTATACTTTTGAGTGAATAGAATTAATGAAAAATAATCGAATTAATCTGTCTTTGGCTATATAGTTCAACAAGCTAATCAAGAACCTAGATTCCAGTAAAGCAACTAGCCCTGATGGAATCCCAATAATAGTGTTAAAAAAGCTTCCACCAGAACTTGCTCCAATACTTACGAAACTATTTAAGCGCTGCCTTAAGGAGAAGTGCTTTCCGACTCCCTGGAAGCCCTCATCAGTCTGCCCTGTATTTAAGAATTCAGGTGATAAGTCATCTCCCTCTCAATACAGACCAATAAGTCTCCTGTGTTTTATGAGTAAGTTGCTGGAATCCATATTAAATAGAGAAATAGTCAACCACCTCAGCAGAAAGAACCTTCTTAGTGACACACAATATGGTTTACGCTCTGCAAGATCTACCGCAGATGTGCTGACGGTTATATTCCACAGGATTAGTGAATCTCTTGACAAAGGCTTCCTTTCTAGGGCAATTGCTCTTGACATATCAAAGGCCTTCGACAAGATATGGCATGAGGGTCTACTTCACAAGATTTCCAGCTACGGTATAACTGGAAATGTTTTCTCAATCATTAAATCATTTCTCTCCGATAGGCTCATAAGTGTAGTGGTAGATGAACAAAAATCGGAGGCCTGCAATATAAATGCTGGAGTCCCTCAGGGGTCAATCCTGAGCCCAACTCTCTTCATGATCTACATCAATGACCTCCTTAAACGCATACTTAAATCATTCGTTGACATCTATGCTGATGACACGACCATCTACGGCAACACATCAAAGGCTGTAAATGACAAAGTTCTCTCTGATTCTCTCTCTCCTCTGATCTCGAGCGCGTGGTTCAGTGGGGGAAAATGTTGCTGGTTACCTTTAATGCATCCAAAACTAAACTCCTATCCTTACATCATCAACCCTCTGATCCCCATCTGGCATCAATTGTGATGGATGGCTCTCGTCTGGGTGAGGTCCCGTGTTTTGACAAGCTTCTGGGTTTGACCTTTACTCTGAAATCGAACACGTACATCAAGTCTGTTGCCAAGGTCGCTGGAAAGATGGTGGGATCCTTCTACCGATCCAGAAGATATCTCACTACTGATGCAATTCTCTATTTATATAAAAGCCAAGTACATCCAAGGATGGAATACTGCTGCCATATCTGGACAGGAGCTCCTAAAAACAGCCTATCCTGCCTTGACAGAGTACAAAATAGACTTCGTGGCTTAGTGGGGGATGCCCTTTTCTCTTCCCTGCAACCTTTCTCCCACAGAAGAGACGTTGCGAGCCTATCCTTGTTTTCTCGTCATTTCCATGGCAGGTGCTCGTTTGAACTCCAATCTTTGGTCCCCCCTCGCCAATCTTTCACGAAAAATACCCGTCTAGCTGAATCCACTGTGAAAAATTTCCCCACTCTATATCTGTGCCTAAATCAAAACGCGGATTCCATGAACAAAGCTTCTTTCTTAGAACTGCACGCCTGTGGAACTCTGTTCCGTCTGCCTGCTTCCCACCGGACTACAACTTGGATGTCTTCAAGTCCAATGTTAACAAATTCCTAATGAACCGCCCCCTTAAGTAAACATTTCATCAAATCTCCACACTAACGTAATGTACTTGCAATAACCCTTATCCCTGAGGGGCTTCCGGGCCTTGATAAGTGGTGATCACTGTGTAAAAAAAAACATACCGCCAGTAACGTTATCAGCAAAAGACCAAGTTGAGAACACCAAAAATGTATAAGGTCGTGGTGGAGTCGTCTTTAAATAAAAAGGCCAACTGTGAGTGTGTATGTAGCAATATTTCTCAAGGTAAAGACGGTATATTTGATAATCTGTTTATCCCTGGGGGTGTATTGAAGATAAAGAGTTTTATTTTTTTGAAAAAAAATGCCAGTTGTTTATGACGAATAAAACAGTACACTGTTATTACGAAAAAGTAGGCGCACAGGAAATACAAGTCAGGAATTGAATTCTGTTGAAAAAACAGAGGACGTTTCGTTTAAACAAAGAGGTAAACCATTCTTGGGCGTACGTGTATTTAACACACGTAATACTGTCAGCTTTTTTTCTGGATAGAAGACGTGATCATTAATACTTACGCCAAAAAAAGTAAATCCAAAGTATACATTATTAAGGATCAAGGAACGTAGAGGAAGACATTTTTAAATGTCGAATTCTTGTTGCAGAATTTACTGCGGTAAAGAATAAAGAAATGCGTTTTAGAATATCGTCAATTATATAACAGTAGAATGAAATATCATTACCAATCTTTACAAAAAAAATGTTAAACGGTACTGAATAGAAAACGAGAAAATGTGTGCATAAAAGGGCAAACATTTCTCAAGTAAAAAGATTGAAACAGCGAGTCCACAAAGAAATACATTACTGAAAAACATAGAGTGGATACAATCATGTTACAAGTGACTGTTTAAAACATATTCAAATAACGTATGAAAAATATAAATGCATCAAATAACTATACTAACAGTATAATTCTTGGCATTCTTAATACGGGAAGTAACATATCTTTAGTTGATCAATTAATACAAGACAAATGGGACGACTGAAAATACAAAAGACCGGGAAAATTGCCAGTTGTTCTGTAGGACATAAGTTTAAATTACAAAAGAGAATTTTAGGGGAATTTTCAATAGATTATTTAAGGCTAAAATTCGTCCTATCCGTAAGACATTCGTCCTTATTACGCATGGACGTGAATGCTATTGTTTAATTTTTGTGGGAAGCAAATAAATGCATTTTCTAAAAACTTAAATATGTCAGAGGTAGAGAATTCTGAACTTCCTGAAAATTGTTAACCGTTTTAAAAATGAATTTACTACTGTAATTTCTAACGGACAGGGATTTTAGACGAACACTAAGGTAAAATTCGAGCTAAAAGACACACTAAAACAGTGTTAAAAATGCGTGACCCCATTTCTATTATAAAAATGATAGAACAAAATTACAGAGATTTGAATACATTAGAATGTTTGATTACTCAGAGTGGGCGTTACTCACTGGATATGTAAAAAAAAGAAAACGAGTTTGCGCGAATTTTTTGATTGCCCTAAATTATTATTTAAAAGACCACAGTTACCCGCTTTCTACAGTACAAAAATAATTTCTACACTACAAAAATAATTTTATAGTTGAATTTAATGTTCAACGAGTGACGGTAAACTGGTTTTTATGAAGTATCGGGCAGGAAGTGTTTTTGAGAGATACATATTGTTTTAAAAAATTGGAAAGTGGTTCATACAATAAAAGGAAATATAGTTTCCAATGAAGGCATCGATATATGGAAGCAAAAGCATGGAATATAGAATTACCAATGAATGTGTTCCAGATTAACCCTCTAACCAATTAAAATCGATAAATGTAACATCAACTCCTAAAATTGCGGATTATCCCAAACTAAAAATATTCTATTTAAAACTCCGAGGATAAGTAAAAGAAAAAAAGGATAAGGACAAGTTTCATATGTACACACTAAAACAAAATGCTAAGATCAAAATTATACGACAGAATTTATATGGAGAGAAGAAGTTATAATGGATCACTATAGTACCTCTATAATACAAACGATAGTTAACTGATCGTGAGAGACGCTGACAGAAGGAAAGATTAAAAGTTTTAACACACAGGCGGAAAGAATAAAAAGAATCTCATCGCGCGTTGCAGAAGGAATATACTTCCATACTAACCCCCCCTCTCTCTCTCTATATATATATATATATATGTATATATATACACACATATATATATATATATATATATATATATATATAAATAAAAGGCATAATCACGTTGATACACCGGTTCTCGTCAGGTCACCGAAGTAAAGCAACGTTGAGCCTGGCTAATACCAGATGGGTGACCATTTGGGAATTCTAGGCGCTGTATGTGCTCTCCGCTCATCTCGGCATTGTTTCCAGTCGTCTTGTACCTCAACTTGCCACTGTTATGCAACAATGTTGACTCAGGAGAGGCGTGGTTGGAGATTGCGCAACTCTTGCCACACAAATTTTACGCGCAGGCACCCTTACAGTGGGTATCCATAGTCTTTCAAGACTGAAGGAAACCTTTTTTATACATATATATATATATATATATATATATATACATATATATATATACACATACATTATTTATATATAATATATGTATATATATGTAAATATATGTATATTACTATGAAATAAAATATATATGTATGCATATAGTTATATATATATGTATATATATATGAAATAATATATATATATATACATATATATATATATATATACATATATATATATATATATATATATATATATATTTCCTCTTTGTACTATCCGTTCAATAAACTGGACTACGTTACTTATTTCGTTTAATTATTCCACGTTTGCTTATTATTTTACTGATATCTTAATTAACGACAAAACACATTCAATTTTACTAAATTGAAATACTGTTTAAGAATTTTATTAAATATGGATTCACATTCTTGATATTTCATTATTATATAATTAATATAATTCTTATATGTACAAGTATATATGATTGCTGCTATCAAGAATAACAAGGTATATTTGTATGACTTGACTAAAAAGTCATTCATTATTTTTATACATTATTCTCTTATAAAAGTGAACCATTCCTCGTTAAAGCGGAGGTCCTGTTTGTGTTGCGGATGCTATGTTGTATTGAATATGTAGTAAGGGTTTACTTGTAGTGAATGTATCCTCATGTCAGGTTTTCCTGACAAACAAGTGTACAGAGACATCTTATACACTCAATGAAAACGACTAGTTACCATTCAAGTAATCTTCCTTTAACATTAATGTTTTCCCTAGTAGGAATTATTGTCTTCAGTAGGAACTCAACTCTCCCTAGAAAGAATTCAGGCTTTACTCAGTCGAATAGCAATTAAGATATAAGAAGAGACATTAAAAATGTACATTATATTTGCAGGATTGTAATGTAAAAGAATAATGGAATTACAAAAGTTGGTCGTGCTATGGCCAACATTACAAAAGGTGTTCTGATCAAACATTAACAGTAATAGTAGCAAATCACAGTATAATACTCGACTTCCGTTTTTTTATACATCACTCCCGCTTTTTTTAAATTTATAGCACGGATTAATATGAAAATTGAAGAAAGCGATCAAAATTAATTTTCGAATACTGGAGAGAAATCCCGACCCTATAGATGTATGTGGCTTTTTTTTTACCGAATCTATCGACTACAAATGTAGTGGGAATACTTATTATAATACTCGTAAGAATAATTACTACAGAATTTAACTGAAATATATTAGTCTATTTGTATTGAACATGGAAATAAGTAAATTAGCATAATAACGTGAAACGCTCATGAAACATATGTGCTTTTAAATATGTAGTAAATATGTATATTCTTCAATAAGATGCGCCAACGGTTGGCATGTGCGCTCTAGGGATTCGTTGGCATTCGAACCCTAAACCTGGCGGTAGGAAAAATAAGAAGATAAATGTAATTTTAGACATCATCTAAATATTATATCTCGTGCATCTGAAGTCGCTGTTATTTGCGGGTAGGGGGAAAAGAGAATTACGACCGTGATGGAAAAGGAGAATTAGTAGACGCTGATTGTAATGAAGACTTTTGAATCCGACCCATGAGAAAAAATTTTGTTTTCACAGTTTCGAGAATATGCCCGTCGTAAAAAAATGTATTAATACAATTGCAACGTGGTTCGCTCTCAACTCAAACGAATTTATGTGTCTACAGTAGAAATTAACTCACGAGGAAAACATATAAACAATCATTTCATACAGCATATTAACATTTCGTAAGTTAAAACGCGGTGTGTATAGTTACAACGTACGAATACTATTCACATATAAAAATATAACAGGGAAATGTAACACAACATTATAAAACAATAACATAGTTAACATAATAAGAAAAAGACCAATATCAGAAAAGTAATGTTTTATTAAATGATCATGTGTATAAACAGTTAAAAGTATTTGATAATATAGTAATTCTATTAAAAAAACACGGAGGTATCTGTTTGTTTTTACAAGATGCAAATTGTGTTACTACTTAAAAAAATATTTAATTACATGAAACAAAAATATTACAATTAATACATATATGTAAGATTTTGAGCCAGATTTAAAATATACATCTTAAGTATCTAATAGTTTAGCTATATGTTTGGTCTCATTACATTAAAATTCTGCACGTTGGTACAGTCTAAGCAAAATTGAATAGAGAGAGCATTTCAAAACCCAACAATCTAAAGAAAGGAAAATATAATACTATCAATGCTAGTATGTGTTTTTCAAGGTTTTGTTTAACCCTTATACAAGAGTTGAAAAATATCTAATTTTTTTAATAATTTACTCAAAGCAGATTCCAGTTTCACATGCCACTATTTAGCACACTACACTTTTAATACAGCATCAGTTGGACATGATTTCACTCATACGTTCAATTATATATTTTTATAAATATTAAAATATGTAAAGCACACGAAAGTTAGTTCATTATATAACTAATGGTCGTCGACCAGAAATGTGTGTAGCGTCTCACAAATTTGAATGGAAAGTCAAACGAGATCTACGCAAGATATAAAAAGAATCGTCCTTGTAATGATTAGCTCAAAGAAAAACTATCGATTTGATATCGACCACACCGAACATTAAATTAGAACGTCTCCGTTTAAGAATCATAATTACGGTGTTTACTCACATCCGAAATCAATCGTTAAGGAAATGTCTAGTTTTATGGAATTACGTTCCTACCCCCAGGATACAACAATGAATAAAATTTACCAAACCTTTGTTATTCATACAATTTTATTTAATCTGCTTGCATTATAAAATCACATTATAATTTGAGTTAAAGGATTCACATGAAGTTCCATAAAAGAGGTTTGTATATATATATATATATATATATATATATATATATATATATATATATATACGCATATTTATTATTATTATTATTATTATTATTATTATTATTATTATTATTATTATTATTATGTACAAAAGTGACTTGTGTGTGTGAGTTCCTTCCTTATAGGTATAAAAACATCTGAACCTATCTTTTACAAATCTCAAACGAAGGCAATGCATATGTCGGACTGTGCTGTATATATGTTGTGTACAGAGATTCGTCCGATAAGTACCAACAATGGAAAAAATCCGATTCTAAAAATATTCTTTCTTTGCTATAGACAAAAATTAATTTCAACCGGGGAATATTTAGCTTGGACTGGCAAAGGGAGAATAAGATCTAAGAAAAATAATTTCTAGTTACAGGAGAAGAAAGGAATTGTGGATATCTGGAAAGAAATGTGGCAGAGTTAAACAAATAATGGAATCAATTCCTCTTCAAGCCAGGGAGTACCTCACTATTTTATTTTATTTTTATTTTATTTTATTTTTTCTCATAAAGTAATTCAATTTACAATAAAAGCAGCAGTGCCATTTAAAATCTCAGCAATTCATTTTTTGATTTGCATAAAGAAACAAATAATACCCGAATCAGAAGTGAGTTTTTCCTCGTCAATCTACAAATATACGTTGACGTTATATTGTAAAAAAGAAAAAAACCGACAAAATTTGAACAACGACATAATAAATACTATATTCTTTAGATAAGTCCAGTGGAAAATAATTTCTAGTAATAGTTAATATGTAATACGGGAGTGATTCTATAATGATTAATAATACAAATTGCATAAATTATACCAGCGTGTTTAAGACAATGGAAGGACCGAGCAACACCGGGCGTTCAGCTGGTACATATACATAAATATATATATATATATATATATATATATATATATATATATATACATGTGTGTGTAACTATATATATATATATATATATATGTAAACATATATGTATATATATATATGTATGTAAATATATATATGTACATTTATATATGTAAATATATATATGTAAATATATATATATATGTAAATATATATATGTAAATATACATACACGTAAATATATACATATGCAAATATATATATATGTAAATATATATGTATATCTAAATATATATATATATGTAATATATATATATATATGTAAATATATATATATATATATGTAAATATGTATATACATATATATATGCCAATATAAATATATGTTCATATATATGTGTGTGTGTAAATGTATATATGTAAATATATATATATATATATATATATATAAATATGTAAATATATATGTATAACTATATATATATATGTAAATATATATCTGTAAAAATATATTTATATATGTGTAAATATATATATATATATGTAAATATATATACACATATGTAAATATATATATGTAAATATATATATACATAAATATTTTCTATATATATGTAAATACATATATATATATGTAAATATATGTATATATGAAAAAAATATATATACGTAAACATATATATGTAAATATATATATAGGCGAATATACGCAAATATACATGTAAATATAAAAATATATATATGTACTTATCTATATCGAAATACGTATATATGTAAATATATATATATATATGTGTAAATAGATATATATATATACATTTGTAAATGTAAATATTAGTATTTGTAAATATATATACATATAAGAAAATATATAAATATATGTAAATATATATATATATATATATATGTAAATATACATATATGTAAATATATATATGTAAATATATATATCTAAATATATATATATATGTAAATATGTATATGTAAATATATATAAATACATATGTCAATATATATATATGCAAATATACATATCTATATATAAATATATATTCATAAAAATATACATATATTTACATATAAATATATGTAAATATATAAGTATATCAATATATATATATATAAATACATGTATATATATGTAAATATTTATATATATATATATGTTGTATATCTATATGTAAATATATATGTAAATATATATATATGTTGATATATATATATATGTAAATATATATATATATGTAAATACGTATATATATATTTAAATATATATACTGCAAATATATATATATATAATAAATATCATATATTTATGCAAATATATATAGTTATATGTAAATATATATATATATAAATATATATATATATAAGTATATATATGTAAATATATATATGTAAATATATATATGCGTAAATATATATATATAAATATATATATATGTAAAAACATATGTATGTAGAAATATATATATATTTAGAAATAAATATATATATATGCAAAAGTATATATGTATGTAGAAATATATATATATATATATATATATATATATATATTTAAAATATATATATGTATATATTTAGAAATATATATATATATGGAAATATACCTATATATGTAGGAAGATGAATATATGTTGATATATATATATTTTTTTTTGTAGAAATATATATATTTGTAGAAATATATAGATATACATAGGTAGATGTATATATATACATATGTAGAAATATATATATATGTAGAAATATATCTACATATGTAGAAATATATATATATATATATATGTAAATATATATATAAATATGTAAATATATATATCTAAATATATATATATATGTAAGTATATATATAAATATATATTTATGTTAATATATATATGCAAATATATATATGTGTAAACATATATATATATGTAAATATATATATGTAAATATATATATATATTTAAATATATATATACGTATATATATATATAAAAATATATGTGTATATATAGTTGTAAATATATATATATATAAGTATATATATATTCTTAAATATATATATATATGTAAAAATATATATATATGCAAATATTTATATATGTACATATATAGTTATATATATGTAAATATATATATATGTAAATATATATATATATGAAAGAAATATATATATATATGTAAATATATATACATATATATATGTAAATATATATATGTAAATATATATATAAATATATCTTAATATATATATATATATGTAAATATATATATATGTAAACATATATATGTTAATATATGTAAGTATATATACATATGTAAATATATATATATATATATGTAAATACGTATATCAGTAAATATATATATGTAAATGAATATATATATATGCAAATATATATATATGTAAATATATATATATTTATATAAGGATATGTATATATATGTAAATATATATATGTAATATATATATATATATATATAAATATATATATATGTAAATAGCTTGTTGAGGGAAAGCGTGCCTTGGGTGGCCAAAAGATGAGGTATAAGGACAACATCAAAGCAAATCTAAAGCGGTTTCACATGGACCTTGAGACATGGGAGGAGTGGCTTGGAGCAGGTTGGCATGGAAGAGCGCTGTCCATGAAGGTGCTGCGCTTTATGGTAGTGACCTAAATCAAGCTTTTGAGGATAAACGCAAGCACAGAAAGGACAGATTATCAACCAGACACACCCAACCTCACCCCACCACCACTACCTTTATCTGCCCAAATTGCACAAGACAAATTGGGTCTAGGATTGGGCTCTATGCTCACCTGAGGACCCAAAGAAGCCACAACGCAGGACAGTCTTACTCGGACACGAGTGACCGCCGATGATGATGATTATGATGATATGTAAATATATATGTATATGTAAATAGATATATCTAAATATTTAGATGTAAATATATATATATGTTAATTTATATATAAAAAGATTTAAATATATATATGTACATATATATATGTAAATATAGATATATATTTATATATGCAAATATATATAGATATATGTATATATATATATATATAAATATATATGTTTTTTGTTTGTTTTTTTTTTACAAAAGCATCACCACATTATCAAGGCCCAGAGGCCACTCAAGGATAAGGGTTAAAGAGTGTACAGTAGAAATGTATGTACGTAAATATATATATGTATGTATATGTGAATATATACATGTAAATATATATATATGTAAATATATATATATATGAAAATATTTATATATGTAAAAATATATATATGTAGAAATATGTATGTAGATATATATATATATATATATACGTGGAATATATATATATATATATATATATATATATGTAGAAATATATATATATGTAGAAAATATATATATGCACAAATATATATATATACATATATGTAGAAATATATACATATATGTAGGAATAAATTTATATATATGTAGAAATATTAATACATATGTAGACATATATATATATATGTAGAAATATATATATACATATATATAGAAATATATATATATACATGTGTAGAAATCTAAATCTATATACGTATGTAGGAATATACATATATATATAAACATATGTTGAAATACATATATATATACATATGTAGAAATATAGGTATACATACGTAGAATATATATATATATGTACATATGTAGAAATATATATATACATGTGTAGAAATATATATATATATATATGTATATATACCCATAAGTAGAAATATATATATATATATATACACATATGTATATATATATATATATATATATAGTCATATGTAGAAATAACTATATATATCTGTAGAAATATATGTATATATGTGTGGATATATATATATTTATATATGTATATATATATATGTATATATAGAAATACATGTATATGTCGATATATATATACATATATATATATATATATATATATTTATATATATATACTGACATGGGTACCCGGCGTTGCCTGGGTTGATATAACGTTCCTTTTGAAACATGGCTTTTATGCTAATCATTTTTGTCATTGGTTGATACCCCCACAACAATTTCAAGAATTAAAAACGGATAAAAACATGTAAATGTAATCGCGCCCAAAAGAAGTATATGATACTCTCTCCACTAGAGATTTCGGCAGAAGGTCTCACTGTCTTTAGAAATCTCACGATTTTGTGAACCTAAATAAATAACGTTTATTTTTGATTTTGGTAAATCTCGGGTTTAGCGGCGAGGCAAAAAATATAAACAACTATCTCATGTTTTATAAAACACATTTAAGACCCAAAGACTTAAATAGAACCAAAAAATAGTTTCATTTCTTTTTTATCATTTATACTTATTATTCGAGGCCGTTATATTGCTCTTAAAAGTTGTCATTTCTAAGGTATTTCGGATTGGCCTTTTTTAGCTCTTTCATAATCTGTTTTTCGCCGCCATATTTTTTTTAATGAAAGAGCTAACACAGGCCAAATTGAGTCATAATAAATCCAATCCGTCAAACCTAATCTGCACATTAAGTCTAATAAAAAATGATAAAAAATAAAACTTATTATTTTTGTTTTACTTCAGCCTCTGCGTCTTATAATGTTCTATATAAAAATAGTTTTTTTTTATAATTTTTTGTGTGTCAGCTAATTCACGCAGATAAACTACACATTTACCTTTATTTTTTGTAAGGACATTTTTTTGCTGACTTTTTTATTGTAAATTACGGAAATTTCCGATTTTCTTTTTTAGGGGGAACTTTTTAATTTGCTTTTCATTTGTCGTTTTATTTTTATACTGTAATCCCCCTCCCCCCACAAAAACATTAAATTTCTCATATTTTGGTGTTTGTATCGTTTATTAAATTGTTAGGTAAAAGTAGAGAATCGTCTCATAAAAAATAATTAAATTTATTGTTATATTTATGTTTCCAATGTTATCCCCCACCGATTTTCTCGTCCCCTTCAATCGCCAAACTTTTAAAAAATGCTAGAGGTAATATGTCTCGTTGAATGCTTGTTGGCCAAAAAGTGGATGCTCATTTTACGTTAAATTTATATTTAAAACATTTTCCACTCTAACATTTTATTTTTTTTTCAAAATTTCTAATTTTTTGCACTTATTCGCACTTTTGCAAACTAATATTTATAAGGCTGTTTAAATGTATTAGGCTGAAAAAAGTAGATCTCAATTTTCTTGGCGTTAAACGTCTCTGGGTCACGTCGTATAATGTTACCTTTTTAATTAGAAAATTAAGTTTGTAATCAATGAAATTCACACGAAAAAAGAAAACAAGAGTGCAAATTGTGGAATTTAGAGGGATTGCCATAAATCTTCATTTTTAAGGTATGAGACGGACAAGGTATTGAATATTTAACATTAAAACAATAAAAGAAATATTTTTCTATCTACACGGAATTATTTTCCCAGCTAGAAACTAAATGAAATTACCAAAGGATATTTGGTAAATGTTTGTTTTTTATGGATAGCATCTAGGGGCAAATAACTCTAAAAAACATTTAAAAAGGTCGCTTTTGGAAATATTAATTCACAAAATAAATTAAATTAAATATATATTCAATATAATTGTTGCTTAAAATTAATTAAATAAACATTGTAAATAGAATACTTAAAATAATTTTCTCGCTAAAAACATTAACTAAGACACCGCCGTTTAGTAAAATCAATTTTTCTTAATGTCATATGCAAATTAGGCGATCTCTTAATGGTATATTTTTCCAAGTATCATAATATATATATATATATATATATATATATATATATATATATATATATATATATATATCCCTCCCTCCCTACCCCTCTCGTCCGAGGGCCGGGCCGCATCTGTCGCTATCCTGGTCCACGGGAGCATACTTGTGATGTACTTCTGGCCGTTTTCGTCGCTCCCAGTTCACAGGATCATATATGCAACCAAGCAGGGCTACATTCTTACTTGTCTAGTGGTGGACCTCTGGTCACTGGAAAATATCTCTCTGCTGCTCAGGGCACGCGAAATGTGCATGACCCTTAGTCGGTGTGGCAACATTGTCGATTTCGGCCGTCACTCTGGCTTCGTGCTTGATCCAGTGTATCTCTCTCATTATCTGGCGTCAGGGCATACCTGAAATAAACTGCATCTTCATTCCGGCTGGCAAATCGAGAAACAAGGAAACACTCTGGGACATTTTTATATAACGAAACAAAATAATTATAAATCATAAATCGTTTTACACTTGTTTAGTCGAGTTCTTTGATTAAAGCTTCATGATGCAGGTTGTATACTTAAGTTCCACCAATCAATTTCCCAGCTAAGAACAAGAGCTTTTCAACTTAGCTCTTATGAGGGTTTCGCCCCCCCCTAGGCGGGGTTAGAGCGATGTGGACGCCTCGAATGCCAGTCAGTAAAAAAAGACTAAGGACTCTAACTCCAAAAATCAATCGTTTTTATCAAATCAGAAATTCCTCCTTCCACCTTTTTGGAGTTATTCTTTCTTTTTTCCCTTTAGAGCTTATCTCTACCAGACCTCAAACCTCCACCTGCACTGATGTTTTGTTTACTTATTACCAATTAGGCATGATTAGTCACCGCAGGTCGAACAATGCCTGGCGGCGACCCCTCGCCCTTTGAACCCCATTCTTCATACCTATCAACAGATGTTTTTAAAAACAACCTTTTCGTTGTTAACAGATATATTCTCGTTTGTCTTTTTCTTAAAACCCCCACCCCAGCACTGATGAGATAAGCGATAACTATTTATTTCCCATTGAAATATTTTATTTTTTCTGGACATTTTTCATAAACATCTGTTTTTCCTTGATCAAGTGTCAGCATGCCCCCCCCTGACCATACCTCATCCTCTCCCATCTTCTCTTCCTCTATTTGAAAAGCAGGATCATCTGGTGTCGCCAGGGATATCTTCATATCCGCCCCTTCCTTTCACATGTCAATTAGTCATAATTGGCATATATGCGACCTGCACCAGAAGCCTGACCCTAACTAGCAATTCTACAATCAGTAAATAAAAAGCAAGTGACAAAAATTGTTCATTCAGCATGCAAAAAATGTTCTTAGATTTACGGTTCTGGTCATACTGCTGTATATACTGTAGTGCAGTATGTATGCGTGCATAAGTAATTTTATGTAGTTCATAGTTCTCATCATCAGAGAAAATGGCACTCATTCAACCAAACATGCACCGATGCATTTATAAGCTTCCACAGCTCGTGAGTCATGGATTTTTATAATCGCCTACACATGCATTTTCTCAATTGATAAACTTTTTTTTTCACTTTACTAGTTCTATTGAGGTGACTAAATAATGTACATGCAAAACAATTTCTTGTTTCCCTTTTATTTTCAGTTCTTCTCTACAACTGGCCATGTGCATGCAAAATATGCGTTCCCTTTTTCATTTTTTTTATTTTCGGTACTTCTCTATGACTTAATCTATGTGCATGCAACTGAGAAAAGATAACCATGTTCAGTTCACTATCAAAGGAGGGCTCATACACCCTTTAAACTACTTGCTCATTTTCTCTTTCTCACAAATCATAAACAATCAGAAAAATATTTGCGCTTTTGATATTTGTTTTTTTTTCATTGTTTTTCTTTTTTAATAATGGCTTAGGGACTGACTTTGGAATCCCTGCTTGTAACCTTGGGTCTTATCGATGGTTGCAGCTCATGCACGCTATCCAAGTTTTGGTAGAGGGCACTCATTGGTATCCCCACTCCACTCAGGTGCTGTTGTCAGTTGTCAGTGGTTTGTGGTTACCTGATTTCTTCCTACATTTAAAACTGGGGAATTCTTTCATTATTGACTCCCACATTTTTATCCAGCTATCTGCTAATTAAAAAAAAAAAAACAATCTCCAGATCTCTCCCACACCTCATTGAGCAAAAGAAAGGTCAGATCCTTTCCACATATCCATTTTTCTGATATTTCTCTTCTTTTCCAAATTTAGTTAGTCCTCAGCTAAACTATTTCTTTGCAGTCAGAATTCCTTAATACAATTACAGAATTCACAATATAATTAATTCTCTATCCTACAAGATCGACAGAAGTTTCCAGGCACACTACCCACATGCACATTTTCCAGTGCATTGAGCCAGTGATTGTAATAAGATCTTTCATCTCATAATTCACACGGACTCAAACAGAGATCTCTATTCATTTCTGGTGTGATTAACCCTCTTTAACTTTGTCTTCTTTCAAACACTGTATTTCCGCATGACTAATTTATTGTTCATCCGTGGGTCTAATTTCTCCCCTTCAAATCACTATCTTCAAAAAAAATTCTCACTTAATTCTCACGTGATTATCTGAAGCCAACAAAATGAAAACGAGGTAAATGTGGTATTCTGGTGACTGAAATAACTCTAACCAAACGTGGCACAGTCAATTCACATTTATGCCTCTATTTATTTATCTCTACTTGCTCAATGGCAATCCACTCATCTGCTATAAAAAAATTCAAATTTACCATCAATACTGTCGGTTTTAAATCCGAGCGACATGTTGGTCACATAAAAATTATTAGCTCTACTCCAGTACAGTGCTTGATTACAAAAATATCTAAAAACCAAGAATGCAATATCTTTACTCATAACATCATAAACCTCGAAGTTTTTTCTTCTGACGCATCTCTCTCAATTCTTTACACGAAGGGAAAGAACTGACGTCCTCAGCTCATGCACACCTCATGGCATAGACGCACATTTCCCAATGATATTTCATACTTTCACAATTTCCAAGCCTTCTCAAAAACTGCATATTTATTTTTTTCAAAACAGAATACCATCAGCACCGTTAGTTTCCCTAAGACATTCTACTTGACAGTTTAAAGGCTTCAAAGCTATTTACCATGCGATTAATTTCATTTTTTTTTAATGTAAATTCCCAGGCTAAATGATTTTTTTCTTTGACAGCCTAAATGTTTTAATGCCACTTCCAACCAATTTACCACCCCACCCCCTGTAAAAACTCTCAGGCCAAATAACTTACTATTCGGCAGTTTAAATGCCTTACCATAACTTCTAACAATCTATTATTTACCTTTCATGAAAGTTTTCACACTAAATGATTTTCTATTCAAAGCAGGCGAGAATGCTACACAACAATTACACACTTTATCAGTCCTCATCTAAAAAAAATGTTTTTAAGAAAAAAAAAATAATTAGTACATTTCAATACAAATATTAAATTAGACGAACCACTTCCCTTTATTTATTTATTTTTCTTCAATCAAATCACGGTTCTATCAATTTTCATTTGTTCTCTTTAATTTTAATAAAATTCTCCAACCAAATGTTCCCTTTATTTTACAGTCTAAATGTCTCACCACTAATCTCAGGCAAATACTTACTTCATCTTTAATTTATTCTTATGAGAGCTTCTTTTCGTTACAATATCAGAACGGCATCGATACCGCCGGTTTCTATTGCTCTAAGGATCGGTATATTTCTCTCCATCTCTTTTCACAACCATTCTTCAGGTTATCTCGGCATGAACGTCTTTCTTTCTCTCTCTCACTTATTGACCATTCTATCTCATGGTGCATTATTCTGAAGAGTTTCCCCGTTCATCAGTGGGTCACAGTGTCTGTCACTGCGGACCGGCGGAGAGATCACATCTCTATGATATTCGTATTCTCACATGCCTTTTCCATGGCATCTCACGTAGACACACCCAGTTCCTCGTTAAATCTTTGACCACTCAATTCTTCATGCCTTTGCGACCAGTACACCTTGTACATTTCTCCGTCTCTACCTTTATAGCTCATACACAGTGCACTCTGCACTTTTTCACATCCCTCCCGCAGGGATCACATCACACCCAGCCAATTCTTTCTTCTGGCTTCCTCGACGCATTTTTTTCTTCTTAAACTGCCAACTGTCGTTCCCTTTCTGTCTTAGTTCTTTTCTTTCTGTTTTCTTTCAACCATTATATGACCGTCGTTCTATTATAATTCATTCATTATTTACTTTTCCTTTACTCTTCCTTTTTTTTTTCAAAAACTATTTTTCTTTTTAAACTGTCAACTGTCGTTCTCTTTCTCTGTATGTTTTCTTTTCTTTCTCTTTTTTCTTTTTTTCTTTTTAAACTGCCAACTGTCGCAGTCTTATTTCTTTTTTTCACTCATGTCTACTTCATCTTTTCTTTTTCTTTTTCCAACCCCGTTCGTTTCCAAACCCGTTCGCCATATCTATCTACAGTTCTCTCCATTCTGTTTATTTCTTTTCTTTATTCATTTCTAGTTCCTATTTTCTCTCTTTTTTTTCAACCAATAACCCGGCCACTAAATACCCCTACCGCTAAGCCTAACTCAAGCGTTGACTTTTCTAACCATTTCTTCCCTTAACACATTCCTCTTTTCCATGTCTACTAAATCTGTTTACTGCCATAGCTTTTAAGGGGACTTGCCTCTCTCTCTCTCTCTCTCTTTCTCACAGCAGTGACAACATATGCGCGTCCGTTCTTATACAACGACGGCATATCAACCAGTCTAAGGGGTGGAAGAAAAATCCACAATACTTTGCATATTAAGAAAAAAATGTCATTATGGGGGATTTAATAAAGAAAAACCACACTGACAACACCCCCCCCCAAAAAAAAAATGACAAAGAAATACGCTGCCGAATCCAAAGCGCATGTGCCTCCTTTGATAAGCAAAAAATGCGGCTCTAGATATGGACCAATAACTGGATAGAGATAAAATGCTATTTTTACAAATCCGTCGTCCTGAATAAAGAACACGTAAGGAGACTGGATGCCGCCCAGCACAAACACCTGAGAAGAATCATGAAAATCAAATAGAGTGACTACGTATCAAACGTAGAAGTTCTTAGTGGAGCATACCTAAACAGCGTGGAAGGTACTCTTGCTAATATATGACTACAATGGATCGGACACATTGCCAGAATGGAAAGCAACCGAATCCAAAAGATGACCTTCTACAGGGAAGAGGAAAATGGAATCCGCAAGGTATGAAGTCAGCAGCTTTGATACAAAGGAGTGACAAAGATGCACCTGAAGGCGATGAATATCAATGTCGAGAGTTGGGAGGAACAAGCTAAAGAAAGGATTAGCTGCTGAATCTGTTTCCACAAAGGGAAGGAAGAAATAGACAGATTGGATAAGCCTAAGACCTGAGACACTATTGACAACATAACCCTGGCACCCACATATGCGGTGTCTATGATCGGGCGTTTCACACAGAAAGAGAACTATGCCAATACCGAGTGATAAAGTATCGAGGCGCCGACTATTCATCGTTAAGACTGAGAGACTGCATGATGATGATGCTGATGACTTATTAACAGGCTACTTGGAGTAGCCCCCTCTTACAATAAACTTAATGTGATCTTTTAATTAATGCAGATTTAATATTTATTATAGAACAATTAATCTATTGATTATTATATTTTGTTCAATATATAGTAATGCTTTTAACATTTCCCCTATACAAAATTAAAAGTCATAAGACTAAAAATCGACATAGTTTATTAGGGACCATTTTTGACACGGGCAGACAGAAAAGCTTATATATATATATATATATATATATATATATATATATATATATATATGTATATATATATAAAATATACATAATCTCTCTCTCTCTCTCTCTCTCTCTATATATATATATATATATATATGACTTTATGTTTGTGTGTGTGTATATATATATATATATATATATATATATATATATATATGTATAGATTGTGTATATTTGATATGTGTTATTATGGAGCCAATTTCTATTGATTAATATGTTGTACGGCTTTAATGCTCTTGGCAAATATCAAATGATGTCCTGACGGATGCGTGTCTTCTATCCATACCAAAATCAATGCGCCTGAAGTGATTTGTTCAGCATCTAACAAAACCAAACTGTTTGCCAAGAAGTTTGTAGCAAACTTAACTATATATGATTAAGGCCACGTACCACCCAAATTTCTTCCCAAGACCGAAAATATTCTGAGCCAACACATATGTTACTGATGTTGCCACAATCATCATGAATCATGATGGCAGCAAATTAACTGGTCATGACAATATACAAGTTATATTCCTTAAAAAGCTTCAACTGGAATAGCAACCATTTTAAAAGGTATTCACACGATGCCTATAGAAGAATTGCTGCTCAACACATAGGGAACTTCATTATCTTTCACATTATTCAAAACTACTGGGAATTGATCTTTTGTATCTCAGTACAGACCAATTATTCTTCTGTATATCATGTGTAAGTTGCTTGAATCCGTATAACGTACAGATATTGCCAATCACCTCAGCTAAAACAACCTACTTAGTGAAAAACAATATAGTTTATGTCCTGTGAGATATATGCTGATGTACTGACCGTAATTACACACACAATCAGTGAATCTATCTAAGGGAGTTTCTTCTCAAAAGCAATAACTCTTGACATATTAAAGTCATTTGATAGGAATTAAGATAAACAAAGCAATAACTCTTGGCATATTAAATTAAGATAAACAAAGCAATAACTCTGGACATATTAAATTAAGATAAACATCTACTTCACAAGATTTCCAGCTATATAATATCTGGAAATCTCTTTTCAACCATTAATTCTCCGATAGATTTTTACAACTATTCGTTGATGTGCAGACGTCTTACATTCAAATTGTCAAAGCTAGAGTGGCACAACGGTACATTCCGAGCGCTTATCCTTTAATTATCTTAATGAATGACTGCCAAATCACAGTCTGGGTTTATTTCTACGGCGTATACGCAGACAAAACACTCACCTAACACTTCAAAGGCCAATAAGGACCAACATCTCTCGGAGTCTCTCTTTTCTGACCTTGGGCACGTTGTGCTGTGGGAAAAAGGTGGCTACTTCAGTTAAACCCGGCAAAACCAATTTTCTGTTTTTAAGCTAAAAACGCTTTGATTCCCACTTGATCCCAGTTGATAGGAATGACTCAAAGAAGCTCCATGTTTTGTACAAAATCTTTGGTCTGAGGTTCATCCTAAGTTAGAATACGAGACCTTCCTATAAAATCTGTCGGTTGGCAGAATAGTTGCGTCATTCTATAGCTCCAGAAGATATCTTACTCTCAATGCAATATCTTATTTTTTAAGTGCGAGATGCATCCAACAATCGAATATTGTTGACACGCCTGAACAGAAGCTTATCGGATCACCCTTTGTTGTCTTGACACATTTCAGAACTGCCTTGAAACCTAATATGTTATACCCATTTCTCTATCCTACAACCTCTCTCTCAAAAATGATACGTTCTATCTGTGCTCTATTTTTACTTTCATTGCAAGTACTTGACTGAGTTTCAATCTAAGTTAAACTCAGCCAAATCCTCACGAACACTTATCTAGCAACAACATCTATCAACAATTTACACAACTCTCTAACTACCCAAACGTAATCGCAAATTTCATGAAAAACACATCTTTCTAGAATAGCCCGCCTGTTGAACTCTGTTCTGTAAGCCTAATTTCCAGCTGATTACAATATGGTTGTCTTCAAGTCAAATGTATTAGAGAATTCTTGATTGTTGTCAACTAAAATAGTTCATTTATATCCAATTTCAACTAGCAACAATAACTATACCGCTGCCCTAGTGTTGACTGAACGTTAATTAGTGATTACACTCCATCGCCGGGTCTTGATAAATATAAACTCAATTGTAATATATATATATATATATATATATATATATATATATATATATATATATATATACAGAGAGAGAGAGAGAGAGGGGGAGAGATAAATATGTTTATGCAAATATATGTGCTATATATTTGAAAAGTTATTCTAGATTTAACCTGAAATATGTCGACCTTTACGTCTAATTAGTAGTTTAAATGAGAACAAAAATCAGGAAGTAACAATTGCTATGATGAAATGACATCGGTTCTATTTTAAAGTCATGAGTATAATAGTCGAAATTCTTAAGCTATTTTTCTAAATTCTACATATCCAAAATACTTCGGCGACTATTTAATTCTTTTGGTTCATTTGTAAAAACGCAAAGTGAGTTACTATTATAATTTGTTTATATAATCTGACATGATTCGGTCATCGCTAAACTTGGACGAGCACAGTTCGCAACGAACAGGCCCATATAGTTCTTTGAACTTGGGTACCGATAGCTTGTCCTCAGCTAGACAATTCAGGAAAACCTAATTATACATACATACCCTAATTTTACAAAAAAACTAAGAATTAAGGTTAATCAGATTTACACCCCCCCACATATATATATATATATATATATATATATAGAGAGAGAGAGAGCGAGAGAGAGAGAGAGAGAGAGGAAGAGGATGAGAGAGAGAAATAAAGAGGAACACAACTTGTTATGTGTTCATCATCGTTTCGTCATTATTTCGAGACTTCTATAATCCTATAAATGTGTGTTTCTTGTGTATTGATTTTCATATTAAAATCCGTTTTTCTAATTATGTAAAAAAATACAACCTTTTTTTATATATATGCCGTAGAATTGCATTAATCTGTAAAAGATCTAGCTAATTTGCATATCTTTTAAACATTAATTTTTAATAGTTTTCTATCAATTTTTTTCGGTTTTCTCATGGAATTATCATCTTCAGCTTACTATTACGTGTATTTGTATCCATACAGATATTTTACATAATTTATACTTGCGTAATATATGCGTTAAAAGGGTAGTGAAAACACAAACCTCTGTCTATGTATATTTATGTATTTTGTTTAAATAAATTTGCCTGTCAGATTCCTCTGTCAGGTTTTTTTTGGGGGGTATACAGAAATGAAACTTATTAAGTACAGGGTATTAAAATCCATGCGAAACTTTAGATTTGAGTTTTAGCCGGGGAAAATCAGTGAAAAACTGTGAAAACAAAATGGAATTTACCAAGTAATATATAGAACGAGGTAATGACGGTGGCCTGCTTGTATGTACATATTCTTGTAAGATTTTCAATCTTAAATCCTATTAATTAAAACATTAACACGTTCTCGTTGAAAATTACTTTGTTTTTAAATTAATCAATTACTTGTGATCACGGCGATTTTTTGCTACCAAGTACATATTTTAATTTATAATATTATTATATAGGTAATCAGGTATTTACCAAAGAAGGTTTTTTCAACGGTTAATAAACACAATTGTGTTTTATGCAATAAAAGCTCAGGTGGTCTCATTAAACTCCCTCTTTTTAAAACAATTGTATCCAGTATTTTTTATCACATTATTGCTGCTAAACTATTTATGTAACAAAGGTCTTTTTAATCCATATATTACAGTTTAGTATCACCTTTCCAGCGTGAATTCAGAACAATAACTCTGTGCAGATGATGTTCATATTGATAAGTAAATCAGTTTTGGTTTACCTTCATGTTTTATTTCTATAAACGTTTGCAACACATATTCGCTTAACGAAAACAATCGTCAGTAACTTCCCTTACTCTACACCTCCACTCTACCGAACATTTTCCCCTCATACTAGATTTGCATCTGGGACTTAATGAGCGATGGCATCACCCTCAAGTAAAACATAATCTGTTTTCATTGTCAATAATTTCACCTTCAGAAATATTGTCATTGATTTTATAATTTGCGCTATGTCCAATATATTTATTAGCATTACCTTTTGAGTATACTTATTTATACCTTTTTCTAATAATATTACATTATATTTAATACTGAAGAGACATTGCGAGTCTACCTCTGCTATATCCTAATTTTCAAGACATGAGCCTGACTAAGTTGAAATTTATGGTCCTCCTGCAACACATTCGCAACAAACACCTGTCTGTATGCAACGACTGCTTACTTTTTCTGTTACTCTCTATTAGTCACTATAATTAACTAAATATTCAACGAACAAGGTTTCCTGTCTAACGCTGTCCGCTTGTGGAAGGTAATACTTCGGGGTGGGGATGCTTCCCCATTGACTATAACATTGCTACTTTTAAAATCTCATGTAAAAAATTCTTGTTAAGCCGTAATTTAAATACATAAACCCTACCCAAGTTTCACCATTGTCCTAAACACGACACGTATTGACCTTTATCTACGCATGACCCTTGCGTCTGGATAAGCGGCGATCCCCTAGGATATAAAGCTTTTGCATGCATCGACACACTCGATAAAGCTCGAATTATTAATGTTTTGATAAAAATGTAAGTAAATAAAGCAAATAATTATTGAGATATTTCACAATTGCAATGCAATTGACATTTGCAATACTTAGGACCAATCACCGTAACAAAAATCTTAAGGAAAATGTCAAAGATTCTATCATTTTCGTCAGAGGTCTGAAATTTTACATAAAACGTATCGAAATGAAAAAGACCAAAACTTTGTTCAGCATTTTCAACACGATAAATGTCTTTGTCAGGACTCTTAAACACGTTTTTGGTGGCAGCAACGACTTGGAATTGTTCCAGAGTTAAATTGATAGCATTTCACGCAGAAGAAAAAGTTAGCGACTGTCGTAAAATTACGGAAGGAGATGATTGAAAGTTGGAACTGCTCCAGAAAAGAATAATGGCAGAGAACATGTAGTTTAAGAGCAAGGCTCTATTGTCAACTGAAACTATTAAATCCTCTGCCATCTCATAAGCTAAAATACGACACGAGGGACGTCTAGAGTTTTAGAAATAATGTCATCATGAGATACACGGCTATTGAAATGTAAGGTTAATAGTTCATTAGTTAACGCAGTGATGCGTACAAGTATCGAGCCAGCACTGTAGGATATTTGAAACATTGTAAAGAACCGCATAATGAGAAATGATCCACTAGGAAAGGTCAGTAGCTAGATACATTAATATAAATCACAAAAGATGTTAATATTTAAATTGTTATGTATAGTTTGTGACGTATTGCGTCCTATACTACAGAATAATCTTACCGTGTATGTTTAACAAAACATTGACTATGGCCCATTCATTTGAGTTAAAATGAACATTTAAATAACGTATTTACATTATTAGTAGACTTTAACAAATATTTATAACGCATAAATTTTAAAGATGGATTTATGTACACAGTTTATTTGCAGGAAGTAGCCGTCCGTGACATACAATATCAGGCCTTTGTTTCTCACCTAGTAAAACGATAGTAATTTTCTAGTGCAATGTTTGCAAATCATTGTTGAGCTATCATCCAAAATTCTCAAATTCTGCACAGTTAAAATCGTTGACTACAATCGTCATGATATGTATTAACCTTACACCTGATAAACTCCCAGTGACCATTGTCATTGGATGACCTTAATGGCTATTATATATATATATATTAATTGGCTATTATATATATATATATATATATTAATTGGCTATTATATATATATATATTAATGGATATTATATATATATATATATATATATATATATATATATAGGATAGCATTTGCGTTATCTAATTTGATTAACTTGCTTACACGCGCGTGACAATTATTTTATTAGTATGGACTTCCATTTCTTGTAATACATAATTTTACCAAGAAGTCTTTAAACGTTTTGGGTTGAGTTTAGATTATAACTGATGGCATGCAGGTTATTTATTAAAAAAAAATAATTTTGCTAAGAATGATTCATAAGTTGTGTTTCGGGTTTGGTTATGGCTAATATCATCTAGTGATTTTCATAAATAATTTTAAAAGAATTCTTCATAGGTTTTGGTTTCGGTATCGCTTATAGCTGATGACACTTCAGTAATTTATTTGTTTATAAATAATTTTATCAAGAGTACTTCATCAGTTTTGTTTCCGGTTTCGATTATTGCTGAAAGAATTCACGTTATATAAATACAAATACACACACACGCACAGACACACACACACACACACACACACACACATATATATATATATATATATATATATATATATATATAAACGACAGACAACCACAAAATTCGCGCATAAGCCTGAAGATACCTAGAGTGGATGAAACGCGGAATATTCAGTGTAGTTTAATCGCCATATATGTTTTATAACTTACTAACTAGCTCTACCTACGTATTGAGCACTTTTGAAGTAAATACTTAAAGTTTACGCATAAATCTATACTTTCGTATATTAATTTTATGTGAGTAAATGGAGTAGTGAAATATATATATATATATATATATATATATATATATATATATATTCATAAGATTTGGTTTTGGTTTCGATTCAAGCTGATGCACCCAAGTCATAAGAATATATTGTTTTTATTTTTAGAAATAGCAACTTTACAAAATAAAAATCGATAGAACATTTACTCTATAATAATACATACGAAATCTGCAAATATTTACATATCATATTTAAGCGTACTTTACGATCTAGCTAAGTCGGGCTTCCCTCCTTGCTTAGATTAATACTTGTAAAATTTAAACAAAAGAGCTACATTAATATCAAACCGTCTCCATTTACACTGAAATCTACAGAATGTCATCATCAATATATTACATAAAACTTAATCTCCTGTAGAATTTCTGCACGTCCCGTTAGTGAAAAATAATAACAGTATGGAAAGACTACATTTAAAAATGCTTTAAATAATTCAAGTATATACGATAAGAAACGTGCGTTTGAGTAGAGAGGTTTCCGTTATTACGTAGAAGGATTTTTTTTCCTTTAGAAAGCACGTGTTACAAGAAAAGGTTCGCCTTTTCTTATAAGTAAGAAAAACATTAGGCACAGATTCGAACATTGTAAGCAAGGTTCAGAAATAGATTCAGAAATGGAATGTGGAATTTCGCATTGTTCAGTTTCACATAAAATAGTTTAGATATGTTGTTGTAAAAGGAATTTTGATTGTTAATTTTTTTTTGAAATTAAAGAACAATGCAATTTAAATATGTTGAAAAATAGGTTAGAAAAACTAGGACTGAGAATGCTTTATCTGCAGAAATGGTTTGGAAACGTGTCGAACCACGCGTGTTCAGGCCACGTGGGTCGATCACGTTTTTGGACACTCGTATGACGTCATGGCAGAAATGAAGTCTCAATATAGGAGCTAGAATCGAAGATGAGTTAGACAGATTTAGAGGGGAAGATAGGAGGCAGAACTGATATGGTCATAGGAGTGTCCGTTTGGAAGCGAGGGAGAAAGTTTTAATCATGTAGTTGACTTTCAATTCCTGGATGTCATCATCATTTCGCCCGGTCAAATTGAATAAAAGAACATCATCATATTTTTGTAACTGCCATCTTCCTGTCGTCTTTCTACAACAAAGATAATGTGTGATCGTCTTTAATGAACTTAAATAACTCACCATAAATAATGACACTCTCCATCATAAATAATGACTGCCCCCTCTTCTATGTTATAAGAACTGATCACCCTCTCTCACTCGCTATGTTAAGAATCTACAGAACTGTATAAATTTCCTTTCTCTCTCTTCTCTCTCTTCTCTCCCTCATGAAATTGTATTACATGTCCCCTATGCAAGACACGTTTCTGATTATATTAATTTCTTATTATAAAATAATTATCTGAAACGAGCTATTCCAATAAGTAAGAACATACAGGAATAAAAATGTGCTAATTATTTAAAATACGCATGTGTCAAATTTATACTATAGATGCTGTTTAAAATGTTATAAGTTTATGACTATGTTGTATAGGGTAAATAACCTCTCAACTTTCGTTTACTGGGTGAATGTTATAGTAAAATATACCCAATTAATACTTCCGATTGTAAGAATCTAGCACATACAATGTCAGTTACCGTACATTGCTATATTTATATATGGATTGAGCGCTATCATTTGACATGATATCACATTTAAAAAATCCCGGAGCCGTCGAAATTAGTAGAAGGGCCTAAGCGTTATGAAGATAAGCGTACTGCTCCTGGTACAAATATAAGGATCAGTTCCGTATCCGAGAATATTGTACGTAAGAAAATAAATCTAAGGAAGTACATGTAAAAATGTATATTCAATGCAAACCACGCACAATTCGAAATGGAACACATGGAATTCTATTCCATGTAGCTGCATCTGTACATCTTTTCAATGTTTACAAACATTACAAAAGGCAAACACGCTTTCTTCTTCGAATTTACACATGTAGAACATGAACCTTACAGTATGACATTTAGTTTCAGGCATTCTGTTTGTAAAATGCTAACTTCAAATGCTTGGTGAAACTAAAATGCATATAATGATTAAAGTAAACGTTATTATAGAATTGCATAATAAATAAACTATTTACGCTAATTAAAATGCTTACAATATTAGCTATACTAACGCTTCGAAAACTTCAGATGACGAGGGATTATCTGTATTGTTTGGCTCATACAGACTAATGTTTTCTTATTGTTTGTTATTATCACCACATAACCTTCCACATATTTCAGCGGCGTAATTTAATTTAATACGAAAAAAAAAATAATTTATCCACTGAGTTACTATACTGTGGTATCGTCAGGATTATTACTATTACGAATTATCTTAAATAATCCGTAATAGTATTGTTACTATCGCGTGTACTGAAGGGTGGAATTCAAACTACAAAATACTGGCACTTAGAACTAATAGCCTTGCCAATTTTATGTGTTGAGCTATGGATCATACCACTACTTTCCGTATAATATGTTTTTTTTTTAAATAAAGTATCCAGTATAATATCAGTGCTATTTGTAATTCAAATAATCATTAAAAATGCAACGAAAGTAATAGCCATCATGTGAATATATGCTTAATAAATTGTTTCATATTAGTAAAAAGTGTACTGTAATTAAATGCCATACTCGTTAATAAACAGAGTTACATATGTCATAAGAAGAACATAATAAACATATGCCCAATATGATCATATGTTGATTTAAGTAAATTTCTCACATGAAAGTAGACAAAATTCGGAAGTACAAACTTTTAAATAACATATGTCCAAATAGTAACATTCTTGTAATAAATAATGCACTTATGAATGGGAAATGTGTGCAAAAGAAAACAACATACGCTCTGAAACAGTTGAATCAAATATAGACATAAAAAATGTAATCATGTAAAATTTTCTAGACTTACAAACAATAAATTTGATTTAATAAAGATAATAGATACAATCAGAAAATTCTTGCAATCAAACTATTATTATAAAAATAAATTTAAATATATATTTGCAATAAAAATACCGAAATGTAAAGACTAATTCAGAAAAAGAAATATTTTCAATGTGAAAATGCTTAAAACTATGTCATTAATTCTAATAATATTAACAAATAATAAATAGATGCACTGAAAAAAACAACCAAACGAGGCAAAACAGTAATGTTATGGGATTAAATAGGTTTTAAATAAATAACCATTTCTTACTGTACATTTATAATACAGGATCTATATATTAAT
Organism: Euprymna scolopes; assembly: GCF_053919585.1. NCBI lineage: Eukaryota > Metazoa > Mollusca > Cephalopoda > Sepiida > Sepiolidae > Euprymna > Euprymna scolopes. Next base: position 40,861,125 of record NC_136501.1, read on the forward strand.
ATGCTAAATTCGATGTATTTGCTCACTTTTAAAAGATGTGTACAGCTATATTCTTGCCAATTTTCATATATGGTATGTTATATTTACTACTTACTATTATACAGTTACCTTGCTTTCTGGATAATATCAAAGAATGTATAATAATATCAAAGGATTACCCACCGTTTCAATCCTTGATTAAATATAAATATATGACGAAATTCTGTATGAGGGATTAACATACAATCAGAACCGTATATATTCCCAAACAACATTATCTATTATTTATTTTAGTATATTGAACTGGAAATTAAGAAAAATATGTAATGCATCGGAATAACATACACCCGATGATAAGTATGAAAGTAAAATTCTCACTCATCTCGTAAAAAAAAAATCATATATTACATACATTCAAACACAAATAACAGAAATACACACACAGAAGTAACACAATTACTTTTTGTATTTTATATTTACACTTGTTGTCTTTTTTGCACTAATTGTGTTGTTTTTAATTACACTAATTGATTTGTATTTGCGTTGTGTTATACTTAAACAATTGTGGCCCTTGTATTTGCACTAATCGTGTTATTTTCATGTGCACAAATTTACCCCTTTTTATTGGCACAAATCGTGTTCTTTTTATTGGAACTTATCGTGATCTGTTTATTGGAACTATTCTTGTTTATTTATTGCCACCAATAGTGTTCTTTTTATTTGAACTAATTGTGGTATTTTACTTACACTAATTGTGTTATTTTTATTTGCATTAATCGTGTTCTTTTTATTTGCACTAATTGTATTATCTTTATTTACACTAATTGTGTTATTCTTATTAACACTAATTGTGGTATTCTTGTTTGAACTAATGGTTATTTTATTTGCACTAATTGGGTTAGTTTTATTTTGATTAGTTGAGTTATTTTTATTTGCACTTATTGGATTATTTTTCTTTTTACTTATCGTGTTCTTTTTATTGGCACTAATTATGTTCTTTTATTTGCACTAATAGTGTGTTTTTATTTGCACTAATCATATTCTTTTATTAGTGCACCACGTGTTATATTTATTTGCACTAATTGTTATTAAAATGCAGATAAACAATTATTTAGTTTTTTTCACTTTTGATTGTATACTTTTCAATAATGACTTTTTTCTATATTCTATTGCAATAAATCACTTTAAATTACAAATACAAATTTAAAAAAAAAACGAAGGTATTGTTTTGACTGGTCACCAATTCTGGAGCACTACGCAGAACATATATTGGGAATTGCCCTGACTATACCTAAATTTTACAACACACACACACACACACACACACACACACATATATATATATATATATATATATATATATATATGATGCTGGTCAAGGTGAAGGTGTGGACGTGTGTTAAAAACACACATATGCCTTAGCGTCATACTGTGGTTCTCCCAGACAAATCAACCCCATGTTCACTTCGTAACCACTGCCACGAAGACAGGGCTCTGATGAACGGCGAGTGGCCTTCGCCGTATAACTGGACCTCCACTGCCTTGTGGACCTAGGTTCTTTTAACCAAAGGCCAAGGCTGGAACATCCCTGATAGAAACCTCCGGGGAGCTTAGGGCCTGTCAACTGCGGCATACATGACCCAGCGGCGTGTGGAATATGCTCTGGTTTCCAGCAACCTAAGTCCCAGTCATGGATCAACTCTCATGGTGGGTGGAGAGGGTGCCGTAAATCGTGGTGAAGGCAAACTCTCTAGGAGCAGGAAAACTCTGATATAAACCTGATTCCAATGAGGTTGACTTGTTCTTCTTTTTGGTTCAATGTGGCAGTTGTTTAGAGAGTGGGGTTGTCTCGGTGCAACGTCTTTCCTCACTGTAAAAAGCCTCAAGCACAGGCATTGCTTGATATAAATTAGATACACATTTTATCATCAATGTGTATCCCGATAACAAAAAGGCTGACTGTAGCCTAACACGGAAAAACATTCAATGAAGTTGGCAAATATAGTTATAAACGTAAATGGTAATAAGGAAACTGGAACTTCCAGGTCCTGGCACGGTAGGTATCTCAGCGCTCCACAGCTTGGACCCTGTCGTCATTATGCTACTGCGAGGAAATATATTACAATGCCCATCAGCTGTTGGAATGTGCGGGCGCTGCTTGCCTTGCCGTCAGCAATAACGCATCCAGAGCATAGATCTGCTCTTGTATCTAAGGAACAACGTTATGACATGGACATAGTTGCGCTACCTGAGACTAGGCTGGCTGATGAGGAACAGCTTTCTGAGTTGGCTAGGGCCTAAAACATTTTCTGTAATGGTAGAGCAGATAGATATAAGAGGAAATCAGACGTGACTTTTGCTATACAGGCATCAATTCTTTCTAGCCTGGAAGAACTTTTCTGCAGGGTGAGTGACCAGATCATCACTATGAGGTTACCTCTGGTAAAAAGTCGTTATACAACTCTTTTGAGTGTCTATGCACCCACTATGGATGCAACAGAAGCTGAAAAGGTTGCTTTCTACCTTGCTTTGCGCAGTGTAGTTAGACATATTCCTTTTGCTGATAAGATCTTCATGCTTGGAGATTTTAATGCTAGGGTGAGAAGGGATTTTGAAACCTGGGATGTGCTGGGTAAACACGGATTGGGCAAGTGTAATAGCAATGGTCTGATGTTGTTGTATGTTTGTTCAGAGATTGGTTTTAAAATCGGTAACACCGTGTTTCAGCAGAAGGGCAAGTACAAGACGAAATGGATACATCCTGGTTCCAAACACTGGAACTTGATAGACTATGTGTTAGTCAGAAAACGTGAGATGAAGGATATCTGCAGTGTTCGTGTCATGCGTGGTGCAGAGTGCTAGACCGGGCATCGGTTTGTTCGTGCAAATGTTAAGTGTGTTGTGAAGCCCAGGATAAGGGGGGCTGGTGTTGCTATCCCAAAAAGAGTTAATGTTGACCGTCCAAAGGAGAATTTTGTGCGGGAGAAACTAGTTAAGGAGATAGAAGAAATTGACTGTGAAAACACTTGCCCTGCTTTTAAGAAGTCTGTCTATGAGGTATGTGCGAGACTATTAGGGTATTGTGAGCGTAAACATAAGGATTGGTTCAATGAGAATGATACTGAAATTCAGGCTCTGCTTGATTCAAAGGCAAACGCGTTGCATGCTTTTCTCGGGAGTGGTTCGACGGATTATGATCAATATCGATTGAGGGACAATTTTAGGGTAATAAAACGTGAGGTGCCGAGGAGGTTGCGAAACATGCAGAGTGAATGGTGGAGGCAGAAAGCTGAGAAATACAGTTTGCTTCGTATTCGAACAACACCAAGGTCTTATACAACCTGTTACTTGCGGTTTACGGGCAATCCAGATCATCTATCACTCCTTTGCGCTCGAGGGATGGTGGGGATGTTCTTCGAGACCCTACCGACATTCTTTCTAGATGGAGGGAGCATTTCGATGACGTCCTGAACCGGCCTTCTTACGTTGATCAGGAGTTTGTTAGGTCGATCCCTAGTAATCCAGTCAAGGATATCTCGGCAGCGGTTCCCTCTCTCTAGGAGGTTGAAGCAGCTGTCTATGACCTGAATCGGTGTCATGCGGAGATCTTAAAATGTTCTAGGGCCAAAATGATGCAACGCTTGGTGGATTTGTTGCAGAGTGCATGGCAGGATGAGTGCGTTCCACATGATTGGCAGGATGCATTGATGGTGGTGCTACACAAGGGAAAGGGAGCCAAAGTTGAATGTGGAAACTATCGGGGCATCTCTCTGCTGTCAGTAGTCGGTAAGGTACTCTGTAGGATCATGCTAGACAGAATGCTGGAGCACATGGCTGACGATGTTTTGCGTAAGTCGCAGTGTAGTTTCAGATATAGACGAGGGACAGGTGATATAATTTTTGCAGCAGGCAACTACAGGAGACATGTAGAGAACAGCAGCAGGGTCTGTATCAGGTGCTCATCGATTTAACCAGTCAATAGGGATGTTTTGTAGGAGATTCTGAATAATCTTGGCTGTCCTGACAAGTTTGTAACCATCTGAAAGCTCTTCAGTGATGATATGAAGGCTGTGATCAAGGTTGAGGGAAAACTGGCTGATACTACCTCAGTAAAAAATGGTGTTAAGCAGGGAAACATTCCAGCACCCACACTCTTTGCATTGTATTTCACCGTGGTCTTTCGGATGGCAATAAGGGCTTGCTCTGATGGTTTCCATATTCGCTACTGAACTACTGGGGGGTTTTCAACATTAGGCGCTTCAATGCAAGTAAAATGTACTAAACAACACGATTCATGACTGCTCTATTCGGATGACTGTGATCTGGTTGCTCATACGTCGGGGATATGCAGCATATTGTGGACGCCTTTGCGGTTGTCTGCAGCGCATTGGGCCTGACTGTCAATCTGAAAAAAATGTCAATGTGTCAGCCTACGCCAGGAATTCCATACTATGAGCCATCAGTTTATATGGGTCAAATATAGCGCTTGTAGCTAAGTTTGTATACTTGGTAGCACACTAAGTATCTTCGGTGACCTGGATGATGAGGTATCGTTACGGATCAGCAGGGCAAGTGATGCCTTTGGAAACTTGAAGAAGCCTTTGTGGAGCTGTCATGGGATCTCGCTACCAAAAAAGATTAGGGTGTATGCCGCATGCGTTCTCTCTGTCCTTCACTATGCCTGTGATACTTGGACAACATACAGGAAGCATTTGAGACGTCTCGGGCGGTTTCATCAGATGTGTCTTCCGCGAATCTTAGGTGTGGGCAAGCAAATGTATGTCAGTGATGTTGAGCTTGAACGGACTTAGTGTCTAAGCATTGAAGCTCTCATTATCAAACCTAGACTGAGATGGAGTGGGCATGTGGGGAGGATGTCAGGCAGTCGACTTCCCAAACTATTCATTCATGGCGAGCTCGCCGAGGGAAGACGTCTTGCTCAAAAGCCTAAAATGAGATTCAACGATTGTTTAAGGTCCAGCTAAAATGTGAGATGGATGAGAGAACTTGGGAGAGTCTTGCATTGAATCGTGGAGAGTGTAGAAGGACCTTGCGGGGAGGTGTGGGCAAGTTTGAGGCTGACCAAACCCAGTATGAGCGACTGAAACGTGATATCTGATAAGGGAAGGTGCAAGAAGCAGTGGATGGGCTGGGGCGCCACATTGGTCTTGAGTGTGCGGGAGATTATGTGTGAGCAGTGCTGGGCTGATAAGCCACAATACTACTCATCCGCGCAATGGGCCACAAAACAGTCTTGTGTTGCCAAATCTAATCTGTTTCAACTGTAGGGGGACATGCAAAACAACAGGTGGTTTGAAGCGGCATTTGAATATTCAGTACCCATCAAGAACGTGCTGCTAGTGGCGCTCATTTCTGCACAATGTCTGTAAAAGAATGTCAGAGTTTGGCAGGGCTTAAAAGCACCCTTCGTGTGGTCCATCACTGATTTGTTTTCATGTTTCTGTATATATATATATATATATATATATATATATATATATATATATATATATATACATATATATATTATATTTGCTATATGAATAATGTTCGAAAACGAATTTGTTGCCATCATATATATATATATATATATGTGTGTGTGTGTGTGTGTTGTTTATTTGTAATTATATAAATATATGTATTCTCATCGCGTCTCACTAATATTAATGAGTAATGCTCGCTCTTTTCAGAAACTCACAAACGAAATATTTTAAAGTATTAAGGGCAGTCAGGTAAGCAAGTCGTATATCAGGTGACATATATTCATAAAACCAAATAAAATGAAGTTTGAAGAAAGATTTTCCACTTTATAATGGTACATTATAGTAAAATATAATGAGGTAATAATGTACATATAACTAGCAGAGAGTGCCGCGGTTTCCCAGGATTGAATGCGGATCAAGGAATGTTAAACACTCCCATATTTAATTGTACTGCCAAATCAGTGAATCCGCGCATTTTTCAATCAACTCGATTAACTGCCTGCTCTATTCAGTACCAATGGCGGTAAATCTGTAGGAAACTTCACACGCCTCTTCTCAGTGACTTATTCCAAATTGCATTGTTATCCACAATGTAAAGTACTTACTGCTTATTTACTATTTTTTTTATATAATGCCTGACTTAATATTTGATTATGCAAAAGTCAGATATTATTGTTGAATTATAATTGAAACAGAAACTTTTATTTCGAAAGCGCCTTTGCCATATCATAGATCCTACTAAAGGTTTTAAATGCTGAGCCTTTGTACTTATGTCGTGATAATGGTTGGAATTAGTTTTAAAATGAAAAGTCATGTATCATTGTTGCACTTCGCTCTTTATCGAACCATCACTTTCGAACGCACCCCTGTTATATCAAGTACCGTACTGTTGATTTTATATGCCGGGCCTTTCTGCTTGAGCGGGAATAAAACTTCTCGAATATCATTTTGATCTTAAGGTTCATTATGCGTTAACTTCAATCAAAATCACCTGTTTCTTTTTAATCGAATAGCTCGGTGATCTATTATTTATAATTATCGAATCCATTCCAGTACAAGAACATGCAACTCACATGAATTACATGCATGAAAAATTTATTTAAAAAAAAACAGTCCAGGCGTTTAGGAATCCATAAGTTTATATCTCTCACATAGAAACCCACATACATACAAAATTCTGTTTTTATATAATAGTAGATAGATAAGACCTCATGCTTTACCGACTGAAATATAAACACTAACGATTGAAAGAAGTTCAATATTTTGTTATATTCCGATTCAACCAGACACTTAATATGTGATGTGATATTTGGTGACGTATTTAGTTGTACTTACCATACCACAGCAATTTAACACCATCCTATCTTTGGCTAACCATTGTATTATTTATGCTGCGTTCCGGTAGGATAAAACATTTCTTTCATCATGAAATATATTCTCTCGCAGAATCTTCTAAAACGAGATAAGATTTCCAGATGCTAATCTCAAGAAGATGGATACTTATATGTATATATATATATATATATATATATATATATATATATATATATATATATATATATATATATATATAAATATATATATATATATATATATATATATTTATATATATTTAATGTGCGGCTTTCGGAAGTATTGCTAAAAAGTGTTCGTTCCGTTTTGGCACAGAGGACATCCTTCTAATAGAGTATCTTACCGAATGGTGACATTTATAGTCTTATCAGTCTTATCAACATCTTCCCAGGCGGTACGAAACGGTCTAATACAAATCATGTTTACTCACATTTTTATCTCCCCTGTCAATGACATCGCCATTATTTATCTGCTGATTTGAACACTTTTATGACTCCCAACTATTTCTTTGAGTTTCCCTCTGGTTTCTATCTTTACGCATTTTCTTGCCGTTGTTCGTTTTTTTCTTCTTCCGACTTTCTGCATTCAGTTGAGTTATGGGTCTTTCTTGTGTATAGCTGTAGTTGTCTCCCTTTATTATATTTAAGCCTTGTCGTTATTCAAATATATCTTCGTTTGTTTCTTTATTTGAATTATGATTTTTTTTTTTTCGATATATAGAAGACATTTATATATTGCGACTGTATTTTTAAATCTCAGAATGCTTTTATCTATTGATTATTTCGATTTATATTGTGTAGTAAATTATGTATAAAATAAGATAGATTGTGTTAATTCTGCTATTTTTTAAATACGCACACGCGTTTTTAAATGTCTAATAATACTTGGTTTATGTAAAGTTCTGTATAGTAAAAACTGACATCTACTTATAAAGTTTCTAAAATCGGTACAGCACACAAATACTATGATTGTAGTGCGCTATCTATTCTATTGTGTGTCTGCTTCCAGATCATAGTGTCTCGCAATACTATTTTCGCTAGCAAAATAGCCACGAAATTGATGTTGCTATTTTTATATTTTCCCTCATCAAAACTACATCATGTTATGTAAATAAACAATTTTCAATATATCTCTCTAAGAAAAAAAACCACATCAAACACTCTGTGTAATGTTGTGACCTGATCACAGCCCAAACGGCCACGACATTACAGCTGAGTTATACTTATAGATATAAATAATTTCACGCATTAAAAAAACTTCTTCAAAAATCACGGGATCTGGCATTAAATAAACTCAAACATGCTCATATGTTTTAAAATAAACGGCAAAATAAGCGACCAAAATCTATCACAGTCCACGGGTTCTTATTTATTCAAAGAGGAAATTAAAATAAACACTTACACCAAAACCAAAGACATTTTTGTAGTAACTTACATGTTTTCAATAGTGGTATAATGTATTCGTGGATGATTTTTACAATAATATTTTAGAGTCTATTTTCGCGCCCGATATCATTTTCATTATAAATTCAAAAAAATTTAATTATCGAAATAAAAAAAATTCTTATACTAATATGATGTTGACGGCTAAGCTGGTATAAGATGGCATTTATGTAAAAATAATGCTAGTAACAGACAAGTACAGTATATCGTTCGAGAGAAAAAACATATATTTAACATGTATAATCTAATTTTGATATGTATATGGATATCATTTTAAGGTTGTATTGTATATTAAAACTAAATGACTATTTGGGAAGTTCAAGCTAATTATTAACTAACAGAAAGCTCTAAGCTAGAATAACCAAATAATGTTAAAGTAAAGGACACATTATAAACTAGTAAATAGTCTTTCAATTCAAACTATGTAGAGAAAGGTGTGTTTTAGAGCAAGCAGCGAATTTGTTCTAGTTGTTTAAGGAATAGACACAATATTCCAATGAGAAAATATTTTTTTTAACTCCCAGACAAAACTTAGATATAAGGATTACATATTTGGATGAGAATTATTAAAACATATAAATTAAATGCTGAATAATAAATTAAAAACTGAATAATATATACCGGTTTTCGTAAAAGAAAAAAAAAACTCACTTCCCACCGCAAATCTCAATCCGGTCGAGAAATCAGTCGTTGTCGCGTGAACTAAGGGAAAATAACAGTTCACAACAGCGTTTCTGTGGGTTGATGTTCAATGAGTTAGTTACCTATTTACCAAGTTTTTTTTTTATCTTTCCAACCACATGAAAATGGTTGGAAATTATCGTATACGTTACATTACAAACGTTCTATGAGTTGGCGAACAATTATGAATAGATTGGCTTTGACTAATTCTCTTAATTTATCATTGGCAACATCCGATGGCAGACCACTAAGCCCATGATCTTAAAGACTTTCTTAAACCACTGTTGTACTGTACGGTAAGTAGTGGTCCGTGACCAAGCGCTTTGTTAGTATCTCAATCTCTTTCATCAGTTTTTCAGGCTAGCTTGAATAAAAAGAAAAAATGTGTACGAATTTATATTTTTTCCATCTTATATTCAGCTTTTTATTAAAGAAAACACATTGTATTTAAACGATGATAATTAAAGCAATTAGATGGAAAAACGTCCTTTAAAATGATATATATATATATATATATATATATATATATATATATATATATATATAAAGTAAAAGTATTATAACGAAAACTTACTTAAAAATATATTATTTGAAACCAAAATTTAAAATTTCGTAATAATTTTCTTCTCGACCTAATAAAAGTTATAATAAAAAATAACGTACACGAAAGGTTTTACTTATAATTGATAATGACAGAAAAAATAAGAACAGTATACGCTCGTTTGTTGAGTTAAAAGATAAAGTGTTTCGTTTGAAATTCTTTACCTCATCCGAAGTCGGTCGAAAAGCCGTGGAATATTTCCAATAATCTGATGATAATAATTGGAATAATTCAACTAATTTATAGCTGTTGTATGATATAGTGAGGCTTACTTAATATTTTTTCAAATTTCTCTATCTGAAGATAGACATATTAATATATGTTTATGCATTACTTTTTCTCAAGGTACTATAAGAGCAACGGTTAATTTACTTACTTATGTATATATATATATATATATTCATATCTGATATATATATATATATATATATATATATATATATATATATATATATATATATATATATATATATATATATATATATATATATGCATATCTGATTTACATCTGCACTCCATGTTTAAAAAGGAAGTGCCCTCTATAGTATCAGATCTGACTGAATGGTTAATTGTAGGCAGAGACCAATTCATACCATCTAAAAAATTCCCACAAAAACCTAACAGCCAGCCATGGTTCTCCCCAGAATTTGCTGCTGCTATCGCGCATAGAAATCACTTTTTCCATAGCTACCAACGTAATAGATGCACTGAGACTAAAGCTGCTTTCATGACTGCCAGCAACCACTGTAAAAGAGTAATAAAAATGCAAGAGAGCTATATGCCCAGTCTGTTAAATCAGCGGCTTGGTTCCCACCAGTTTTGGCAAATGACAAATACGATCCTGAACAGAAGTGTGCGTTCTATCCCAACCATTATCAATGGACCAGAGGTCATCTCGTCAGCGTCAGACAAGGCCAAACTATTTGCAAATAACTTAGCAGCTAATTCTACCCTATGCGACGAAGGCCATCAACTACCCATATTTCCTCCTATAACACAGAACAAGCTAGGTAACATACAAATATCCGTGCATGAGGTCACCAAGCTAATCAAGAACCTTGATTCCAGTAAAGCAACTGGCCTTGACGGCATCCCAATTATAGTGTTAAAAAAGCTTCGACCAGAACTTGCTCCCATACTTACGAACTGTTTAAGCACTGCCTTAAGGAGAAGTGCTTTCCTACTCTATGGAAGACCTCATCAGTATGCCCTGTATTTAAGAATTCAGGTGATAAGTCATCTCCCTCTCAGTACAGACCAATAAGTCTCCTGTGTGTTATGAGTAAGTTGCTGGAATCCATATTAAATAGAGAAATAGTCAACCACCTCAGCAGAAAGAACCTTCTTAGTGACACACAATATGGTTTCCGCTCTGCAAGATCTACCGCAGATGTGCTGACGGTTATATCTCACAGGGTTAATGAATCTCTTGACAAAGGCTTCCTTTCTAGGGCAATTGTTCTTGACATATCAGAAGCCTTTGACAAGGTATAGCATAAGTGTCTACTTCACAAGATTTCAAGCTACGGTATAACTGGAAATGTTTTCTCAATCATTAAATCATTTTTCTCCGATAGGCTCATAAGAGTAGTGGTCGATGGACAAAAATCAGAGGCCTGCAGTATTAATGCTGGAGTCCCTCAGGGGTCAATCCTGGGCCCAACTCTCTTCCTGGTATACATCAATGACCTCCCTAAACACATACTTAAATCATTCGTTAACATCTATGCTAATGACACGACCATCTACGGCAACACATCAAAGGCTGTAAATGACAAAGTTATCTTTGATTCTCTCTCCTCTGATCTCGAGCGCGTGGTTCAGTGGGGGAAGACGTGGCTGGTTACCTTTAATGCATCTAAAACCAAACTCCTATCTTTACATCATCAACGCTCTGAGCCCCATCTTTACTCAATTGGGATGGATGGCTCTCGTCTGAGAGAGGCCCCGTGTTTTGACAAGCTTCTGGGTTTGACCTTTACTCCTGATCTGAAATGGAACACGTACATCAAGTCTGTTGCCAAGGTCGCTGGAAAGATGGTGGGATCCTTCTACCGCTCCAGAAGATATCTCACTACTGATGCAATTCTCTATCTACATAAAAGCCAGGTACGTCCAAGGATGGAATACTGTTGCAATATCTGGGCAGGAGCTGCTAAAAACAGCCTATCCTGCCTTGACAGAGTATAAAAATATACTTCGTGGCTTAGTGGGGGATGCCATTTTCTCTACCCTGCAACCTCTCTCCCACAGAAGAGACGTTCCGAGCCTATCCCTTTTTTATCGTTATTTTCGAGTGCAGGTGCTCGTCTGAACTCCAATCTCTGGTCCCCCCCTCGCCAATCTTTCACGAAAAACACCCGTCTAGCCGAATCCACTGTGAAAAATATCCCCCACTCTATATCTGTGCCTAAATCAAAACGTAGATTCCATGAACAAAGCTTCTTTCTTAGAAATGCACGCCTGTGGAACTCTGTTCCGTCTGCCTGCTTCCCACCTTACTACAACTTGGATGTATTCAAGTCCCACGTTAACAAATTCTTAATGAACCGCCGCCTTAAGTAAACATTTCATCAAATCCCCACACTAACGTAATGTACGTACTTGCAATAACCCTTATCCCTGAATGGCTTCCGGGCCTTGATTATTTTCGATGGCAGGTGCTCGTCTGAACTCCAATCTCTGGTCCCCCCCTCGCCAATCTTTCACGAAAAACACCCGTCTAGCCGAATCCACTGTGAAAAATTTCCCCCACTCTATATCTGTGCCTAAATCAAAACGTAGATTCCATGAACAAAGCTTCTTTCTTAGAACTGCACGCCTGTGGAACTCTGTTCCGTCTGCTTGCTTCCCACCGGACTACAACTTGGATGTATTCAAGTCCAACGTTAACAAATTCTTAATGAACCGCCGCCTTAAGTAAACATTTCATCAAATCCCCACACTAACGTAATGTACGTACTTGCAATAACCCTTATCCCTGAATGGCTTCCGGGCCTTGATAAGTGGTGACCACTGTGTAATATATATATGTATATATATAGTTATGTGTGTGTGTGTATGTTTGTGTGTAGTTATCGAAGATACACTAAATCTTGTCATTAGTGCGATGATCTAAAAGATGTATGTAGATTTCTTTACACTTACTGGACAATGTCATTCAATAAACTAACAAAGTAATATAAGAATATTCTTTTTACAACGTGAAAGATCATATATTGTTTTCATGGTCAAACAACATCGCAACTGACACGAATCATGATATATAAAAATTAAGAAAATGATACTAAGGCGAGATGAAGAGATGAAAAAAGGAAAAAAAGTTATGTATTCATTAACGTTTCGTCTTTATTTCCTGATTTCTTCGGAGTGAAAAAATTGAACAAAATCAAACACTTGATTGTCTTTGTTCACTTTTAAAACAAAAAAATCGTTGGCTTTTCAAAAAGTGTATAGCGTTGTGAAGTAAGTGAGCTTTTTTATGTTAACGACATATAGCTGTTTAGATATGTAGCTTGTGTTTCCTTTGGAATACATATAGTTGTAATTAAAATGCGTATGTGTAAATAAAATTCAGTGCATGTATCGTTGTTTTGTGATTTATTGACCGATTATATATATATATATATATATATATATATATATATATATATAATTATAAGTAAATATTTACATGGCGTTATTCGATTAAGCTGTGTCTGAATTTAAATGTTATTCTTCTTATGCGAGTTTATTTGATAAAGCCAATAAATTATAGCAACGCCTGCGCTATTTAATTATGTTTGGGTTTTCTATAAATGCTAATTCAGACATCTTCGTCGAGATTTATTTGAGATGTTACATACTCTCATAGCTATGTTCGGGTATGCACAGAATTCACGTGTGAACGTGAAATTAACGTCAAGTAAACTCTATTTGATTGGAAATTATACCTGATGGACTATTATTAAATCGACGGAGTTTATACTTCGAATGCCAGTTTTATTTATTTTTTCTTATACATTGCTTGTAGGCTGAAATTCTCCCGAAATATTGATGAGAAAATACAATTGTTTTCGCCAAAAGCCTAGCCCTGTGCATTGGATTGGCCATGAGTTAAAGTAGTTGCAATGATAAATTGATATCATGTTAATGAAAAAAAATGCCTTAAGATGATTCCTATGTCCCTTTTGTAGTGGAAATCGAAGAATCACATCGCGCGAGTGAACGCACCTGTTAGATTGAGATAAACCAATGTCTGAGGGTCCAAAGATTAAGTGGAATTCACTGATTGGTCTTTGTGATGGGAGAAATCGCCCAAACAACTCCATTTAAAACTAGAGAGATAGATAGAGAGAAAGAGAGAAGGAGGGAGGGGATAAAGAGAGAGAGGATGTAGTAAAGAGAGGGAGAGTGATAGAGTCTTGGAGCGTCTATTTGGGATCCCTCCTTGAGAGCAACACAAAACGCCAGAAATTAATCTCCGTTGAAATCAAATCGTGATTTGCAAACCAGAGAAAATGTTTATTTCCTTTACGAATGCATTTAAAATAGAGAATTTTAGAAGTAGTGCCGACAGCCATAACACAGAATGAGATTGCAAAGGCGCGATTCCTTCTGCCTTACTTTTCCTTCTCATCCTTTTTGTGAGCGGCTAAAACGAATACTAAAAATACTCTAGCTCGCTAACTACAACGAATAAGGGAGGAAGAAAGTGTATCGGTTTATGCACGACCATATACAAGCGAATTCAAATATGATAGACAATATTCAACAACTTGTATTTACCTCTGGAATATATATTTATTTATTATGAATTAACCTATTGTCGAGTTCATTATATTTTATTCGTGATGGAATTTATATTTTACAGTGACGGCCTTCGAATTGACTAAGAATTCATACACTCTTTACACAGCAGGAGCGCACCGCGGAACAAGATGGATCCATTTTTTACAGTAGAGACGCGCCGCCAAACGAAAGACACTGTCAATGTATCACTTTGGATTAACCGACTGTGAACTTATAGTCTTCTTAGACTCCGCGGCTCGTGGGGTTTCTAAGAACATTATCACTATCTGAGTTGGACCCCTGACCCAGCCTAAGGAGAGGGTACGCGAATTGAATATGATTATAGAAATTGCTTTAAGGATTTTTGCTTGTTTAAAGTTTTAAAAAAAATGATACTGTGTCAATGAACCAGGTAATTGCCATTTTTGTATCTCTTTTGTGTTAATTTTTCACTAATCTATATTGAGGTTCACCGACGATGAAAATAATGGCATGAAACAGTGTATATTAGGTACGGGCAAAAATGGGCGGACCTGGTTTTGAAAGCAGATCATATTATTTTTTAGGATTCCGATTAGTTTTTTATTGTATTTGAAAGATTAAGGACTAAACTTAATTTCCAAAGGGGGAAAAATATTTGTACACGTGAAAAAAAAGTTATGAAAATGTGTTCACGGCGAGCTACCCAATTCAGCTAAATTTTGAAGTTTAATAAATTCATTGTAAAAATCCTTTTAGAGATAAATATTAGTTTTCTGGGTCTATTTCCAAGATTATTAGTAAAGTAACTCCTAAGATATTGAAGTAAATAAAAAGAAACACATTGTTTGTACAAAACATGAATTAATTAAGGCAAAACGCAACAAACTAAAATTTTGTATGCACGAAAATTACGAAGGCTCAACATTTCAGGCAGACTGTGAAAATGACGTCATGTAATTAAAAGGGAGAAAGTTCTTTCTTTTTTCAGTCGCGCATCCGTACTTTTCTTTTCTGAACATTTATATTAATTTTTGCGTTTTTTAATTTAATTATTTTTCTGTATTCCTGTTTTAATTTTTTTTTAATAATTGTTCAATATTATATAAAAGATATGTTACGCTGAAAGTTACACATTATTGTAAGCAAGGAAATTATTATAAACTTGCTTATAAAAATTATGCGAACCCCGTGATTTAAAAAAAAAAGTAGAAATATTTTGTGCAATTTAATTTATTTATGTGAAAATCTTAAATAAGCAATGCTTAATTCAATAGTAATGTCAGTAGTTCGCGAAATTAATTTTCTTCGGGTTATATAGAATTCATTAATACGTATTTAATGGCTTTTCGTAATGTTCCTCTAAAAATTATTTTATTTTTATTGTTACAAATTACGATGCTTTATATATATAAACAAAATAAATAAATTCTGGCGTTTTTTATTTACTACTCAAAATCATAACTTTAGTAAAGGTATTTTTGTTTAAACAAAATAATACATTTCCACTCAGATTTGAATTAAAATAATTAGTTCATTATATTTCGCGATCATTATTCGATAAAACCTGAGAATTCCATTAAAATTGATTTATTTCCTGATTTTTCGTGATTTTTTAATAAAGGAAGGAGTAAAAATGTTTATACATTTTGAGCATTGGTATTCATTTTGCCCCTAGCTTGTATATATGTTTTAATTGCATCCGAGTAAGTTTTGGAAATACTTCCTTTTTTTTTGATAGTTGTTATATATTTTCTAAAATGGTTTGTGTTATTAGAATTCTTATTTTGTTTAGATGTTGCGAAATATTGTACTAATGGCTCGAGTGTGCATGTATACATATTTAATTTAATTTTAGGAAAACAAAATTACATGAGTAAACACACTAAAACCACTGTTCCTATGAAAGTAATTATATCATCAAGTACGTCATACCCCTGTTTAAACCTCAGCAAAAACTGATAGACCCTTATTTTTTACGTAAATTTTAAAATTACAATTTAGTGCAACAAAATACATTTCGGAGTCATTATAACAGAAAGGAAATCATTTATCTATATTCCTATATATATATATATATATATATATATATATATATATATATATATATATATGCTTATATATGCGCACGAACACCCCCACACACACACACACATATATATATATATATATATATATATATACACACGTACACATATAAACGCACGTATATATATACATATATATACATATATATAAATATACACATATATACATATATATATATATAAATATGTATATAAATATATATATATATATATATATATATATATATATATATATATATATATATATTTCCAATCGTAAAACTCCATATGTTGGGATTAAATCGTAGAAAACATGAAGTAAATCGGAAAAATGTATAAAGAAGAATTTCTTGGAGACATTTATATTTTATTCTATACTTTATAAAATAGGAATGATTATTTCCGTCCAAATAAAAACAAAACAAACCATTATAGCTTAACTTACGCAGACGTGATATATAAATTCAATATGGTAAGAATAATTATAATTATCTGATGTCAGTTTTGCACATATTATCATTCTCTTTCCTCCGTTAAAATAAAATCTTATATATTTTTTTTATTACATTTTCACCCTAAAGAAGACACATTACCACTTTCATGTAGCGGGCCACTATAAGAAAGATAAGCTAGAGGGGTACTATGTAGGGAGTTGGACAGCAAGATTTCGGTTCACGTCACACTCGAACTTCTGCATGTCAATACAGTTGGGGAAGCAGGGACCCGGAAGGGAATTCCAGAGTCTGGCGATTCTGGGGGAAGAAACTACTGGAGTAGAAGTCTCTCTTACATCCAAGGATCTCTACGGTAAAGGGGTGAAATTTAACTACTTGTCGGGTTCGTCGGGGGTATTTACGTCGAGGTGGTACAAGTCCTTGCAGTTCGTCCGAGCATTGACCATTAAAATACTTGTAGAACAGGCAGAGGGATACAACATTTTATCGATAGGAGAGAGGCTGAAGCTTAGATGACAATTCAGGACCTATCAGGTTCGCGACTCTCTTTTGAACCTTGTATAGGAGCGAGAGACTAGTACAGATGCACGAGCCCAAATATGACAACAATACTCAATACCTGGACAAATGCTGGCCTTATAGAGGTACAGGATACATTCGAGCGTGAGTAGCTTTATAGCACGGTAGAGAGAACCTACCTTTTTCGCAGTGGTCCTGGCAATGCTCTCAATGTACTTGTTCCAACTCATGTTTACTGTGAATGTTAGAGCGAGGAGTTTAAAGGATGTACTTTCAGATAAAGTGCCGTTGGCCATTGTTGTTGGTCGTAGAGAAGTTTTTTTTTCTAATTATTGAGGGAAACAATTTAGTCTTGGCAGCATTGAACGTGGTCATCTATTTTTGTCCCCATTCCACTACAGATAAGAGGTCATACTCTGGTGTTTCTGACATTTCTTTAGATATGTGTTCATGAGTTTTCCTATCGTGTTTGTTATAGTCATCAGCAGATATACCTATCTCATAGACAATTTTGTCAGGAAGGTCATTCATGAATATTAGAAATAATAGGTGCAAGGATTAACCTTTGAGGCAGTCCCGCATTTATATCATATTGTTTAGATATACAACCGTCGAGGACAACCTGTTTTTTTTCTCTTATATAAGACGGATATAATTATGTTAAGTATTCTTCCAGTGATACCGTATGATATGATTTTCCTGAGAAGACCTTCATGCCATATCCTGGCAAAAGCCTAAAATACATCTAGAGCTACCGCTCTACCCTCCCCTGCTTTGTCCAGTGAATGGCATATACGCTCAGAGATTACAGTTAGGATTTCTGATGTGGAACGGGCTTGTCTAAATCCATATTATTGGTCGGTAAGAATTTAGCATCTGTAAGGTGATGGAATAGAGCTTGGTTAATTATGGACTCAAATATTTTGGCGAAAAGTGGGAGGAGGTTAATGTGGCAGTAATTTACTGGGTCAGTTCTTTCACCAAAATTCTTTAAGATAGGTACCACAGAAGCAGTTTAAAGCAGTCAGGAAAGCAAGATTCATTAAGGCATTTGTTGTAATGTTTGGAGAGAACTTGAGCTCCATCGGCGATTCACGTGTTTAATAGCACAGCCGAGATGAGATCAGTCCACATGCTTTTGAAGTGTCAGGATTTTTTATGATAGCATGCATCTAAGAAGGGGGGCTTTTCAGATCGTCGAGTGTGGCGTCTATCTGCAAATGAAAGTCAGAGAGGGGGCGGTTAGCAGAGTCCAGTGGAGTTGGAGGAATACTGACTGGCAAGCATGTAAGCCTCTCGTTTGCTGATCAAACAACCTCATGATTGATAGTGGGGGAATTGCTGATTGCCCATTATTGACTACACTTTTTTAGATTTTCCAGGAGTCACGGGTCCCTAATTTCTATGCTTCGATGCGTTTTTTTTTTGTGGTTTCAGTAAATTCTCACTTAGCTGTCGCTATTTCTTTCTTACAGTTACTTCTGGCTTTCATATACTTCTGTCTATTTGAACTGGGCTTATGTCGGTTAAATCTGTTGTACGCATGCTGCCTTTGCGCAATGCCAGCTGCACAAGTAGAAGTAAACCATTGAGGAAGGGGGCTTGCTATAAAATTTCCACGTGAAAACATGTGCTTCAATTGCCGTTTTGAACCATTCGGTGGTCTCATTTGCGCACTATTCAACAGGAAGTGAAAAGATATTTCGCCATGGGCGTCTCTGTGATGGCTTCCCAGTCAGCCTTTTTTATAATATCTCGTTGTTTTGAGCAATGGCTTTATCAGTTTTGTCTCTAGAGTTCAGGGCGAGTTCAACTATTATCAGTGCATGATCAGCGTGGGCTTTCGTCACAAAAACCTCGGGAACTTTTGACAGAAACAGATCTAGAAGTGATGCGTGTTATTCTTGCTTGTCTGGGAAATAGGTAGGGAATGAGATAAAGAGAAGCTATGTGTTGTGCTACCAGTTGCGTTTGTGTAAGTACAAAATCCAAGCCAGTTACTGTGATGGATATTGAAGTCACCAAATACATGCACTTGTGTACTGGTGTCAAGGGAAAGTACTGTATCTATGTTGTCAGATACTTTATTTATTAGGGTACAGTCTTAGATCGAGGGAGAGCGGTAGAGAAAATAAAAGTAACTAATGTTATGTTGCATGTTTGTCTAACGTATAAAAAGGCTTGCCCATCCGATTCTAGTTTTTTTCCCCAGTTAAGGGGGGTGTTTGCGAATATAGGCTCCAAGCTAATGCATATTTCTGTCAGCCTCCTTATAGCAGAGTGGGAGATATCCGGACATGTTAAAGTAGTTAGAAGGGATGGAGGAGTGTATGTTAGTCTCGCTTAGTGCTAACATATCCAGGGTATTTGTTAGGAGAAATGCTTCAACATCATTTGAATTATATCTAAGCTCACGGGTGTTCGTAAATGTCAGCCTCAAAGGAGGAGGCAATTTGGTTTTGTTTGAGCTTTCTCCTGGTTTAAGAGTAATTTTTTAACTGTACTGTCATTTTTTAAGAGTTTCATTTTAGGTAAGAGGGCTGAACAAGTGGTTATGCAGAATAAAAGCCATGCAGCAGAAATATACCATCTACTAGGATTGTGGCCTCAGGAAAGACCACCGGGGAATGAGTGCAAGGTCCCTTTCCATGCGCGACGTGTCACTATAAACATCCCAATATTATATAACTATTGATGGAGCAGCCACTCTAAGCGCTACCAAATCGTTAGGGTCACTGTACTATCAGTCAGAAACAGCAGTCAGGAACTGTCAATCCGGTACCCTCAACCCATCAAACAATGGTCAACCCAATCTATTTGAATTGCATTATGCCATTCAAGCACATTCAAGTGTGCAGTTTGAAGGGAGGGGATGTGTTGGGAGTGGAGAAAACGGCGTTCATTGCCCTAGTCAGGAAACAAGATCAACCACTGAGTGTTTCTGTGGAATCCCTATGATTCGACCTCTACGCCTGGCTAATAGGCAAAGAAGTAGTATGGAAGCTGGGCGATAGATATTGCCTATCTACTACTTAAGCAGTTTATGTTTGCAGACCGGTAATTTGTTTGAGTCACCAGCTCTAGGGAGGTCGTCATCCAAGACTGGAGAGGCCTCCTTTCCCTTAGGTTTAACTTCAGAGTTTTCCTTCTCCTAGACAGACGACCTGGGAAGATCTACAGGTCCATCAGCGCCGAGAGGGTTTTCCCCGCGCATGTGTCCTAATCCAGGTATTTCTGCGACTCAGCGTGGGCAGTTAATGTTACTGGATGAGTTTTTAAATGTTATATATCTACTGAAAAATGGCATTTCTCAAAGTGATTAAGGGACATTATCATATACTAAAACAAGTTATATTTCAATTATTTTCTTCTATTCTATTTAACAGCGTAACCGGGATCTTTTCCATACGCAATAGAATTAAAGTTGTATATAACTGTTAGGGAATTAATTCGTATTTACGTCCCGTAAATGCTTTTAAGTTGAGAACAAAAACGCCCATTTGAGTCGGATATTTTTTATTCTTTCTTCCTCTTGCGACGAAACGCTCGTTTTTTTCACATCTAAATTACAATAACCTCATAAGCCACGAGCCAACATTCCAATATACATCATATAAAAATAGTGACGACATTTTTTAAAAAGATTTGGTACAAAACCAGAATAGTTATGGAAAAAGAGGGTCGAAGATAATAGATTTGCTCTATTCCCTTTACTATCTGGGACATTATAATCGCACCTTCACTCTCTCAAATAAACTCCTTAAAATGTTGTCTGATATTTTGATGTATACGTATTTGCGATGTGTATTTTTTTAAATAATTATGTATACAACAAATAAATATTTTAAAGAGACTTCATTGTAATTGATAGATAGTTTGTGGTATATATCATATTAAAATTGTTGAAGTACATGGATGGGGCATCACTTAACCTTAATCTGAGAAAAAATATAATAATAATAAAAATAATGAACACTATAAAATGATAAATACGTGTGTGTTAGTAAGATTCCCATGGTCCTATCTAATGTTTAAATGTATACTAACACCTAATACAAATAGTGTTGAAAGCACACACTCTTACTAGTAAGTAAAGGGCTGATATTCATGATATGGTAATACAATTTTGTCAAGTCCTAAAGTTGGCTGTGTCATGTCTTAGCTGAAAACACACACTCGGACCTATTTTCCGTAAATGCACATAAACAAGCGGTACGTATCTCGATTCTTTTTCATAGTGGAAGGAACAATCTTCGTTCTATCACATTATTTTGATTTTAAGCTGATGCTTAAAATTTGAAATCAGATCTTACTGAAATAAAAGAACCACTTCACATCTTATAACTATGTATGAAACCCACACCAATAAAGCCACGGTTAAAATCTCTAAGAACACAATCCCTTCATCCCTAGGCCACAAGGAATCACGTTGTAGACGATAGATGCTAAATCTAAGCACGTTATCTGATCTGGGACGCATGGCATCCATTACTCCACTGACATTCGTCCAGAAATTTAAAAAAAATCGTGATGACCTCTTACTATGACACAATTATTGCAACGTGGACAGAAAGGGTTTTTCTCAAGTCCAGTACTGCAGCGTACGCCACTGAGGCATATCTAACTACGAATCTATCGCAAGGTCAGAGAAGACTCAGAATTGTTGCGATAGCCGCAATCTAGTGCTCAATTCCGGTCAGAGCGGGTTAACTCCTGCCAATCCCAACCACTTCCACGGTTGATCAAAGGAAAAAATGTTCCTAATCAAATATGTGTTTACAAAGCAGCTCTGGAATAAGTCTAGATTTTATTTACTATAAAAAACACTTTTACAATCGCTACAAAATGTTCTTTTCTTCTTGTGGTACAATGGAGACCGCCATTGAGGGGGAGGGGGAGGGGGAGGGACTTCTACATTAATGAATATTGGGCCTAAATTATCTGAACCTGTGGGGTGCAGATGTGTTAAGCTAGTGCTATATGGGTTTGGGAAGGTTAGAGCATGTCGGCTTGGTTGGAATGACAGTCGTTTATTAATATTCAACTAAGTCAACACTATTTAAGATCATAGAATTTGAAAGGTCTTACCCGAAAGAAGTCATGATCGTAGACGACAACCAAACAATATTTAAACGTTATGTATGAATATATCTCTTTCTCTCTTTCTTCCCCTCTCTCTATCTCTATCTTTCTCTATTTCTCTCTTTTATTTTCTATTTCTCTCTTTAAATGACGAAAAAGAGAATTAAATCTAATTTTATGGTTTTCACAGTTTAAACTTGCACCCCGTACACGCGGCATATAGTAGTTTGGTGCGCACGCAGTGGGTCGACTGAATATGTTTCCTCATTGTAAAATGTTAAATAGATTATACATTTTCTTAATAAAAATTCATTTGTTCGCTGTTTCTATACAAGCGTTACATTTCAGTGTGCGGTCCCTGTTGACGATGGAAATGTTGCCTGTAACGACGCAATGAAGACACAAGAAGCGACCCATGCCAGCAGATTATAGTCGACGAAATATCGACCCGTTGTGTTGCTGTTTTTATGTGCTTATCCGTTGCTATCATGTCGTTACATCCGGGGAGCTGGTTGCTTTCCCACGACGTTCCCCAACCAAGTTACTCTCCCGGGAAATGATAGTGTCATATTCTAGATCATATAGATCTCTGACTAGAAAGCGTTTGCAAGCAGTTCAGAAAGTGAGGGCATGCGTTGGAACACAAAACCCACCCGGTTTAACGATTTGTCTATAAGAAGTTTGTATTACCATAGACCTTTGGAAGTAATGCAGGCTTGGATTGCTCTGTAAAGCTGATTGAAATCCACTTTAAATATAAGTAGACTCTCTCCAGTTTATTAAATAAATCCACGGAGCATTTTCCTTCAGTTATACATACTTTGTACTTCGATAAATCATTAATGATATTTTTATTTTTTTCTACCTTCTTTTGCAAAACTTAATTATACTCTGCAAAACCAAAAACAAAAACAATAAGCCAGCTCCCCCTTTTTATTCTTACCATTTCTCCTTTCTATTTGTATCTCCCACATTCCCTGACTGATTTCCTAAATAAAAATGTACCAAAGATTAGTACTATCACCGTTTTCCCTCTCCCATTGAAAAACCCATTTATGTTATGCAGGACAAGGAACAAATACGATAAAATCTACTATAAAATAACCAAACTATACACTACAAACCAGCGATTGAAGATACAAAGAGCTTAAAGAATAAAAACCTACTAAAAATAACTCGATGCAACATGAGCAGTATTTCCAAAATAACTGGATTCAGAATAAATAACCCGAAAAAGGGTTGATATGCCGTGAACAACCAAACCAAACCAAACAAAACCATGTTGATATTCTTTTATGTAGACGTGCGTGTTTGTATTTATAGATATAACTTCATTATTTATTCATACTTTATATGTAAATCGACCACACAAAGGCCTAAAGAACTTCATATAAGGAGCTAGCAATAGGAAAAAATGATACCTGAAAAGACCAACGTCTTTTAGGAATGAAGACAGTTTAACATTTCAGACTTATTGCGCTGGCTAGAATGAATTTCTTCAGAAACAGATCCCTTTATATTAAAAATCAGAAGGCATATATTTTATACATGATAAGAGATTATAATTATTATTGATGTCCAACAATGATGGTGACGTACTTATATAATTTTGTTTGCATATCTTATTATATAAAGTTTTATATAAAATGCGAACACAAGCCAAGATATCGTGTTTCCTTAATTCTCGTACATTTAAGTATTATGCATCATAATGTGTTGTGTTGTCCATGCTAAACCAAAAATATGTATATTCATATCTTTGCCGTTTACTGAATGGTGCACTTCAATATCTTTCGGATATAATTTCACGGGGAAAAAACAAAGAATGGCGTAGCAGAAACACAAGTGATATACGCATAACTTTTGAGTCGATAATGTAAGTTTTCATCGGGACATTTACAGGGAAATTTCTTTTTATAGCACCTTTTTGCAGATGTTGAATAAGAAAGATTCGCATAAATTTCGGCACTTAAGTGACGGTTTTATTGTGGTACTAAAAGCGAAACACGGTAAATCTATATAATATCCAGGCTTGAAAATATGTTTCTCACGTTTCTACTTTTCTTTGTTTTTTGAAAACTTTAAACCTTTTGCTTGTTTGCTGAGATTCTCATAATCTTACATTTCCCGAATTCTTCTATATAACTTATTCATGTTTAATGCGTTTTGGAAAATTTCATTACGTGTTTGAAAGGGAAAAAATCGAAACCAAAATCGTAAAATTTTCATATCACGCACGCGCTCGCACATGTACGCACGCGCGTGCATACACATGTATATGTGTGTATGCATATACATATATATGTGTGTGTGAGTGTGTGTGCGTGTATGAATGCATATGGAATCTAGATTGGTAAATTCTGAACAGAATTTGGTTAAAATGTATTAATAATTTTCTAGGTGCATATTTTGTTTTTTAATCGAGAAATGTAAACATTACCGCGAATGTTCACCACACACACACACACACACACACACACACACACACACACACACACACACATACACACACATGTATATATATATAAATATATATGTATATATTATAACTCAGTAGAATAAGAAATGTGGCACAATTATCATATTGTAATTATACTAAAAGTTCGATTTAAAATATTAGTGAGTACACTTATATCATATATACATATATATCTTCGATAGTGTTATCTTCTTATAACACAAGTATTATATATATATATATATATATATATATATATATATATATATATATATAAACCAAACCAATGCAGTGTATGAATTTATTTGCTCCTTTGAAGAATGTCTCCGAACCCACTCTAAAAACTCATGCAACGCATATATTGGCTAAAATACAACAACACTCTCCTGACGATTAATCCATCACGTAGCTGACAATAGTGCCATAAACAACACGAAACATCCCACGAAAAGCCTACAGTCGTCCGCCATTAGAAATATTTTAACTTACAATACTAAAATTCGATACCTTAACAATTGCATACGACGACTGAAATTACTAGAAGCCATACTTATCATTATTATACACCCTTTTTGACCGAATTTCAGTTTACACCGGGACGAATATACTCACCCTATTTAATAACCAAGAAGAAACTAAAAAAAACTAATAAAATAAGAAAATCGAAGTTCAAAATAAAAATAGCTCACCCCTCACCCACCCTTATAACCAATAAAAGAAAACTATAAATACAGCAAACCTCAAGGAAAAAAAAAGAAAACAAAAATAACAACAGCCGCTGGAAAGCGTTTGAGAAGAACATGACAGAACAACGACTGTGGGCGCCATTTTATATAATATGCCAGCTGATACAAAAAACCGCTAGGCGAATTGTAAAGATATCCAGAAAATCGGAAAAAAAGAACAACGCTGTCGTGTTCAATCAGGCGTATTTGAATAATGAATTGCTGTCATTTATATATATATATATATATATATATATATATATATATATATATATATATATATATTATATGTATATTATATTATAATATATTATGGAAATTTTTATTTATATAACAATATCACTGATAAGTGGATATTTGTTTTGACTGAA
This sequence comes from Euprymna scolopes, assembly GCF_053919585.1. Taxonomy (NCBI): domain Eukaryota; kingdom Metazoa; phylum Mollusca; class Cephalopoda; order Sepiida; family Sepiolidae; genus Euprymna; species Euprymna scolopes. Next base: position 40,887,089 of record NC_136501.1, read on the forward strand.
CAGTTGTACGCTGTATCATATGATTTGATTCAAATTTTCGATCATTTCAAAATAAACTATTCATAATATCGGCCAATTAGTCCCTGATTATATGAAAATAAAAAGCGTCTCTAGTCATAATGAAACAAAAAATTTTCCCATTATTTAATCTATTTTATTATCGCATCTTTATACATAATCAATTAATCAATTTTATTTTTAATAATAATTTGAGTTTTGGGTATGCAACCATGACAGCAAACAATGGCGCCATCAGCATTTAATCAATTTAATCTTCCATTTTAACATAAAACCTGTTTAGTGATATGAGGTGCCTTATTACGTTTCCAGACATTTTAGTAAAGGCATTTAAATTTGTGTTAGACTACTTATAATTCAGTATATTATTGCTATACATCAGAGATGATGACGCATTTTTATGATTACATGTTCAAATGAACAACTAAAGCAGGAATTGGAATACACCATGCTAAAGCATTGTTTCTGCAGCTGGCGAATTACAAAAATGCAGTCTATACGTGAGGGCACATTAGAAGAACAATAAGAGGTCCAAGGAAAGCAAGGAGCCTGTGAGAGATAATGAAAGGTGTGGATTGAGTAAGGAAAACAGAACATCAGATTTGATTAGTCAAATAATAAAGTTCATGGATGAGGATGATCGTTTTTCTATAGAGAAAATAAGTCCACAGTTTGATGTCAGTAGGTGGGGGAGGACTGTAGACACAATCATATGCGAAGAACTGACTATGCGGACGATTTGCGCGATGTTTGTCGCAAAAGTTCTCAGAGAAGATCAGAAAGAAAGACGTTGTTATGATAGCAGGGAGATGATCGAGCTAATCAGTTCCGATGCCGAAGTTCATGATGCTCTTGTAACACGCGATGAAAGCTGCTATGACTCAGAGACCAGAGGAAAAATGCTGGCTCCTCCAACTCCAGGAAGCCCAGGCAGAGCAAAATCACACATAACTTTTTTTTTTTTTTACATTTTCACCCCAAACAAGGCACATTGCCACTTTGGTGTAGCGGGCTACTATCAGGGGTAGTAACTGCTGGGGCACTATGTTAAGATTTGGGCAGCAAGATGTCGGTTCACGTTACACTTGAACTTCTGCATGTCAGTACAGTTAAGAAAGCAGGGACCTGGAATGGAATTCCAGAGTTTAGCGATTCTGGGGAAGAAACTACTGGAGTAGAAAGATCTTTTACAACTGGGGGTCTCTACTGTGTGGGGATGGGATTTAGCTGCCTGTCGGGTTTGTCGAGGGTGTCTACGTCGTGGGGGCACAAGTGTCTGCAGTTCTTCAGAGCATTAACCATTAAAATACTTGTAGAACAGGCAGAGGGATGCAACGTTTCGTCGATGGGACAGAGGCTGAAACTTAGATGACAGTTCAGGGCCTATCAGGTTGGCGACTCTCTTTTGAACATTCTCTGGGAGCGAGAGACCAGCAGCAGATATACCAGCCCAAAAGTGACAACAATACTCCATACATAGGCGAATGGTGTCATTATAGAGGTACAGAATACTTTCAGGTGTCAATAGTTTTCTAGCACGGTAGAGAGAGGCTAATTATTAGTACCCCCTTTTTAGAAGCACGGCCATGATCTATATGCAATGAGTTCCTACTGAACAGGAGTACAAAAAGAAATACTATGCTTGGATTTTAAGTTGAGGAACAGATTCCGCCGCAGAGGCCGAACTTTTCACAGACTAGTTGACTAAGACTTGCATCGAGACAGTTCCTCGCCCTTTCTATAATCCAGGCCTTGCTCTCTGTCATTTTCGGTTATTTCTTCTGCTCAACAAAAAGCTTAGAGGTTTACGTTATGAGGCAAATGAGATGATTAAAAGCTGTGATGAAAGCTATTGACACTCCCACCCAAGGTGATTTCCATTCACATTTCCAGAAGTTGTTGGAACGGTACAAATGCATTGCAGCCAAAGGAGATTTATCCGAAGGAGACTAGAGTGTACTATCAATAATATTCCCACAAAAATTCTGGAAACTTCTTGAAGATACATTGCAATCTTAAAAACAGCTTTCCTTATAATACCGTGCGTTATATCTCGTTGCTGTTATACACTGTTCGTTTAATTAATTATTAATATTTAATTAAATTCTTAATTAGTAGTTATTCTGCATTCCTCAAGGGAATTGATAGCTATCATACCATTTTGTTTAAGGTTAAATTAGATACCCTGCTCTCAAAGCTCACTACTTCCAAATCTGAAATAATTTTATCAAACCTCGCTACTCAAATGCCCGACACAGGATTGTGAAGTCTGGCAACTCTATGGGTTCAGTTTCTGAAAAAAAAACAACATTTTTTTTAAACGTTTAACATCTAATTTGCATATAATTTTCGAGACTCGTATGAGATTATGCAATCGTTTATTATAAAATGAAATGGGCGTTAGAATTTTGCTGTTTTCTATTATTTCTATATTTCTATTATTTTTATAACTGAACCCTAGAGGACGCAAAGATATAGGGGTGTTTTGGAAAAAAAGTAATTTTCGTTCTCATTACAATTATTTGTACACTAACGTTTACACAAATGATGGACGTTTACGAGAGGAAATATGTCGATGACTGATATGACCCAAATACAATCAGATTCCTAAGTGAAAACGAGAGAAACTGATGTCTACATTTTGCCTAGATATTTTTGTTGATCGGATTCTCGATTTAAAGAATGCTAGCCCTTTCTTTCATTAAGTTAGATTTTTAGAAATCCTTATGTAACATAATTTTATATCAAAAGTATTACTTCCTGATTATTTTTACTTCCAGAGACAGTAAAAGATAAAGGGAAAAGAACATTCTATTAAAAAGAATATAATACTTGCACACATTTATTGATGTTTTCACCATTGTTTCTCTCAAACAAGGCATACGGTCACTTCGACATAAAGGGCTACTGTTTAGAACTATGCCTACGAGGGACCATATGAGAAAATCAAGATATCTGTCTACATTATATTTAAATTACTGTGTGTTAGTACAGTCAAGGATGCATGCGTCAGAGAGTGTAAGTCTAAATTTTAGTATGCTAAGAGAGGAAGCTATTAAAGTAAGACGTTTTCCTCGATAGAAGAACATCAATAGTGAAAGGATAGCTTTCTGCTGTTTGAGAGGTTTGTCAGATTTATGTACTTCTTGTAGGTGCAATGCGGTCGGAAAAATAATTAAAGTGAACCTAATCTAGGACTTAGAAATGCAGATAAAATCATAACATTATATACACTTAAATGCAATACTGTTCGTTTACTGAAGTATTTCTTAAATATTTGACGAATATGAATAAATAACTGCTGGATTTTAAAACTGTACCGTAGATTTTGAAAGGCTTTAACTTGTGTAAAAGAGGGAAATCTTACCTTAAAGATATCAGGGATTAAATTATTTCTCATCTTTTAAAATTCGAACCAAAAAGGAAAAATGCGACTTTAATAAAAAAAATGATTCATGCAGAAATTGCTCTTTGCGATTATCATCGTTTGATATTTATTATTATGTATTTATTCATTTTAATAACAAGGCTAAGTAAAAAAAAAGTTGGATTACATAATGTTTGCTTATCAGAAAGGAAGCTAGATTCTAGATGATCTTCTATAAATAGTAGCTTGATTCTCAGCTACTAAAGCATCAACAATTTAAAATTGTTGATGAGAAAACCATTGACGTTTCAATTATCTCTAAACTAATCATCTTTTACGAAATTTTAACATATCAGAAGCTCATAACCTCTAATATGTATGAAAAGATTAAATCTATATAAGGTTGTAATTCTTTTAAAACTATTTCCAAAAAATATGGTTTAATTATAAATTTTATTTAATATATTAAACGAGATTTATAAAAATAAAATAAATACAATTTGAAATGAACTTTCCGCGGGATATGTATAGTAAGAAAAACGTAATTATAATGAATGTAAGCGGATTATATATATATATATATATATATATATATATATATATATATATATATATGCATATATATATATATATATATATATGACTACTTAATTTAATCAAATAAATTAATATAGAAAAGTATTATTTTATGCGTAAACTTTTAGTATTTACTTCAACAGTGCTCAATAGATAGGGATAGCTAGGTAGTAACTTATAAAAACATATATGGCAATTAAGCTATACCGAATATTTCTCTTTTAATCCGAGCCAGGATTCGTCATGCTTGTGCGAAGAGTTGTGGTAGTCTCGCGGCAACTGGGCCTTTGTCCTGTAAGTGCCTGCCCATTGGCTGATTAGGAAGGGTGTGGCGGAAACTAGAAAGCTGATTGGCTAACTAAAAACTCAATAGAATGTGCGTATATAAAAAACGCGTAACAACCACATCTCTTCGCATAAGCCTGACGAATCCTTGCGTGGATGAAACACGGAATATTCTGTGTAGCTTAATTGCCATACATATTTTTATAACTTACAATATATATATATATATATATATATATATTTGAATTAACATGTACTATTAAAGTAAATCCAGCATATAGTCATTACTCGAATCGCCGAATTTCTAATCTAATTTCTCTCTATTTATACGCCTCTTCCTCATGCTAGGTTTCCTGACCAAATATCAACCCTGCGGAACAACATAATCAATCAAAAAACACTTCAAAGGATTGAAACCCCGATTTTATTGAACAACTAAAGGAATGGCGTCACATATAATGACCCCGCAGCAAAACAATCAATTAACATCCAACGCAATACAAACGCTGTAACGATTGCCGTAGGCAAAACGTACAGTATCCTACTTCTTCTAAAGATTGACTTGTATCTGACTATACTGACACGACCAAAGTTATTCCTGACACTCCCTGTTTTGTTTCACAGGGCGTATTCAAAGGTTGATCTACTTTGCGTTATCGTTGCCTGAGGCTAAATTATCATGAAATCGATACCGAATTTCTAGGATGTGCTGTTCAAATGTTTAAATCCGCCTTTGACTTTCATTGCTCGCTATCTTTGTTGGAAACGAAGCAAAGGAAAGCGAGAGATAAAAACAGGAAAGCCGACGGAATTAGACAAGTAAAACATCAAGGCGATATCACGTGAGCCCGTCGACATTAAATGTGCTTATTTGTTATCGGAATAGATTAATCAATCGTTAAAACTTATAATCTGATATTACGAGAGAAGGCGTATAGAAATCAAATATTAATTATCGTATTAATGATTATTCTAAGGCAAGAACTTGTTTGAAGCACGGCTAAAAAAGTAATCAGCATCTTGTAGATAACAAACTGAACAGTCGTTCAATTTGTATACTTTAAATGAAAATTAACCCAAGCTATCAATCCTTACTGAAATATTTTAAGATACAGATACTTTATTGCAGTAATGAATAGAGGCTATAGACGATAACGATTCAATCACAATATATCTAATGATATTTAAAAATATTCATATCCCCCCTCTCTCTCTCTCTTTCTCTCTCTCTCTGTATATATATATACATGCATACATATATATATATATATTATAGTATATCAATAAAATTATAAAACTCAAAAGACTTTGTAACGATGTATGTAACCCACTTTCCGGTTTACAACATCCGGTTGCGAATGCGCGCATAACCTGCGCACTGAAATCTTAACGTTATTATTTCAAAAATATAATTTAACATGGGAAGAGTGGGGTTTAAAATAAACAAAAAACAAAAGAACAATTGGGACGCTGAAATATTAACGTTATTAATTCGAAATTAATGTTTAACATGGGAACACTGGTGTTTAAAATGTCTTAAACGTAATGCAGGAATGAACGATGTAAAAAAAAGCATATATATCAAAATTTGAATTTAACTATAATAAGTATTATGGGATCTGTTCAGTACACATTTACCTATAAGTATGACCAACCATTTATAATTCAGTAACTGTTTTTTTTTTCAAAACTAATCAATTATAATAAACAGAACGACTCATAGAAATCTATCTATATTCTTTTGTTATTTTAATATACTTTCATAGAAAAGTTTTTGTTATTTAAAAAAGAAAACAATTATTTTCTTTACGTCACAAGTGTCACGCTCATACATGAATTCCATAGCTAATATAACATACTAACCCAACGGGTCACGGGTAGTCCAGTTATATATGTCTCTTTGGTTTTTGTTTGTCTACCCATTTCAGTTTTCACCTAAATTATTGCAGACGGCTGGCTGAAGTTTTATTAGGACTTTCGTTATAATAGTGTGCTGCAACTAAACAATATGCTATCCGTTTGATCGACACTGTGTAGCAACATAGAATTAGCATTTAATGCAAAAATTAGCAGACATCTAGCCATATTGTACTGTTATTTTGGCCTCGTCTATCCGTCTATCTATCTATATATCTATCTATCTATCGCTTTTCTTTTCTCCCTTACTCTCCTCTCCTAATCTATCCATCCATTCATTCATCCATCCATCCATTCATCTATCTATCTATCTATCTATCTATCTATCTATCTCTCTCTCTCTCTCTCTCTCTCTATATATATATATATATATACATATATATATCGCTTTTTTTCTCCCTTAGTCTCCTCTCCTAATCTATCCATCTATCTATCTATCTATCTATCTATCTATCTCTATCTATCTCTATCTAACTATATATTTATCTATCTCTCTATGTATCTACCTATCTATCTACCTTTGTATCTACTTAAATCTATGTGTGTGCACTAGCAGAGTTACACGGCGTTAACGATTGTCATAAAAAATAGGATAGTAAATCACCTGTCTCTTTATGTCTTTTACTAATGCTTTCTATCTTGTTTTTATTTTTCACACTTCCTCAGTTTTATACACCTGCTCTTCCACTCTCATTTCCCCGACGCCTAGCAAATCTTTCCTTCCTGTTTCCATATAGTAAAATTTAAAATTTTGTAGGGCATTCACATGTGGTTCCAGTTTTACATTTTTCGTTTTCCATCGATTTCACCTCTCTCCTTACTGAAAATACTATATATATATATATATATATATATATATATATATATATATATATATATATATAAGATAAACCTACTTCAAAAATTAACGAAAAATCACACGTATACTTTTATTTTTCTTATGATTATGTTTGTATTAGAATAAACATATTACAGTATCACGAATCTTTTTCAGTTTGTCCTTGAATAATCGTTAGGTGATAAACAAATGAACGAAAACGCTGCAGGAAGAAGATAAATTCCAAAGGCGTCTGTAAAATCAGCGCGGGAAATCACTTAAATACGGAAAGGATGATTATACACTAACTATTATGAGGCATGGTTTAGTGTGGCCGAATACAGTTGTATTATCTTAAGCATTTTAAACTACTATTAATGGTTTTATAGACGATACTTTATTATAATGACTTGGATTTCCATGCAAGTGGCTTCAAACAGCTGTTTTAAAATTGGTTTCGGTATGTATCAATTTAAGGTTCTTTACTACAGTTATATCTTTGTAGACTTTAATACGTTTAGTTAGAGTTTTCAAGATGCTTTTTTGGATGGCAGAATAGGGTAGTGGCTGTAAAGCCAATGTAAGTAATATTATAATCATTATAAAAATCATTATTATAATCATTTTCATTATTATCATCATTATTATTATGGTCACATTTATCAAATATATATTTAAATGTATAACTACTATTGGTTCTGTCAAATGTCTTAGAATTTGGGAGGGTTTACTTTTAACACTAAGATTTAGAGGCATTAATAGTTTTTAGCAAGAGATGAATTTCATTTCATTATTATTGTAAATATGTGATATATATCTGTGTACAATATTATTTTATGTGTCTTCCTATTTAAAATTGTGTGCTTTTGATTTTACTAGCTACAAATAATACAGTTGGAGTTATCATGACGTGTACTATTATTAATTTTAGCAGTATCTGTTTACAATGTTGAGGCGTTCATTTATTTTGTTCATCGTGAATATAGTTAGGAAACGTGTTACTAATTAATACGTTTATATTTTTAGTTCAATGAAAATTGATTTGTGCCTGAGAAAACTTTAGCGCAGTTCAGTAGGTTTTAATGCTTATTTCTATCCATGGGGACAATCTCTCTTGAAATTTAAGAGTCCATAATTAAAACAGTGGAGGTCTATGAATGGAAATCTTAAAGGTGAGTTTTGGGTGTATACTAGTTGATGTAATGACAATGTAATTTTGCAAAAGGTCCTACGTTTAAAAAAAAAACATCATCAATATAACGTAGACAAATAAAGAGTTTAGTAGTGATATTAAATGTTTTACATGATAACTTATATAGCATTCGCTAATAGTCAGCTCGAGACGCGACCGTCAACTTGAATGCAAAATTTCCTTTAAAGCGGTCCTAAGATCTTTACTATTTTAGTAATTGCAAGAGTATGGAGAGACAAGCCATTTTATATATCAATTCTAATTATTACATCAATTTTCCTTTCGATATACATTAATGAATAACGTTTCTTCTTTAAAAAATGCTATGATCTATTGTTCGTATTTATTATGTGCATATGTACATTGTGATGATTAAATACTATATAAAATATCTAGATACGCCCAATTAATTTATTAATGCTTTTTCATAATAAATACAGGAGAGTGGAAATTATATATATATATATATATATATATATATATATATATATATATATATATATATATAATGGAGACAGGCAGTTTAGTTAAGTGATTGACAGTAAAAATTATTATTATTAGTTTTTTTTTTATTTTGTTACATGTTGCCACTTCGATATATGGGGGCTAATATCAGGGACATTATCTACAGGAGTACTAAGTAGTAAGATGTATTTTCACGTTACACTTGGACTTCTGCATGTCAGAACAATTAGGGAAGCAGGGATCCGGTAGGGAATTCAAAAATCTTGCCGTTCTGGTGAAGAAACGACTGGAATAGAAGGCTCTCTTACATCTAGGGATTTCTACTGTAAAGGGGTGGCCTTATAGATGTACAGGATACTTTCGGACGTTAGTAGTTTTCTAGCACGGTAGAGAGAACCAACCTTCTTCGCAGCGGTCCTGGCAATACTCTCAATGTAATTGCTCCAACTCATGTTTCCTGTGAACATTAAGCCGAGGATGTACTTTATGATAAAGAGTCATTGCCCATTTCTATTGGTGGTAGAGAAGGTTTTTTTGTAATTATTGAGGGAAACAAGTTTAGTCTTGGCATAGCATTGAATGTGATATCCATTTTTGTTCCCATTCCATAACAGACCGGAGGTCATCCTCTATTGTTTCTGCCATTTCTTTAGATGTTCATTTGTTTTCCTGTCGTGTCTGTTTTAGAGCGTGGTATCATCAGCGTATATATCCATCTCACAGACAATTTTGTCAAGGAGGTCATTTATGAATATTAGGAATAATAGAGGTCCAAGAGACCCTCCTGCATTTATAGCATATTGTTTTGATGTACGACCACCGAGGACAGCCTGGATCTTTCTCTTATCTAAGAAGGATTTAATTATGTCAAATATTCTTCCAGTGATACCGTATGATCTGATTTTCCCGAGAAGACCTTCATGCCATACCCTGTCAAAAGCCTTTGATATATCTAGATCTACCGCTCTGCCCTCCCCTACTTTGTCCAGTGAATGGTATATAAATTCAGAGATTACAGTTAGGATGGCTGATGTGGACCGGACTTGCCTAAATCCATATTGTGTGCCGGTCAGAAATTTAGCATATATAAGGTGATGGAATAGAGCTTGGTTAATTATGGACTCAAATATTTTGGTGAAAAGTGGGAGGAGGCTAATGTGGCGATAATCTACTGGGTCGGTTTGTTGCTAGAATTCTTGAAAACTGGTACCACAGAAGCAGTTTTCCAGCAGCCAGGAAAGCAAGATTCCTAAAGGCATGTGTTATAAAGTTTGGAGAGAACTGGAACTACTTCGGCCGAGTACTTTTTTAAGAGCACAGCGCGAATGAGATAAGGTCCACATGCTTTTGAAGCGTCAAGATTTTTTATGATAGCATGCACCTTAGAAGAGGTGATTTTCAGATTGTCTACTGTCACGTCTGTCCGCAAAGGAAAGACAGGGAGGGATGGTGAGAAGGGTCCAGTGTGGATTTGGAGGCAAACCGACTGCCAAGCATGTTAGCCTTTTCAGTTGGTGAGCAAACAACCTCATCATTGTTGGATAGTGGAGGAATTTCTGATTGCCCATTATTTACTACACTGTTGTATATATGGTTTCAGTAAATTTTCTCTTAGCTATCGCTATTTCTTTCTTACACTTACTTCTGTTCGATTGAGCTGGACTTATGCCGATTAAATCTGAGGTACGCATGTTGCCTTTGCGCAGCTGCACAGGTAGAAGTAAAACATTGGGGGAGGGGGGCTGGCTATAAAATTTCAGCGTGGGAATATTTGCTTCAATTCCCGTTTTGAATCATTCAGTGGTCTCATTTGCGCACTGTTCAACAGGAAGTGAAAAGATGTTTCGCGATTGAACGTTTCTGAGAAAATCCCTGATGGCTTCCCAGTCGGTCTTTTTTTAATATCTCGTTGTTTTGAGCAATGACTCCTCAGTTCTGGCTCTAGAGTTTAGTGCAATTTCAACCCTTATCACTGCCTGATCGGCGTTCCCAAGTTGGCTGTAGGCATTCGTTACAAAATCATCGGGAACTGTGGTCAGAGACAGATCTAGAAGTGATGCGGGTTGTTATTGCTGGTCTGGGAAACGGGCTGGAAACGTAATCATCCGTGAAAGGGAATGAGGTATACAGAAGGTATGTGTTGTGCTACCTGCTGCCTCTATGTAAGTAGAAAATTTAAACCAGTTACTGTGGTGGGCATTGAATCACCAAATACATGCACTTGTACCCGAGTGTCGAGGGAAAATGCTGTATCTATGCTGTCTGAGGTATGTTTATTAGGGTACAGTCCTGGGTCGAGGGAGAGCGGTAGAGAAAAAAAGTAGCTAATGTTATGTTGCATGTTAAGTCTAAATCGTCCGATTCTTGTTTTGTTTCTCTAGTCAAGGGTTTTTTTCGAATATAGACTCCAAGCCCGTGCATGTGTCTGAGTCCTTACGGCAGAGTGGGAGATATCCGGGCATGTTAAAGTAGTTAGAGGGGCTGGAGGAGTGTAGGTTAGTCTCATTAGTGCTAAGATATCCGGGGTGTTTTTAGGAGAAATGCTTCAATATCATTTAAATAATTTCTAAGCCCACGGATGTTTGTAAATGCAAGCCTAAAGTGAGGAGGCCGGTTGGTTTTGTTTGAGTTTTCGCCTGGTTTAAGAGTAATTTGTTATTGTACTGCCATTTTTTAAAGAGTTTCAGTTTAGGTAAAGGGTGCTGGGCAAGTAGTAATGCAGAATATCAGATATGCAACACTAGTAGACCATCAGTTGACCTTCCATCTACTAGGATTGTGGCCTCAGGAAAGCCCACCGGGGATGAGTGCAAGGCCCCTTTCCATGTGCGACATGTCACTACAAACATCCCGATATTATATAACTATTAATGGAGTAGCCGCTCTTAGCGCTACCAAAGAGTTAAGGCGTCTGTACTACCAGTCGGGAACAGCAGACAGGAATTGTCAATCTGGTACCCTCAGCCCATCAGACGATGGTCAACCCAATCTGCTCGTTCGAGCATTACGGCATTACGGCATTCAAGCACTTTTAAGTGCCCTGTATTAAGGGATGGAAATGTGTCAGGAGTGGGGAAAACAGCGTTCATTGCCCTAGTCAGGAAAAAAGATCGACCACCGAGTGTTTCTCTTGAATCATAGGGATTTGACCTCTACACCTGGCAAATAGGCAAAGAAGGAGTATGGAAGCCGGGCGATAAACAGTGCCTATCTACTCCTCAAGCAGTTTAGGTTTGCAGACCGGTAATTTGTTTGAGTCACCATCTCTAGGAAAGTTGATATCCAAGACTGGAGAGGCCTCCCTCCACTTAGGTTTAGCTTCAGTGTTCTCCTTCTAGATGGATGACAGGGAAGATCTACGGATCCATCAGAACCGAGAGGGTTTGCCCCGCACCTAGGTCCTAATCCAGGTATTTCTGCGACCCCGGGTGCGTAATTACTGTTACTGGATTAATTTATAAAGGTTATATATCTACTGAAAAATTACACTCTTTAAAGTGAGTAAGAGACATTGCTATTTCATTGTTTGTTACTAGACGAGGGAGTGAGTAAGACTTCGTACAGTGGAAGCAGCTATCTTTGCAGCAGGTTTGTTGGGAGGAGTTAATATTGTTTAATATGTTTCCTTTAAATTTATAATTATTTTTTTTCCTTTTATTTTTATGTTGGCTAAGGAATATGATAACGCGTTACAAAATGGCTTTATATTAAGAATTAACTAAAATTGTTGCACAAGCTCTGGATATTTTAGATGGGAGGAGGGTGTAGGTGTATATTCAATATATACAAGTAACATCGTTGTTTTAATGAAGTACAATACAGTACAGGTTGGAAGTAAATTTTTAGCTATGGCGTATTCAGTATGTGTAATAAAATAAATAGGTATATGGTCAAATTTTCAGTAGATGCGAATATATGGAGGTTGTAGGTATTAAGTATGTTTCCCCTTCTAATGAAGATATCTCCAGCTTTCTTTTAACAGTCAGGATATTGTATTTTGCATTACAAATTATCGGTTCAGTTTTTGTATTTATCATTGCAAAACTAATGAAGAGACATCTATTGCTATTTAATATATATATAGCTGTAAATCTATATACAGTCTGTAGCTTGTAAGTATCTACCTGGATAAGAATAACACTGGAAAGATGGTGGGATCCTTCTACCACTCCAGATGCAATTCTCTATCTATATAAAAGCCAAGTACGTCCAAGGATGGAATACTGTTGTCATATCTGGGCAGGAGCTGCTAAAAACAGCCTATCCTGCCTTGACAGAGTACAAAATAGACTTCGTGGCTTAGTGGGGGATGCCCTTTTCTCTACCCTGCAACCTCTCTCCCACAGAAGAGACGTTGTGAGCCTGTCCTTGTTTTATAGTTATTTTCGATGGCAGGTGCTCGTCTGAACTCCAATCTATGACCCCCCCCCTCGCCAATCTTTCACGAAAAACACCCGTCTAGCTGAATCCACTGTCAAAAGTTTCCCCCACTCTTTATCTGTGCCTAAATCAAAACGTGGATTCCATGAACAAAGCTTCTTTTTTAGAACTGCACGCCTGTGGAACTCTGTTCCGCCTGCCTGCTTCCCACCGGACTACAACTTGGATGTGTTTAAGTCCAACATTAACAAATTCCTAATGAACCGCCCCCTTAAGTAAACACTTCATCAAATCTCCACACTAACGTAATGTACTTGGATTTAATAATAATTCAATATAAACTGATTTATATGTGAATGATTTCGAAAAACAATAGATACAAGCTGAGTGATAATCTAAATTCTTCATTTGTCTTTTTTTGTTCATATCCCAATTATACACTAACAAATATACAAACATATATGAATTTATATATATAAATATATCTATTATATATATATATATATATATATATATAATCCTGTCTGTTTGTTTGTTTGTTCACAATTTGATTAATATATACAAAAGTTTCCTTACTTTACTCTTTCATTTCTTTCTATATATAGCTTCATTATTGGAAACTAAATACAATAAAAGGATTATGTCATTTGCATATGCCATTAAGAAAAATCGATTTTATTAAATAGCGGTATCTTAATTAATGTTTCTAGCGAGAGAATTGTTTTCAGTGTTTTATTTAAAATTATTTTTAATACATTTTAAACAATAATTATATTTATAACATATTTATTTTTTTGGGGAATTATTATTTCAACATCGAATATTTAAAAAAACTTTTAGAGTTATTTGCCCCTTAGAATCTTCCTATCATTTCATTTGTTTGTTGTTATTATTCTTTAAACAGCTATACAGAAATCGCGAATTTTACGATGTGACCCATCGTTGTTTAATACTTAAAAAAATAGGATCTACTGCCCCCCCTCTGAATTCCACAATTTACACTTTTCTTTCTTTTTTTTTTCACGTTAATCTCATCGATTACAAACTTTAATTTCTAATTAAAAAAAAAGGTAAATTTTTACGACGTGACTCAGCGTCTTTTAACTCCTAAAAAAATTAGGACCTACATTTTGGGCCCTAATACGTTTAAACAATCTTTATAAATTATATGAAAGAAGTAATTTCGAAAAAAAGAAAATTAACATTTTAAAGTGGGGGATCACTTTTCTATATAAATGTAACGTAAAAATGAACACCGATTTTTGGCCACATCATTCAACGAGATATATCATCTCTAGCATTTTTTTTTTAAATTTAGCAATTGAGATGGATGGGGCAAAACATGACAAATACAGTTTTTTTGTTTGGTGGGCGTGGGAATTACATTTGAAACATAAAATAATTATAAATTTAATTAATTTTTATGACACCATTCTGTACTTTCACCTTACACTTTTATGCAAATGAACCCCAACATATGACAAATTCACCTTACACTTTTATGCAAAATGAACCCCAACATATGACAAATTCATTTTTGTTATTTTGGAGGGAAATTACATTAGAAGCATAAAATGATGAACAATTTAATTTAATTGTTTTGAAATTAATTGTTGATAGATCTTCATTTTTTAGGAGTTCTATCTACTTCGTTATTTATTTATTTATTTTTGCGGTCACGCGGGCATTCGCTGTTATCTTTAGTGAAACAAGAGTTCTAATGATTTCTTTTTAATTATTTATTTTTAGGGTCGGTATTTATAGTACTCAATATCCGGGAAATAGTTTCTTCTATCTGTATCCATTCTGCCGAAATATCCGGTGGAGAGGGTATCAGGTACTTTTCTTTTAAGGAACGATTAAATTTACATGTTTTTATCCGTTCTTTTATTTATGGAATTGTTGTGAGGGTATCCACGTTACCCATGATGAAAATGATTAGTGTAGCAGGTGTGTTCCAAACGCAACTGTATGTAAACACAGGCAACGCTGGGTACTCATGCTAGTGTATATATAAATGTATATATATATATATACATATTTATATATATATATCATTATATACGTGGGTGTTTGTAAGAGAGAGAAAATACTATCACAATTATTTAGTTCATACGCCCTATAATATGACGAACATATCTTTTTTCGCTACTCTATGTGAAGCAGAATATTAACCAGTGTATCAAACTCTAACTTTACCTCTTTTATTCACGATATGAAAGTTTCAAACTGCATGAGAATACAAAAATGCACCACGCCATATTAGTGTTGAAGTTTAGAAAAATTGCATAATAGTTCCACTCCTTGATTACTCATAATTTCTCCCAACTTCAAGTTCTTTCTATGCCAGCGAACAATGAGTTATTACAGTTGGAATGTTTTACTGATTTATATGCTGACTTTTTATGAGGTTGTTGATTCATTTCGTGCGAGTGAAGATAAGGACTTTGCTTCGAAAACATTAACAAAAAATTGAGATTTAAACACGTTTGGTCTACTTACAAAATACAAATAAGTTTCGATAGGTTTCGTCTGATAGATCACCTTAAATGTGTATACATGAAAACATATATTATGTCCTGTGATTGTACAATTCCTCAATGATTAATAAAATATGTACGAGTGATCGTGCGGTTATGTAACGTGTGTGTTTTATATTTACATTAATAGGATATGAGATTATATAGACTCGTTTCAAATGTGACAGCCACTGTTTTCTGAGAACGTTTATACAACGAACATGTGCGTGTTACTTTTTATTTCGTCTAGTTATTAATATAATTCTTTGTTGATATCTTGTTATATTAGTAGTAGCTATACACAATATATATATACAATTATGCACTTACAATTATCTGTTGAGTATTAGAAGCTCTTCTCGTCTTTTGTTTTAGTAAAAAGTGTTTATTTTGACAGCACATTATGGCGACTCGTCATGTCACGCCACATGTAAATTATCTAATTTTTACAGTTTTAAAATATTGTTAAAACAAAGAAAGCTAATTACGATGGGTGTGAATATAATTCAAGTTTCACAACTTCAAGTTAAGCCAATCTACTCTCAATGGTGGTAGAATAAATCAATTATAAGTGAAAAGAAAACGTCGATAAAAGTCAGCAAGCAATTTGGTATATCGGTTTAGTAAAATATAAACAGTCGCTGAAAGTAATTAATATATTCTATCTATTCGTGTAGAAAAAAAAAACAAACCCCTTCATTCTCTTTATAGCAGGCTTGAGTACGAAAAGGTTTGGTTTCGATTTTAGCTGATAGTGCATAATTCAATTTTTACTTCGGAAATCACGACTATATATGAGGTAACATGTAATATTCAATATATATATATATATATATATATATATTTGTATATGTGTGCATATATGTAGGTATATATATCGAGAAATGGCTCTCTCAACACTTACATCCGCAGAAGAATTCAAAAGACATCTGTAGCTTTTGGAAGGTTGGAGAATAAAGTGTGGTCTGATGATTGAATCACAGACAGGACTAAGATCTGCGTTTTCAAGACTTGTGTGCTAACCACACTGCTGTGTTCATCGGATACATAGCCATTGCATCAAAGGCACATTAAATGGCTTGAACGATTTCACCAAAAATGCTTGAGACGTATCTTAAATATCAAGTGGTAAGCATAAGTAGCCGATACTGAAGTTCTTGTGATGGCATGTTGCTCTAGTGTTAAGACTCTTGTAATCAGATCTCACAAACCTTGGTTGGGCCACCTGATTCGAATGAAAGATGGTAGGCTGCCAAAACAATTTTCTACGGGGAGCTGGAAAATGGCAAGCGCCCTTAACACAAGCCTAGGAAGAGGTTCAGGGACTCTACAAAGAATAATTGGAAAATCTTACAAATCGACATCGACACATGGAAATAACTTACACTTCAAGGGCCGATGTGGCGAAGCTTGTACGTGAAAGTTGTGAGGCTCTGGAGAAAAGAAAGCAGTCTCACAGCAATCTGAAGTGAGAGCTTTGCAAAGGTTTAATTAATAGTCTTAATAATGAGACACAGAACTGGACATGCGAGACTTCTGAACAAGTGCTTTTGTCAAACGTTAGCTACGTCAACCACCATAAATCGCACAACACTCCTGTTCAGGTTAACTTTGCACATATGAACCCGAGCCAAACGATCAGTTAAATATGGAGCAAAGTCTGCAAGTCTACTGCTGTCTTGAGAAGACGTTATTGTTTATAGGAATACTCTTCAACCTCTAACGGAAATCAACTCAGTAGAAATTGCGCAATTTGTATATCACATCTGCTTCAAGATGTACAATGATTAGGAGAAAGTAATGTGACGGCTATCATCTGGAAAAATTCAGTAATCATTATATCTATCTATATATATATATATATATATATATATATATATATATGTATACACATGTACCGTACTTTGGAATAATAATAGCCCCAAGTCCGGAGTAATTGCGCCAACTAGCTAAAAGTGCTCTTTCGGCAACTACGCATATAAAGATCACTTTTATTAGTTGGCGCATTTACACCCGGATTTGGCGCAATTACCCTAAAATAGATTATATATGTGTGGATGTATGTATATGTATATATATATAATGTTTGTGTGTGTATGCATGTATATATGTAGGTATGTATATCGAGCAATCGCTCTCTCGACACTAAATCCGCAGACGAATTAAGAAATATGTAGCTTTTGGAAGGTTGGAGAATAAAGTGTGTTCTGATCGTGGAATCACATACAGGACTAGGATCTGCTTATTCATGACCTCTGTGCTAACCACACTGCTGCAGTCATCGGAGACATAGCCATTGCATCAAAGGCACTGTTCTTTCAACGGTTTTCCTTTTCTTTTGAATTTCGATACTTTTTTGTGACCAAGAGCAGAGGTCCGCTTGAAATATAAAAAATAAGAATGAAAATATTAAATACAAAAAGTAACATCGTTTTTCATGCTTTAAAATACTCTCATAACCTTTATATATATATATATATATATATATATATATATATATATATATATATATTGTAAAGAGATAGGTTTTGATACTAAAAAATTTTACCCTAAGCAAAATATGATGAAAGCAAAGATAATTTTCGCGAAAATATATTTTTTATATCAATTTTGTTTGCATTCGTAGCCAAGAGCGACCAACAAAATGATGTTTCCTTACAAAGAGAAAATGTCATATATATATATATATATATATATATATATATATATATATATATATATATATATATATATAATAATTTAAATATACAAGAAATAAATGTTACCATATTACATAAAAGTTACTTTTATGGTAGAAAAGTTCATTAGTTTGTATTTTTTAGTAGTTTGTAAAAAAAAAAAATATAATAATTCACGAACCGGTTAAAAAAAAATCAAAATGGCAGCGACTTTGAAATGAAGAGCCCCGTTTTAAATTTGAAGGGGGGCACCTGAGCATTTTGTGTTAACAATTTAAGAGAGTTCTGTCAACGTAAGGAATATTTATAAGCATATTGTAATGTTTTCCGTTATTTTGTGCTTTAGGAATATTCGATTATGGCATGTGTAGTTTACATAAAAAAATTTATTTAAGTAGTTATCACCTAAAATTTCGTTTTAATTTCGGTTCGCTGAAATTATTTCAAGTAAAGAGTATTAAAAACTATTTTAAAACAAAAATCACGAATTGAACTATTATTCCTCATGGTAACATTTATTTTTTGTATATTTTTTTCGGGTAGTCGTTATTTGGCTTTTCTGCTAAACACCCTTACTAAATAATATCGACTAAATATCGAAAAACAAAGAAACTAAAACAGTTTTGAAAAATAATGAAGCTTTACTTACTTTAGTAAAATAATCCGAAACCGCAAAATGGGATATTAAAAAACTAAACACGTAATTATTTTAGTTTTTTACAGCAAAGAATCGATATAAATATGAATAAGAAGAAAATGGCGCCATTTTCAAGCATAACAGCTCCGTTTCAGTTTTACAATATTGAACGATGTAGTATTGCGTCGTCGTATTCAAAGTTGTAAATTGTAATGTAAAGAACACGTATAAAGGGTTTTAATCAACTAAACTCCTTGTAGTACACTGACAAAAAAGCTTAAACAGATATATAAAGAAAATAAAAAGAGTATGTAAATGTTTTTAAAAAGACACGTAATCACGTGAGCAGGATTTTTCCTTCTTTTGGCACGATAACAAGTAACATTCTTATTTCATATTATTTACCTATTTATCCATTTTCGAAAGAGAGCCATGTGCAAGTGGAGAAAACGGAGTTATACAAAATTTGTGTCGA
The DNA here is from genome assembly GCF_053919585.1 of Euprymna scolopes. NCBI lineage: Eukaryota > Metazoa > Mollusca > Cephalopoda > Sepiida > Sepiolidae > Euprymna > Euprymna scolopes. The sequence goes on from NC_136501.1 coordinate 40,906,415, forward strand.
GAATTGTCTAAAGTTCCGACTTTTTTTGGCTTTCACTTTAATAAGAACGTGAATTTATGAGGTAAATATACTATATACACTATGATTCAACTCAAAATAATAAATAAAAGCTAACGTGAATTAAGATTAAAGTTAAGGTGTTATTCTGAATCCTCACCCCTTTAAAAAAAACCTTGTTAAACTTTGTGACATATTTACATTCTATGTAGTTCAGGCGCGAACGAACACCCAATAATTTTATTATACCATATTTCTTCAAACTGAAACATACTTATCAAAGTATACTTACGAAAATAGATATGAAAAGTCTTTGTTAAAGTTTGTGCCATATTTCCATGGAGTAATGGTGCGAATGCAGAACGCACAATTTTATTATACTTTCCCTATTAAAGTTGAAACATACTTATCAAAGTATTGTCATGTACATCTATATCAAAAACCGTTGTAATCGTTTTTTTTTTTCATTTTTTATTTCCATACTTAGGGGACCAGGCAGGAACGCATACTCCATAATTTTTATGAACTCGTGTTCTGCCAGATCAACCATACCCATTCCTGATCGTCGATACATTTTTTTATCATTAAATGTTATCAGTTTTTTTAAATAGTCAACCATATAGGAGCCTATTCGTGACCAGGCACACACACACACACACACACACACACACACACACACACACACACACACACACACACACACACACACACACTGACACACACGCATATTCAACTTTATATTATACGAGCGGGGGTACCCGGCGTTGTCCAGGTGTTTGGAGGTGTGTGTGCTGTTAAATAAAAAATGAAACCGGGGAGGGCGATCCCGAAGCGCTGAGGCGAAGTTTGAAAATAAAATGTGAAATAACATGAACCGTTCGGCCAGCCATAATAAGTTACTGAAAGATGTTTGAATTTATTTAAGTAAAAACCGAATTGACAGGTGCGCGGACGGATGTCGTTGAGCGTTACGATGATGACTACGAAGTAAGCAATAGCTATTCAGAAACTTAGGTCAATGGCCAGGTTTGTTTGCTATGAGCGAAGTAAAAAAGAAAACAACGTTAAAACTTAAGCGGGAGGTGGGTAATCAAAACATCGAAAAAAAACTAACGGAAGGCAAACAAACGATGTTAAATGTAAAAATCGAAAAAACAAAAAAGAAAACAGTAAAAGGAACACGTGAAAAATGGCTTAATAAGCCTGTTTCGATATTAAAAGTTTAAAAATCGGTGGGTACCCTGGTGTTTCGGGGTGTGTGGTCGGGGGGTGGATACGCGAATTAAAAAAAAAAAAACAGCAAAACGAACGTTATCTGAAAAATTGCTTAAATAACAGTGGTTCAATATTTAAATATAAAAAAATCGAAAAAAAAACATCTCAGACCACGATTCGAATCCAAAACCTTTAGACAACGAACCAACGCGCTAACCAACTGAACTAACCCCACGTACACGAAATTTAGTCAGTTTTTCAACTATTTAAAGTAAATAAGGTCATGATGTTATCTGACGCATGCGTAGAACCGGTCATCGTAACGAGAGGACCGCTTTTGCTGATCCCCCTTTCGAAAATTGTCGATTTCGGGGCGAAAAGAAAGAACGTTTTTGGCCAGTTTTTCGATATTTTTCGAGCGAAGGATTGAGCTTCAATCTAATACCGAATTTGTGAATCTTCGTCGTATCTGTCGAAAGTTTTTAGCGGACACACACACACGCATACAAACATACATACATACACATATTTTCGCTTTATATATATATATATATATATATAGAGATTATATATATATATATATATATATATATATGATAAGGCAATTTCAATTTTCTCCTCAAAGTACAGTAATGATACATTTGTCTTAAAATGCATAATGAAATCGATGAAAAAGTGTTTAGTTTTTTATTTGATCAAAGCATAAACATTTACGAACATTTAAAGGAATTTGTAAAACTAGAACTCACCCTCCCAGAAAAGTTTAATCAAAATATAAATAAAATATTTTCACTAATACAAATCAGTACATCTTTTTAATAAACGTTGGCTGTATTGTTATTCAATGTAAAAGAATGTTCTACGAATGCTTTATTAAACAAAATACAAAATTGATTACAGACAAAACATCGATTGATAACATTTTATTGCAAACATAAACACACATATATTTTTATTGCCTGTATTACTAATAACACCTTTAAAGTCTTTTAATTACTTTTAATATATGCTTATATTAAATCAGGAACAAAATGCATTATAGCTTTTTAATATTTATTAAACAAAGAATAAGAAAACAGTGTTAGCTAATATTTAGCGATGCGTTTCTTAGGATTAAAATCATACAGTCGGTAGCTATATTTCCTTTATACTAAAATTCAACAAAGATCGCTTATTTATTTATATATCTATTAAAGTGAAAATCTGTGTGTTATGATACTTCTCAACCTATATACTCAAGGAATTTAAGACCTAAATATATAAGAAATTTCGTATATAGAGAGTATTCAGACAGATGGACGCTTTTTAATCTGTTTTCAATCAAGGAAAAAGTTTGCTACAAGGTCACAATTGACAAATCGATACCTGGGGGGGTATCAGATTTTTATCGGTATGCTCAAGAGTGAATCGTTCACCCTGCAGATTACTTATCTTAAAATAAGAAAGGTTGAAAACACGTTTTACAGAACGTATCAAGCTGGCTTAATGGTTATCGTACTTCACGCCCTGTCTTTAACGTATTGTTTTCGATTTCACCTCGAGTATTTTTTACTTACAAGAAGTGAACTGTTTAGAAAAAGAACTATAATATTCGCATGAACATGCCTCAGTTTCCGTTTTTTACTTTATTTTTAAATAAAATTTAACGGTGTGTTTAATACCAGGCAACATGATCTCGTGTTTATATGAGGTGAGGTATTCGTCGCACTAACATTGATACTAACATCTTACTTTTTCTATTTCTATTACTTAATATACAAAGCGATTAATATGCGAGTGACTAAAATAAAATTTTTACTAATTTGCATATTCTTAGTTTTCATGGTTTCTTATTCGATGATTAATGTAATTCAACTATTTCGCTCAGTAATGTCTATGCATAATCTCTCCATTGTACATGATTTAGTAGCATTTTGTGTGCAAACTTTTTATCACACACATATGTATGTGTGTGTAGTGTAAAACAGTAAGTGTATGCTTGTGTCTGTCTATTTGTCTGTGTGTACATATTTGATTGATAAACTCTTAAAATACTGGTAACATGATATGGAAATTACCAGAAAATATAAATAAAACACCATAGATTGTTTATAACGAGGAACATCTTTGTTTGGTTTAATAAAAACGCGTACGGATATATATATATATATATATATATATGTATATATATATATATATATATATATATATATATCAGCAAGTTGAAAAACAAAGTGTTCATTTTTATTTGCCAACATATTTTAACTTGTTTTTATGCATACTTAAATCTAATTTATTTGTTGAAGTATTTTAATATTAAACATTAAATATTTCTCGGTAACTACATTGTGAGATAGGTAGAAAGAGAGAAAGAGAGAGAATATATGTAAAAAGAAAGGAAAATTAGTTTAATTTACCCTCTATTTTTTCTTTATTTCTCTCTCTCACACATACACTCTCTCTCTCTTTCTCTCTCTCTCTTTCGCAACCAGCACAATTGTAGACCTATTTTTCACCAGAATACATCAACATGCTGTGACAAATGCTCAAAGTCCACTTAGGAACAGCAACTACCCTGCTTAATTGGTTGACATCATCCTAATTTCTCAACAAAAAGGTGACCAGGCGATGCATAAAATTACAAGATGCTTTAAAACAGATTAGTAGGAAGCCACTAGAGAACACATCAACGATAATCGATCGATAATGAATTTTCACACTTCCTTTTGAACATTGTAATACAACTGAATGTTGCAAAGCAGGCATTGGCGCAGATGTGCCTACAATGAACTACTATAGGAAGCCTTACTCTTCCCAATGGGCCACTTCTAATTGTGAAGTTGTCATTACAAAATGACAGCAAACTTTCCGACGATTTGTCCATCACAAATCATTTTTTTACATGGGGGTCATCACTTATGAAGGCCCGAATGCCACTCAGGGATAAGGGTTATTGCGGGTACAGTAATCAGTGAGCTAGTATTCTAGTATCATTAATATTGGGGGATTTGATAGAGTGTCTTACTTAATGGGGCGGTTTGTCAGGAGTTTGTTTATGTTGGACTTGAAGACGTCAAAGTTGTAGTAAGGTGGGAAATAGGCAAGCGGCAGAGTATTCCACTGGCGTGCAGTTCTAAGAAAGAAGCTTTGCTCATGGAATCTACGTTTGGATTTAGGCACAGATAAAGAGTGGGGAAAATTATTGACAGTAGTTTAAGCAAGACGGGTGTTGCCCGTGAAAGATTGGCGAGGTGGGACGAGGGATTGGATCTCAGACGATCACCTACTATGGAAATAACGATAAAACAAAGACAGGCTCACAACGTCTCTTCTGTGGGAGACAAGTTGCAGTGAAGAGAAAAGGGCACCCCCAACTAAACCACGAAGTCTATTTAGTACTCTGTCAAGGCAGGATATGCTGTTTTTAGCAGTTCCTGTCCAGATGTGGCAGCAGGAGTCCATCCTTGGACGTACTTGGTTTTTATACAGATAGAGAATTGCATCATTAGTGAGATATCTTCTGGAGCGGTAGAAAGATCCTACCATTTTCCCAGCGTCCCTGGCAACAGATTTGATGTACGTGTTTCATTTCAGATCAGGAGTAAAGGTCAAACCCAGATGCTTGTCAAAACATGAAGCCTCCCTAAGATGAGAGCCATCCATTTACATTGATGTCAGATGGGGATCAGAGCGTTGATGATGTAAAGATAGAAGCTTGGTTTTGGATGAATTAAAAGTGACCAGCTACCTCTTCCCCCATTGTACCACGTGCTCAAGATCAATGGAGAGAGATTTAGAGAGAACTTTGTCATTTACGGCCTTTGATGTGTTGTCATAGATGGTCGTGTCATCAGCATGGATGTCACCGAATCATTTCAGTATGTGTTTTGGGAGATCATTGATGTAGATCAGAAAGAGAGTCGGGCCCAGGATGGACCCCTGTGGGCCTCTGATTTCTGCCCATCAACCACTACTCTTATGAACCAATTAGAGAGAAATGATTTAATGATTGAGAAAACATTTCCAGTTATACCGTAGCTGGAAATCTTGTGAAGTAGGTCCTTATGCCAGACTTTATCGAAGGCCTTCCATATGTCAAGAGCAATTGCCCTGGAAAGGAAATCTTTGTCAAGAGATTCACTAATCCTATGTGATATAACCGTTGGACCATCTGCTGTAGATCTTGCAGAACCGAAACCATATTGCATGTCACTAAGAAGGTTGTTTCTGTAAAGGTGGTTGACTACTTCTTTATTAAATATGGATTCCAACAGCTTATTCATGACACACAGGAGACTTATTGGTTTGTATTGAGAGGGAGATGAGTTTTCATCTGAATTCTTAAATACAGAGCATACTGATGAGGTATTCCGGGGAGTCGGAAAGCACTTCTCCTTAAGGCAACGCTTACACAGTTTTGTAAGTATGGGGGCAAGTTCTGGTTGGACCTTTTTCAGCACTATAACTGAAATGCCGTTAGGGCCAGTTGCTTTACTGGAATCAAGGTTCTTGTTTAGCTTGGTAACGCACAGGTATTTGTATATAGCATAGCGTGTTGTCTGTTATAGGCGGAAATACAGGGAGTTGATGGTCATTGTCGCATAGGGTAGAATTAGCTGCAAAGTTCTTGGCAAATATTATGTCCTTGTCTGATGCTTACGAGATGAAGTCAGGTCCATTGATGATAGTTTGGATACAACACACGCTTCTGTTCAAGATTCTGTTTGCTATTTGCCAGAACTGGCGGGAACCAAGCCGCTGCTCAGCTACTTTGGATTTAACAGACTGATCATATAGCTCTTTTGCATGTTTTATTACTCTTTTCCAGTGAGTGCTTGCAGTTCTGAAAGCAGCGTTGGTAGCTATGGAAAAGGTGATTTCTGTGCGCAATGGCAGCAGCACATTCAGGGGAGAACCATGGATGGCTGTTAGGTTTTTGTTGGAATTTTTTGGATGCTTTGAATCGATATATGCCTACAATGAACCATTCGGTCAGGTCTGATACTATAGAGGACCCATCCTTTTTTAAACATGGAATACAGAGGTAGGTCAGATTTAAATGTACGGAAGCTATCCCAGTCAGCCATAGATTATCGATATACAGTACGGTGGAGAGGTATGTCTGAAGACTTATAACATTTCATTTTTATCTTAACTGTTACAATGGAGTGGTCAGAGGATCCCAGAGGCGATAGAACGGAACATGAACACAGCTAAGGTTCTGATGAAAAGGTCTAGAAGGCTTGCATATTGACCGGGTGTATCGGGCACACGGGTGGGTTCGTGAACAATCTGAGTTAGGTCATAGGCAATGGCGAAATCATGACAAAACCTCCCCTCGTCATCGGTTTTATTTGAGTGGGTCAGCCATTCCATATTATGGACATTGAAGTCACTGCAAATGTGAATGTTAGCCGAAAGATGAGCAGACAGGATGTGGTCAATATGATATGCTCTTAAAGATAGTAACCCCACTGTTGTGGGGGAGATAGAAGGCAAATATAAATGCAGTGGTGTAAGCTAGTGCAACCCTGAAGCACATATAAGGTAATTCAAGGTCTTCTCTGGAGATATCCTTACCACATGGAAAGCCATCTTTGATGTAGGCACATATTCCATGCCCATGGCAACCTTGGGCGTCAGCTTTAGATGTTAAGTTGGAATATCCTTTAATTATGGATTCGTCTACGGGAAGTGGTTGGCCTTATGCCAGTTTAACTTAGAAAGAATAATTGTGTTTCAACCTCTGGAAGGTTGGAATGTAGACCCCTGATGTTGGAGAAAGAGACCTGGTAGTAGGGGTCTACATTTGAGGATGGGGTTATTAGTTTATTCGTGTTTCTTTTTTGGAGATTTGTCATGATTGGTGAGGTTTTGGGGTTTGTGGACTTGGTTGGAGCAGGACAGAGAGGGAAAATAAGAGAGAAAAAAGACAAGAAATGTTTTTGTTGTTTTGTATTGTGGAACATGATAAGGTACAGCCGTAACAATTACCCACTAGTATGGCATCGAGAGGCCCTACCAGAAACTACTGTATGGCACAGAATCCATTCACCAAATGGCAATACAGCAGCCCCGGTACTTTGCACCTGCTTATAGGACAGCCTCCTTAGTGGTTAATCCAAGGTTCGGGTCCCTGACTATCAGGCGGGTAACGTCAGCCCAGATGAAACGTTTACCTCCAGCACCCTTACTAGTAACATGACCACAAGGATAGATATAGAATTATTACAAAAAATAGAAGTAAGGCACTGGATGGCGAAAAATAACATTTGTATTTTGATCTGCATCCACCAGGCATAGGCTGATTATAACTGAGTTATTATTGTAACCCACACCGACAGAACACTGTCCGGCATCAAAGTACTTATTAGTATTGTTATCTGCACCTACCATATACTGGCTGGCAGTAAATAAATTATTAGTATTGTTATCTTTACCGCCGATATGCTGGCTTAATAAGTAACTTTGGATTGTGTCTGCACCTATCAGACACTGGCTGATGAAAACTAACTTATTAGTATTGTGATCTGCACCCACAATTCATTGATTGGCGATAAAAAGAAACGCACTAGCATTGTGATCTGTATACACCAGACACTGGCTGGCGACAACTAACTTATTAGGATTGTGATCTTTACCCCCCAAATACTTGCTGACGAAAAATAAATTACTAGTATTGTGACGTGCACCTACAATACACTGGCTGACGGTGAATAACTTGTGAGTAGTGTGATCTGTATTCGCCATACACTGACTGGCGATAACTAACTTATTCGAGGTGTGATCCGTACCTACCGAACACTGGTGGCGATAAATCCATTATGAGTATTTTGATCTGCACCTACCATACACTTATTGGCGATACATTACATAAGTATTGTAAAGTGTACCCACCAGACACTGGCAGACGATAAATAACTTATGAATATAGTTATATGCACCCACCAGACAGACGGACTTATGAGTATTGCGACCGGTAACCACTATACTCTCGATGACGATAAATACTTATGAGGAATGTGATATGTACCCACCAGGCGCTGGCTGGCAATAAATAATTTATAAGTATTCTGACCTGTACCCACCATACACTGGTTAGCGATACATAACTTATAAGTATTCTAATCTGTGCCCCTCATAAACTGGCTGGCAATAAATCACGTATAAGTATTGTGATCCGCAAGCACGGTACACTGGCTGGCGATAGACAATTTATAAGTAGTATGATCTGCATCCACCAGATATTGGCTAGCGATAAATAACTTATAAATATTGTGATCTGCGACTACCCTACACTCGTTGGCGATAATTACTTTATGATTAATCTGATCTGCACCACCAGACACTCGCTGGTAATAAATTACTTACGAATATTTTGATCTGTACCAACCATACACTGGCTAGTAATATTCCATTTTCATAAAAGACTTCAGTATAATAACGGTTTGGAATATTCCATTTTTTTTATTTTAAAGTATGTTTACGACTACGATGATAACGGTCGAAGTGACAGGCGTAATAATAAAATATAGCTGTAATTATTCTAGAAATAAGCATAACTAGAAGCATATTAAATAGGATGCGTTCATTAAATATGGGGATTTAAAGATATACCTTCTATTTCCAAGTTATAATTAACATATTGAAAAGAGATCTGCAGATAGGTATTGCATAATTTACAGACGTGGAACCGCATCTGCAAATCTGATGAAACGTTCCACAGAATTGAGCGACGGTAATGTGATTTCAAAATGAAACCACACAAATGAGCTAATCGAATCAGCATGATTTGTATATAGAGATCGAAGCTGTATTCATAACAAAGGGATGCCATCCATAATTTCCGTAGCATTTATAACGTGTGTCTGTGGTATCAAAATAGTATTACGTTATTTTAAAAAAAATGGGATTCAATAAGAAAATTTTACAAGAATGAAAGTTTCTACAAACATACACAAACTCACACACACACATATATATATATATTTGTGTGTGGTCGTGTTTAAACAGAGTGTGTGCATATAATTTATTCTTGTTTTATACATATAAACAATTTAATGAATAATGTTATGCAAATATTTACAGTATACATGTATAGACGCACTTGCTAGGACAATACACATTGATTTATATGTACTGCCGAAGCAAGTGGTGCGTCGATACCTAGATTTGAAACATCTATAACAAAAACGCTAAGAAAATTTGGACAAAAAGAATGAGCTTTATATGTAATTAATCTTCTTACATATGTTTTCATATTAGATTCTTAATTAATCGTGCGGAATCTATTTTAAAGCAGATTATTGGTTTCAGTTAAGAGCGAAAAGATTTTCCTCAAACACCAGTCCCTAGAGAGAAGGAACTGACACCGTCAATATGTTTACCTTTGATTTGAATATAATGAATTATGTAGGTGAAGAAAAAATCACTTTTGCACTAAGGATGATGATTTAATTAAAACCTTCAATATAAATAATGGAATTTCAAATTACTGTTGACATTTTTTATTATTGATGTTCTCCTTTGTCGGATAGGTTTATAACACGCTGTATTAAAAAAGAACAACTATTTACAGTATATTGGCCGATGGTCTCATGTTTCGACTGGTCCTTCTCGGTTTCTATCCCCGACTACATTGCATTAAGATCCGTAGAAAGAAAAGATGGATGCGGTCCAGTCAACGAAGGTTTGCTTTCGTGCTGGAGGGAAGAAAAGTTGCAAATTAGTGTATTAAATTAAAAGACGGAGAGAGAAGACCCCCAATGAACATTCAAAAAGATGCGTTCATACCACCATCGCGATTAAATAATAATTAACGTTCTTATTTAAACTGATTATAAGATACTTTGTTGTGATATGATTATGAATCTATTGTTTCCTGGCTCAAGTGGTTAGGCTTTATTCAGCATGCCACATATTGCGTCAGTTTATGCGGAATTTGCAAGCATGGTACTCAGACTAAACATTTGGCAGTTCAACAAATATGCTTTTCAAAACATATGTGTTCGAGATTAATCAGTGAACATAGATTTACACAAATTCTTAATATTCTCTAAAGTAAATTATTTCAATATAAATAATATCAAAGTGACGGGATTTAGCATTACGTATACACTAAACGTTGAGAAGTACACCAACTTATCCTGCATAAGCTAAGCCTTTAAGCCTGATGAATAAACGAAAATGATGTTTCTAAAATGTTAATATAAGGACTGATAAATTGTCTTATTTGGATTATTCGGACGAATGTCTTTGGAGTACAATATTTTCACAATACCGAGTTGGCCGATGGTCTCTTGTTTCGACTGGTTCTTCTCGGTTTCTATTTACGACTACGTTGCTTTAAGATCCGTAGAAAGAAGAGATGGGTGCGGTCTAGTCGACGAAGGTTTGATTTCGTGCTGGAGAGAAGAAAAGTTGCAAAGCAATGAAGAGAAATTATCGGAAACGCTTGTTATAAGTAATAACAACGTTTATTTACACAATCTATAACAAACACCGCGGAGTGGGAGTGATTTCTGTTGACTAACGGAATAAAATTTTCTTAGAAAATCTTAACTTCAATTGGACAGCGTCAATGATGCAGAATGCAGTGGCAACGGAATTGCTTTTTAAAGCGGCGAGAAAAAAAGATCCAACTACATTTCCACTTCATTCTCCATAATTGACGCTGCCTAATTGCATTATATATAATTATATTGAATTATTATTGTATTGTTTTAAAAACAGTTGAGACTTGGATCTTGAGGGTAGCAGACGCAGATCTCAGTTTTGCCACACACATGGGTCGATGACTAAATATACTCCGCCATTGTTAAATGTAAAACAAATTTTATATTTCTATCAAATTGCATTTGTTCGCAATTTTTGTACAAGCGTATAATTTTAGTATGCGGTCCCTGCCATTTAATGCCCCTCATAGAAACGCTCCCTGCATGCAATGAAGATTCAAGAAGCGACCCATGCAAGCCAGTTATAACGGACGACATAATAACCCCTTGATGTTTCCATGTGCCTATCGTTTTATAACGTGTTTAACACTGAAGTCCTGGTTTCCTTAAACTAATAACGCTCCCCGGAAAACTATAGTGTTATACTGATCTTGATTAATAAAATCTATTTTAAGTGGCATTCTTTTGGACGTCGATGGCACGTTCTCGATTACAAGCGATACTAGCAATAAAAGTAGGAAGTACTAAAGCCTTCTTTCAGGTTATGCTTGACGAAACTTAAGCATACTGCGCCTGTTTCTAAAATAAAATATTCCGTTCGAAATTTTCTAACGATTTAATGACAAAAATATTTCTGATTTTCACAAGATACACGTAGAGAGAGCCAGATTGTCCGAAAACAAGCAATATAGAAACAGGTGTCGTAATAATTTAATGAATACAAACGAAAATTTTATTTCTAACTTGACGTAGTGAATCGACAAGCAGACAAAATCTTAGATCGATAGACGTGTTATCATATTATCGTGTTCTGTATAACTTTTTGAAGTGCATTTTATGGATTGTGTACGCTTATATATATTCTCTGTGTATTTAATAGTTGTACTTACTTATGCAGATATCACGTTGTCGGTGGCAGACTAAATGTTCTAGACGTATTACTTGTGTTGTGATGCTGACACGAAACGTTTAGGGGGAGGTATTGACAATATGCCTACAGAGGAGGAGAGACAAATACTCGTATAAGCGAACGCTTATACAAGACGAAGAGAGAGACCAGTTTTTCGAAAAATGACGAAGAGAGTTCATATTATAGCGCTCTATATAATATGTAGTCTGTACATTTAAGATGTTGGATGATGATCCTCTATTCAATAGTTATGGACAGTACGTGTAAAACAATTTATTTTAAACGACAAATGAACACATGCCTGGTTGTTCAAAGACGCCATGATATAATGGTTATAGTTATATATAGCACACATTTATTCTCTGGTTCCGATAACGCATTTTAAGAGATTACAATATTTTGGTCACATTTTAGCTATCTTAGAATATGCTGCTTCCTAGCGTCATAAGAGAGACTAACGGTTCTCCCAATTTCTACGTCCTGCCTGTACTATCTGACGCCTTCTCTTAAACTCCGCTCTTTCAACTAACTTACCTGTATATATTTAAAATAATATTTTGTGCTTACGCCATTCGACTAGACAAAGACGTAACAAGTCATATTATAACACAAGGAAGATCGCGCCTCCTTGCTCAAAAATCACTTCCTGGTCAGAGAAGCGCCAATATAACACGATGAAGGCCGTAATGTTCACCTGTACATAAGGTTAATTCTAGGTGGTTACGATTCGAACACTCGCGCAAATCCAATTGCGTAGTAACAGTCGATTCTACGATGGGGGTGTTGGGTGTGAGGTTCCTGTAGATTTATCCCAAGAGCGTCTCGCAGGTAAAAAAAAACAACAAAAATTAAGGATAAATATAAAATAAATACCCCCAAAAGTCCAAATTACACAAGTCTCCAGAGAAAAAACGCGCAGCGGACCGGATGCACAGAGCTAAGCTTGCCACTCCCTCTTCTTGCTTGTTGATCGCTGAAGGAAATTACTTCAATTTGAGATCATTCAGCTACAAGGTAATCACAAGTTCTGTAAGCGACGAATAACTGACTCAAAAGGCAAGTTAGAGTTTTGCTTTGTATTTATTAACTATTAAATAATTATAGTTAGAGGAAAATGTTATTTTGATAATTATAAGCAGAAGAAAAGAAAGAAAATATATGCAATGTCTTTCTTCTTCACGCGAATCTGCTTGCACAGTGAGTCAAACGGGACGTTTTTTCGACAACCGATTTTCTCTTCTCCCTTTATCGTACACTCACTGAATGGGGGGGGGGCAAATTGTAACAGATCCAATATTATATTTTAACCGGGATTTTCTGCTCTTGGTCTCGACTGACAAAAATCCCTGCTGCACGTCCTTTTATAGGTAAGCAGCAAGTTGGTATTTTCGAATCTGGGTTCACCATTCAACCAATACTCTGATTCGCCCGCATTGACTTATTGGTCACATCACCTGTACATATTAATAAGGAGATTCCCGACAATTTTTCTCATTATCCTGTTTCCCACACAACCAAAACTAAGGCATTTACTTAAAAGTCAGATCGAAGACAAAACATTACTACCCGACATAATATAATGATTCTCTTCGCAAACGATATTATTATTAATGTTCCCGAAGTTGTTTTTCGTCCATATATTTTGCATCAGCAATCAAACCGTTTTTACTAGCGAGGTACCCTTGCTGGTATTCCGGGATAGCCTACATTAGTGGACGCTCTAATTCAGGTCTCATTCACACCCTTCTGAGGTAATTTGCGACCATCACAGGTGATTGGGTCACAACACCTCAGTCACGTTTTCCCTGGCCGAATTATTTTTTTATACTAATGTTGTTCATGTATCTGACATTTTTCTTCATTTGTTTATTGTTCCTAAGATGTTCACTGCATTACAAAACATATCACCATTATTTATACTTATAAAGCAATCTAATTTTCATAACTTTAATCGCAATAATTTCTTTCATAATAATCACTTCTATAAACAAACATCCAACTTTTATTAATAATAGATCTTACATTCGACTATTCGTAAGCCATTCCCGAATCTTCCTCGAGGCCAATACATAACAGTGTTTATTTAAGTTTATTTAAAGGCTACAGTGATAGATCTACATAAGTTATATTTCAAATTACGGCGTGAAGACGCCGATAACCATGCTATTCCTTAGCTATATCTAATGGAACAACTCACTAGATAGAAAAACTCATGAACTCGTCCATAGACTGAACGAAGATTCACGAAATCTTACAAAATAAGATACGCCCATTATATATGCAGGTCTGTGATATATTATTTCTAACTTTAATGTGACAAACCAATACATAAACTGATCTATTTTGTACAGATGTTTATACAAGTTTAAATCAAAAATACTATTTAAATCTTATAGATTTCAAATTTATGAAAATGAT